>NC_141164.1:50023723-50380390 GCF_053477565.2 Lygodium microphyllum
CTTAGTTAGTATGCCACCTTAGTTAGTTGAGTTTGGTTTGAGACCCATATATAGGGTTCTTCTATTTCTATGTACTAGAGTTCTTTTTGGCTTACACAACTAAGAAGAGGAAAACTTTTTTCAGCCTCCACCTTTGTGTGTATTCCCCCATTGTGCAAGCAAGAAAGCTACAAGTGAGACTCCTTCCTTCTCTCCCACAATCTTGACATGGTATCAGAGCCTTGTTCGTGGTAAGGAGCTCAAGAAAGAAAACCAAGTTCACGGTGTTCTGGTAAGAGGACTAGTGTTGCTTTCATTTTTCTGTTTTGGGAGCAAGTCTCTGCAGGTAGCACAGCCGAAAAGTGCAAGAGTACATTGTCTCAGATTGAGACGCCCTTCGCAGTGTAGCAAGAGGGTAGTATATGCTGTGAGAGAGTGCTAAAGCCCTCTCGGTTGCTGTGTTTTTTTTATTTGAGGCCATTTCGAGGCCTGTTTTGGAGGCGGAAGTTTTCTGCACGCACTCAAGAAAAGGCCCTGTTTTATGCTGTGTGATCACTGTTCTACAGGTCGGTGAAAAGTTACTGTAGAAATTGCATCGTATGCCTGTGCGCAGAGACATTGGGAGTTACAGAATCATCCTTGTTGCCTGTTAATGCAAAATTGTCACTGGGAAGTGATTGTGTGGTCAAATACCACTTTCGTCAGTTTTGTAGATTTGCCCTTGTGAGGCTGAAACTGTGTTCTTTATAGTGATAGAATTTTTTGCAGTGTTTTGTAATGGCGTCTGATTCTCTTTCACAGATTGTCACTGAAAAGCTTGACAAGAACAACTTCCAAGCATGGAAGTTCAGAATGACGAATTTCCTTATGGGAATAGGATATTGGGAATTTGTTGCAGGAAATGAAGAAGAACCAGTTCTTCCTGATGTTCCCAATCAACAGCAAATGCAGGCATTTAAAGCATGGCATGAGAGAGCCAGGAAAGTTATGTACTGGCTATCTATCAGCATTTCAGACTCTATGATTGTGCATATTCAAGATGCAAGTACGCCAAAGGAGGCATGGGATACTTTGTCAAAAATATATAGCACAAATACGCAAGCCAGGAAAATGCAGCTCAAGCAAGAGTTGCACAATGTGCAAAGAGAAAGTATGAGCATCAATGACTACCACATGAAGGTGAAGAAGATTGTAGATGCACTTGCTTCCATTGGGTCGCCAGTGGAAGATGACGATTTAGTTTCTGTGACCTTGAATGGTCTAGGAAAGGATTATGCACAGTTCCGAACATCCATTTCCGTCCGTGAAAGATTTTCTGATTTTGAGGAGTTGATTGCTCTTCTAATTTCTGAGGAGCAGAGAAATGGTGGTGCATCTTCTTCAGGAGAAACTTCAAAAGAAGCTGTCTTCTACTCAAATGCTAGAAGAGGTAGAGGCAGAGGTAGAGGAGGCCGTGGTAGAAATCAGAATATGCAGCAAACTCAAGAAAACTAGTCCTATGGAGGAGGACGTGGTAACTCTAGAGGTAGGGGGAGCCAAAGAGGTCATGGTGGATGGCAAAGAGGCCAAAATGCAAACATCAATGTTGAATGCTACTACTGTGGTAAAATGGGTCATATGGTTAAAGACTGCTATAAAAAGCAAAATGACATCATGAATGGAAATTTGCAACAAGGAAATTATGCATCTTCTAGTAGACAGGGTGATGACAGAAATGAGCATTTATTTATGGTGCAGCACATGACCAATTCTGTGACAAGTGCAGAAGAAAGCAACGATGTGTGGTATGTTGACTCAGGTGCATCAAACCACATGATAGGTCATGCAGAATGGATGCAAGATGCAAGGAAAATGGAAAAACTAGGATTTGTAGATATTGGTGATGATACTGCACATCCTATTGTGCAGATTGGAAAAATTCCTTTGTCTATGCAGGATGGAAAAAAGAAATACCTGTCCGATGTATTTCATGTCCCGAATATCACCAAAAACCTAGTTTCTGTTGGTCAAATGGTTGAGCAGGGCTTGCAAGTCGGATTTAATTCTCATGGATGCTTTGTTGAGGATATGAAAAATAAAGATCGCTTGATAGCAAAAGAAAAGAAGAAGGGCAGAATGTTTACGTTGGATGTAGACATGTTTGAATTGAGTACAACAATGTTTGCACATGGGACCGGTGTAGTTGCAGATATTGATATCCGGCATAAACGCATTGGTCATGTTAATGTACAACGACTTAAATCAATGCAAGCCCAAAATATTGTTGCAGGATTGCCTAAATTCAAGGTTGCAGAAATGCATAAGGTATGTGAAGCCTGTCAGTTTGGAAAACAGGCAAGGAAACCATTTCCTAGACATGTTCAAGAGAGTAAAAAGCCATTGGAATTAATTCACTCTGATATGTGGACTACTAAAGATGCATCTCTTGGAGGTTGTCATTATTTTGTCACTTTTATTGATGAAAAAGAAAAGTGAAGTTTTTGGGCATTTCAAAACTCTTAAAGCTATGGTTGAAAAAGAAACAGGCCTGCAAATAAAATGCCTAAGGTTAGATGGAGGGGGAAAGTACCTCTCAAATGAGTTTGCAAGGTTCCTGCAGGAGCATGGCATAAAGCAGCAATATTCATGCAGTCATACCCCACAACAAAATGGAATTGCAGAAAGGAAAAACAGGCATATTGGAGAGGTATCTCGTGCCATGCTCACTGAAAAAGACCTGCCAGATTTTTATTGGGCTGAGGCAGTTGCTACAGTAGTCTACATAATGAACAGGACTCCCACTGCAGCAATACATGGGATGACTCCAGAGGAGAGGTATACTGGTAGGAAACCAGATATTTCTCATTTGAAAATTTTTGGTTGCATTGCCTATGTTCATGTGCCAGATGAATTGAGATCCAAGTTGGATCCAAAAGCTGAGAAGTGCATCTTTATTGGTTACTCTCTGCAACAGAGCAGAAAGGGTATAGATGCTATAACCCTTCTACTCGTAAGTTTATAGTGAGCAGAGATGTTGCTTTTGATGAGATGAGTAGCTGGTATAAACCAGTAAATGTGATTGATAATGTAGATGCACAAAATGGTAATGCTGCACAGAATTCACAGCAATAGTCACAAGATATTAGTGGACCTGGAGCGTCCTCTAGTAGTGGTTCACATTCTTCGCCATGGACAGGCAGTTTGAGATCAGGAGAATCTTCTCAAAGCAATGCAGATAGTGGTATGTAGGTATCACGAAAAGGAAAAGAGAAGGTAGATCAGCCCATGTTTGATGTGAATGCAGGTCACTCTTATGTGGATGGTGAATCCAGTGGCTCAGAACAGAGCATTGATGATGAGTTGGGTATTCCTTCTATTGTTACACCTGGAGTAAGGAAGACCAGGGATGTTTTGAGAGCGCCTGGGAGTGAACCTACTTTGCGCAGGTCTACCAGAGCTAGGTATCCTGTGGATAGGCTGAAATATGATGGATTTACAGCCATTCACTATGCATATATGGTCAAAGTGATACAGGAACCAGAACCCACTTCTTTTGAGCAAGCCATAGGAAAAGAAAAATGGGAGAAAGCCATGGATGAAGAAATGGATGCCTTGGAAGCAAATGCTACATGGGAATTGGTACCTTTGCCTAAAGATAAGCATGCAATTGGTTGTAAGTGGGTTTATAAGGTGAAACACAATGCAGATGGTTCTGTGAATAGATACAAGGCAAGATTAGTAGTCAAGGGGTATGCACAAACATATGGCATTGATTATGAAAAAACATTCAGTCCGATTGCAAGGATGGCAACCGTAAGAGCAGTCATTGCAATGGCTGCATCAAAGGGATGGTCTTTACATTAGATGAATGTAAAGAATGCCTTCTTGCATGGTGATTTGCAAGAAGAGGTCTATATGGAGCAACCACCAGGTTATGTGCATGCTGTTCATCCTGAGTTTGTTTGCAGGTTGAAGAAAGCCTTGTATGGCTTGAAGCAAGCACCTAGAGCATGGTCTGACAAGATAGGACAGTATCTTGCCATTATTGGCTTTCAGATTTCCAAGGCAGATTTCTCACTTTATGTGAGAAAAACAGAGAAAGGTATTATGGTAATTGTCATTTATGTTGATGATTTGATTATGACAGGTGACAGTGATGAAGATATCCTTCATGTGAAAATGCTATTGAAGCAAAAGTTTGAGATGAAGGATTTGGGAGAGTTGCGTTATTTCTTGGGCATTGAGGTGATTAGATCACCAAGTGGGATACGGCTCTTACAGAGGCAGTATGGATTGGATATGCTGTCCAAATATGGGATGACAGGCTATAAGCCTATTTCAGTTCCTTTGGAGCAGAATGTGAAGCTGAGCGCAGATGCAGGTGAGCTTCTGGAAGACCCTACTATGTATAGACGCATAGTAGGAAGTTTGATTTATATGACTATTACCAGGCCAGATTTGAGCTATGCTGTTGGATTGGTAAGTCAGTTTATGCAGGCTCCAAGGAAACCGCATTTGGATGTGGCTAGATGCATACTCAGGTATGTGAAGTCCACATTGCAGTATGGACTAGTTTATGAGACTGGGGTTTAGATACAGTTGTATGGATACACTGATGCTGATTGGGCTGGTAGTATTTCTGATAGACGATCTACCAGTGGATATGTGTTCTCTTTTGGGAATGCTGCAGTCACTTGGAGCAGCAAGAAACAGCCTACAGTTGCCTTGTCAAGCACAAAGGCTGAGTACAGGGGCGCAGCAATGGCTGCATGTGAGGTAGCTTGGTTACATAAGCTACTTTATGATATGCATCAGCCTACAGATGGGCCAGTTGTCATTTATTGTGACAACATGAGTAGTATACACTTGGCAAATAACCCAATCTATCATGCTAGAACAAAGCACATTGAGGTGCATTATCACTATGCGCAGGAGAGGGTTTTACTAGGTCTTATTGACCTAGTTTATGTCACCACAGAGGATCAAGTAGCTGACATATTCACGAAGGCATTGGGCGTAGAGAAGCTGGCAAGTTTAGAGACCTGCTTGGTATGCAGGAATTGGGATTGAGCTCGAGGGGGAGTGTTGAGATATCGAGCTCCACTCGTGATATGCCAGGGTGACCATTGTGCATTTATGTCACCGACTTGCAGATGCGGTTGGTACACCGCCCATGAATAATAGCTAGATGATAGCTATCCTTATCTACTCTAGTTTGTGGCTCAGTTAGTATGCCACCTTAGTTAGTTGAGTTTGGTTTGAGACCCATATATAGGGTTCTTCTATTTCTATGTAGTAGAGTTCTTTTTGGCTTACACAACTAAGAAGAGGAAAACTGTTTTCAGCCTCCACCTTTGTGTGTATTCCCCCATTGTGCAAGCAAGAAAGCTACAAGTGAGACTCCTTTCTTCTCTCCCACAATCTTGACAAGAGTTGCCACAAGGCAATGGAGTCAGCCTTATTGAGGCTGTACAAGTCAATGATGCTGAAACCTCTAACTTAAGAGCTATGAGAAGAGGCCAAAAGGCTAAAGAGGTTGACAAAGATAATGCAAAACTGGTTAAGGCAAACTCTAAGCAAGGGGATAAGGAGACGCAAGTCCAGAATCCTAGTATAGAAGGGGGATCACTAAGGCCAGTTGACAAGAAAGTTGACCCTAAGAAAGATGAAGAAGTGCCAAGAAAGAAGGTAAGAGCCAAAAAAGAAGCACCAAAACTGGTCCAAAGACCGAAAGAGAGGATGGTTTGGCGAGAAAAGAGAGCTTTGGCTACTTATCATGACTTTGATTTAGCAAGTTCTCTTTGTGAAGTCAAACCAGATGTGAACCTCTTGCAATTGATTAAATTATCTCCAAGAGTACGCAAGGAATTTAAGAAGATCCTGCGTATTGGGTATATTGTAGAACCTTTGGGCATAGCACGAGTAGGGAAAGATTAGTTTGACCATGCTGAAAAGAACTGCCCTAGGGTTCCAGCTTATGTGGATGGAATATTGGTGGAACATGCTATTGTAGACATTGGATCCTCCGTCAATATCATGAGTTCAGAATTGATGGAGAGGTTGGGTCTAGGCATCCAGAAAGACAGCTTCACCCTCCTTAGAATGGCTGATGATAGTCTGAGGCAACCAGAAGGTTGCGTTACTAGAGTCCATGTTACAGTTGCGAGTGTAGAATGCTTCTTGGACTTTAGGGTGATAAGATTTGCAGAATGTCCTAGCTATCAGGTTTTGCTAGGTAGGCCTTGGATCTTACAAATAGACTGTCAAGTTGATATACCCGCCGGTCGTGTGGTTCCAGGTAGAGGTGCTAATCGAGTAATAGTCGATGCTTACCTTGAGTCTCCTCAAAGTGAGAGAGCTCCTTTATCTTCTACTGAATTAGAGACAGCAGACGATCCATCTGGTAGTGAGACATCATCCAGTGATGAATCTAAAGAGGGGTCCACTACAGAGGATATCTATCAGATAACTCTAAATGAGCTGATAGAGCCGCAAGATAGGATAAGAGATGTGGATGTGATTGAGTTGGACCTTGGCATGCCAAATGATTCGCGGCCAATTAAATTAGGTTCCATGCTCAGTTCAACAGAAAGGGAGGACTATGTGTCCTTGATTCAAGAATTCCGCGATATCTTTGCTTGGAGTTATGATGAGCTGAGAGGCATTCCTCCCAGCCTGGCTATTCATACTATTCTTGTAAAAGAAGGCAGTCGTCCTGTGCGTCAGAAAGTAAGGCGTATGCCTTTTGAATTGAGGGACGAGCTGTTTGAGGAGTTACAGAAGTTACGGAAAGCTGGGTTAATCTTCCCTGTTTAGCACACAGAATGGTGTTCACCAGTTGTTATCAGGAAGAAGAAAAATAACCAGATCCGATTATGTGTGGATTTTAGAGAGCTGAATAAGCAGACGGTTAATGATTACTACCCGTTGCCATTTATTGACCAGATTTTGGATCAATTGGCGGGTAGGGAAATATATTCATTCATGGATTGTTTTGCAGGATACAACCAGATGGCAATTGTAGAAGAGGACAAGTTGAAAATGACCTTTATTACTGTCTTTGATACTTTTGCGTACCATGTGATGGCCTTTGGTTTGTGCAATGCACCTGGATCGTGGCAACGAACAACAGACAAGACCTTTGGTGACATCTCCCTAGATGAATTAAAAGTATTTATTGATGACCTGGGGGCAGCCACTGTGAGGGAAAGGATGTTGATTATTTTGAGAAAGTGCTTTGAGCACTACAGACAATTTTGTATCGCTCTTAACCCACGGAAGTGTGTCTTTGGAGTGCCTTATGGGTTATTGTTAGGCCATGTGGTCAGTTCAGTAGGAATAGCCACTGACCCTAAAAAGATCAAGGTTATAGTTGCTATGAGTCCACCACGCACTCCGAAAGAGGTTCATAGCTTTCTATCATCAATAGGATACTATCGAAGGTTTATAAATGCCTTGGCAGAGAGGACGTTGCCATTAACGAACTTATTATCCTTTAGCTGTTCATTTGAATGGAGCGACCCTTGTAAGGTAGCTTTTGAGGATGTGAAATAGGAGCTAGTAAAAGCACCCATTTTAAAGGCACCTAAAAGAGGCGAGGTGTTCTTCATATTTTCAGCAGCCATTATGTATAGTATCAGCTGCTGTTTAGCCCAAATTTGGGAAGAAAAGTGGTATCATCCAATAGCTTTTGCTAGTCGGAAATGGGGCATTTTAGAGATTAACTATACCTACATGGAGAAGTTGTGTCTTGTGATGGTCTTTGGGACTAAGAAATTTAGGCACTACATCCTCTATGAAAAGGTAGTGTTCTATACGAAGGCGGAAGGGCTTAGATTGCTTATGAACAAGCTACAGCTGCCTGATCGTTTGGCAAAGTGGTTAATCACTTTGCAGGAGTTCGATTATGATATTAAGAGTAAGCCACTGAGGTTGCAGGGTATTGTGGAATGCCTTGTGGATTTCGGGAAGTCGAAAGAGACTTTGGCTGAAGGAAGTGATATTGAGGAAATGTTTAAAATTGATACAGCTTCTATCCCATCTTGGTATGCTGCTATTACGTATTATCTATCAACAGGAGAGACGGGAGCTGGTCTATCAAAATCAGAAAAGAGAAAAATCAAACAACAGGCTTTGAAGTTTTCCTTGATCGCAGGAACACTATATCGGCAGGGTGTTGATGATATCTACTGCCGATGTGTGATGCCTGACGAGGTTCCTTTCATTTTAGAAGAGTGCCATGGCTCTGCATGTGGAGGGCACTTTGCGGGACGGTTGACAGCGCAGAAAGCTTTAAGAGCTGGATATTGGTGGCCGTCCATCTTCCAAGATTCCTTTGAGTATATGAAGCGATGTGATACTTGTCAAAGACATGACATCAGAGAGAATAGGAAATGCCCGCTTACGCCTATCATGGCTATCCTTCCATTTGAGAAGTGGGGCATTGATTTTGTGGGTCCCGTTACTCCGTCGTCTACTACCCAGAAGAGATACATTATAGTAGCAACTGATTATTTTACAAAATGGTCAGAAGCGCAGGCGACGAGGCAGGACAATGCAAAAGAGACTGCCAGTTTCCTATTAGAGCAGATTATCTGCCGTTTCGGTCCCCCAAAAGAATTAGTGTCGGACCGTGGAATCCATTTTTTGAATAAAGTGATCAAAAGCTTGACTGAGGCTTGGCAAATAAAGCACAATAAAACGACTCCTTATAATCCGCAAGCAAATGGGCAAGTTGAAAGTACTAATAAGCAGCTTGTGGGGATCTTGTCTAAAATAGTCTCTGAGAAGAAACGAGACTGGGATAGGAAGCTGTATATGGCAGTATGTGCGTATAATACAACGTTCAAGCAAGCTATCAGCCATACTCCATTCAAATTAGTTTATGGGGAAGAGTGTGTGTTACCCCTTGAAATCGAGTTGCCAACCGTACGGTTTGCAATGAACCACTCTTTGGGAGATGAGCATTCCCTTTTTAAACATTTCACGACCATAGCCCACCTGGATGAGCTGAAATTGCAGAGCTTATTATACCAGGAGGTGGCTAAACGTCGGATGAAGCAGTTGCATGACCTTAGAGCGAAGAAGTATACCTTTAAAAAAAGGCAATAAGTCCTATATTACGATGCGCGTAGGGAGTTGTTTCTAGGGAAGTTGGAACCTAAATGGGATGGTCCCTATACAAGATTGTCAGGTTAGGGAAAAATAGGTCTATGGCTCTATTAGCTGATCTACAGGGAGTAGAGTTTAAAAATAAGATTAATCTTAATAAGATTAAACCTTATTATTTCTAAGTATGCTAATACAAAGAAAATGCATTGCAGGTCCATGCGGGGGATGATTTGAGACCTGAAAAAGAGCTTTAAAGCCAGTTGATGGGGCAGTTAATTCCTTATTTGGAGCACCCATATCTGGAGCAGAGGTACCATCAAGGGAAACTTATCTGATGGAGCAAAGGATACAAAGTGATTGAGCAAGAAGACGGAACCTTTGTGTGGGAGATCAAAGTCTTCTGCCATCACTACTTACGACTGTTGACAAGTATCCCTGTTGAGTTCAATGAAGAAGGTGGGATGGAGCCGTCAGTTCATCCTCTCAACATGCTAAACTTTGATTACCATAATTACGAGTAGAGGGGTTCGTGATGGCCGACTGTGTAAACCCATTGTGGACGTATACATTATATTTTGATAGAGCGTCCAGGGGCCCTAATAAAAAAGGGAGTGTTGAAGTGGTAATCCGAGATCCCTGACGTAGAGTTACGATGAAGTTAGCTATTTATCTTGGGGTAGGATTCACTAACAATATGGCGGAGTATAAGGCCTTGATTATGGGACTGTGTATTGCCAAGCAAGGTGGTATTCGTCGGTTATTAGTAAAAGGGGATTCCTAGTTGATCCTGAATCAGCTAGATGGGACATACACAGCGCGGAATCCCATTCTTTGTATGTATCATCGAACTGCGATGACCCTACTTGAAGAGTTTGAGAGAGTGTCTTTTCAGCTGATTCCACGTTACTGGAATCAGTTTGCGGATTCATTTGCAAATTATCTTGCTAATGAGAAAGACCTCTTCTTCAATTGTGGTCCTAGTCTGGATATTGTTATCAATGATGAAACAGGACCCGGTCGTTTGTGGGGTATGTTATCAGAGCATGCAATATATGGCAGACGATGGTTGGTATGGGTGATGCAAAGAGTAGCTGAGACTAATCTACTGTTATTATCCTGGACCCATAGGTTAATTAGACAACATGTTATGCGTACACCTCTTGCTATATATGCAGGAGGGATGGGTCATAACCTTATGCATTTAATTTACGGCTACGAGCCCTGTGTTTTCCTCCTTGGAAAGGGGCATGTTATTCTATATCTGTACTATTCCAGGGAAGGATATGTAGGTGCTATTCTATTTTATTTCATTAGGCCAAGAGGTCCGATTAAGTTTTGTGGTGAAGTGCTTTATTTCATTAGGCCAAGAGGGCCAGTCGTCTGTTTAGTGCAGGTACAGTTAATGGTTTCTTGTTTTAGTTTTGTGCTAGACAGGTTCGAAGAAGAGCTTGGAAGAAGCCTTTTGTTGTGTGGAAGCTTCTTGTGGCCCTATCCAGGTGATATATTTCCTTTATGAGTACCGTGGTTTTTATGCTATATGTGTTTGTGTACTTGTAGGGGATTCTCTTTTCTTGTTGGGGATCGGAATCCAAGGCATAAAGTCTCGAGGTTTAGGTTGGGTATGTCTGAGGGAGGTCTGAGTAGTCGTTGCCTCCTGTAAAGACATTGCCAGGCATTGAGAGACCTGTTTTGGAAGGTAGCCCTGGTGACCCTGTTCTGCTAGCCTCCTAGGCAGCCGTTCTAGGAGTTCTTGCTAGTTGTGAGGCAGTTAGAGAAGCCTGTCAGAAGAAAAATAATAATGATAAAGGAAGAAAAACCCTGAATATCTTAAAGAAAATAAATATATACAAAGGTGTGTAAAAAGGGGTTCTAACCCCTGTCAAAGTAGAAAAGAAAAGGAAAAAATTTTAAGCAGTTGATCATCGCCTAGCGAAGGTCTGGTAGGTTCCTGGGGATGAGTCCCGATGCCTTGTCTTCCTAGGGGTAGCGTCTTGCTGGAAAAGAAGAAATTAAGGAAGGTTGGAGTGAAAATAAAAGTGAGCGTCAGAAAAGGATTAAGTGTTGCCTTGTGAGGGCTTGGTAGGTTCTTGGATACCGAGACAGGTCCTAAGGCCGATGCCCTGTTCTCCTTAGGTTATTACGCTCAGCTCCCTCCTTTTTACATGCCCGAGTATGGACATAAAACCCTGGAAGAAGAAATGTGCTAAAAGAAAATACTTCTTGATCAGGCTATAGGAGTCCTTGCCTAGTAGGAGCTCCTGGTTGTGTTGTCCTTAGTTAGGTAGGTGGTTCAAACCACCACTTAGGGCAACCTCTTTGATAGTTATTTTTAGTTTGGTCATGTTAGAACAGTTGGTTAGTGACTAGCTTTGGACCTTTTATCAGATTATGCTAGGCCTACTCCTTATGGATGTCATGCCTTGGTTTTGTCAAGGGGGTAGGGTGAGCATTGTGCTGTGTTTAAGTGTGTATTTATTTTGTATCAGCTTGATGCTTCTTTTGGTTGTTTTGTGCAGATCTATTGTGGGATTCGACGGGCTGAGTTGCCCTATCCCGTGGTCACCAATGAGAGCGGAGTTTTGATGCCAAGAAGTGCTTAAAAATAGCCAAAAATTACGAATATCAAGGGAAAAATATTCAACATCGAAGGCGGCGACTCCAGCTAGGACAATTTTAAGCACCAAGTGAAATACGACTCTTAAAAGACACCCGAGCGACACTTGTTGATTTTTGATAATTTTTCAGACTATCGTGTGGGTTGTCAGGAGTTACCGGCCAATGTGGGATGTCAAGCCAGACGCGCAGAAATTTACAGCACTCGATTTGGACACCGGACGGGGAAATGGCCAACAAATGGGCAAGATGCGAAGGGGTGGACATTAGAGGGGCCAAATGGGCATGAGCTTTGGGAGCCCAAAACCTAATGTAGCATGAAACTTTTCATGCAACAAGAAGATACAATTCGTGGAGAGAGAAGAGGCAACAAAACGTGGAGGATATGGCACCTGCATCACGTCGATTTTTGCATCCACATGTTGATGATGGATCCTCCTGCCTGTGAGCAACCTACCCAAGTGACTATGGGGCTTGCCTACCCTCTGCCTGCTGCTGATCATATTGCCGCCTCTCACTCGCGCAATGATGGCCTGGATGAAGATTTCTGATTTTAGTCTTTCTCTCTCCTCCCTCTCTCTCCCTTAAGGGGCAGTTCTTGTGTGGAAGAAGACAATGAAGAATAATGGAGGAAAGCTTGTCCAGATGAGACCGGATTGCTTCCCGATGGATGAAGACATGAAGAGTGCTGTTCTTGAAGATGCTGAGCATTAAATGCATGCTAGAAATCAGTCCCGTAATCAAGACCAAGAAATCGAGACCTGAAAATAAGCGGTAATGCTATTTTTATAAAGAAAAATGATCTTTTTATGCTATTTGCTTTATGAAACCTTGTTCATATGGGATGAAAGTTCATTACGATATTGTTTCCCTGAGTGTCAACTGTTTGCAACCTGAAAATCAGAAAATATAAGGCTACATGGCCGGAATTAGTGTTAAAATACATACAAAACACGCGTTTGAAGGATAAAATTGGGTTTTTGCTATATAAATGAGAAATATGATATGTCACACAAACTAAATCTGAGTTTTAGCTGTCAATGAACCTAAGGGCCACAGCCCACAATAAACTTTCATTTTCAGTCATTATTTATTAAAGAAAAATAGGGAAAAATACCAAAAAATGAAAAAAATGGGTTTAAAATTAGGAAAAAATAGGAAATGGGCTGAGAAAAATTAGGGAAAATTATATCTATGTTTGTGCAATGTATAACGATGGAAAAGCACGAGGTTGGCCTCGGTTTGTCCTCCGTTCTATGTTTTATGTGTATTTATTGTTCTTTTAAAAGGGAAAAATGCATAGAAACACTATCTAACCGGTCAATGATACAAAATACTAAGAGTTGGATGAAGAGGGGCTGAAACGCTGAAAGATAAAGAAAAGATCTGATCTATGCATTGCACTTGGCATATAGGAAACGGTTTAAATAAAGAGAATGGTAGCATGAGCATATGGCTCGGTGCCTCCTTTCAACGCAGCACGCGTTAGTAAAATTCATGGAAAAGAATGTTTTATGCACTATGCATGATGCTGATTTTTCTTTTGTCTGAGCACATAGTCATACACAATTTGCATTAAGCATAATAATTAAAGGTATCAGAAAAACCTCCTGGATGCATGGCACCTGTCTTTCTTAGGTTGTGACCAATGATGAGCGTGAGAGGATATCCTAAGCTGTAGGTTAGCCATTGGGTCCTAAGGGGGAAGTGTAGTGAGGAATGGTACATCCTGGAATATAAAATATTGGTACCTTGAGAGGAGTTTGTGCTCGTTTGTGTTATATGTTTAGCAGCGCATCAAAGGGCCAATCCCTGCAATGTAGGAGAGCTGTAGTGGGGCTCCGACTATTAGTCGGTGGAGTGCGTCCTATATGTGTGTGACGAGGTATTATGCCTATGTACTTTGGGTTCTCCCTCTGAGGAGTTTTAGGGAAACGTTGGACTATAAACTATAAACGCATGAATTAATCTTTAGGGTAGTTTGTCCTTTAGCATTAGATTGACGCTCCTAGTCCGCGAGGCCGTGAGGGTGTTTGTGTGTCATGAGCATGAGGTCCCGGCTAGCGCTATAGCCAGTGCCGGCCCATTTTAGGTCCCATCACTTGGGGAAACCCACCTATCGAAAATGCTAGGTTTAAGGTCACTCTAGCTAACGGAATGAAAGTTAGGCCATTTGGAGTCTTGAAGAATTGACCAGTGAAGATTGCGGGTGTCCAATTCTCTATGAACTTCATCGTCATGAAGGGAGTGGACTATGACATTCTACTAGGCCACCCTGGATGAGGAATGCTAGAGTTGTTGAAGATTGGGGCAATGGTTTGATCTTCTTAGGAAATCGAACGGAAGCAGTGAGGGTCAAGATGGACACTTGGAAGATGACCCCCATCGACCTAGATGCCATCTTTGCCATGCTCAAGGGTGATGCACCAGTAAGAAGACCTTATAGACCTTTGACCAAATACATCCCTTGTCATGAGGATGAGCGGGTTTGGATGCACGTCCTAGTGACCATCAATCTCCCATTCTCGAATGAAGAGGAGATGCACAAACAGGCTACAAAAATTGTGAGCGTGCCAAAGAAGGAGCCCATGATGCCACTCTGCATGATGGCCAGGAGCTCAAATAGCTGACCTAGACCTATCTCTTTCCATGTTCCTAGCAACAAGATAGAACTTCATAAGATCCTCGAGTGTCTGACAAGCAAATTGATTGGCAACCCCACTGCCAATCTGAAGCCCCTGAAAGACCTCCTAGACAAACCTAAGTGGAAATGGACTAAGGTGCATGACTTGAACTTAATGTACAATTGGGCCTTAGTCACCAACGAAGACATAGACGAGAGTCTAAGGGATGACAAGCAATCAAGAGGATTTGATTCCAATGATGAGTACGAGGACTGCCACTCCATTAGTGAGAAAAGTGAGGAAGAAGTAGACACTGTAGAGTACGACACTGAGGAAAAGAAGATAGAGCATATCAGAGTAGAATCCAAGCCCCAGAGAAGGAATGCTTATAGGATTGAGAGAGGAGTCATGCAAATGGAGTGCAATTGCTCTTGGTTGGAGCATGTGGGAGCAATAGATTACGAACACACAAGGATAGCCCAACCACCAGCAGCACCCTTACTTAGGACAAATGCACCCACCGAGATACAGCCACTAGGGGAGACTCCCTCGTCTAGTGAGGATTGCGAGTTTAATTTCGAATTGAAGGTCAGTAGGAGAGTGTCCTAGAGATACCCTGACCTCCTAGGACCAAACGCACCAAGGGGGACCTGCCAGTCCACCTAAGGCGCAGATGATTGAAGGAAGAAAGGAGAGGACGGACAAGGGAATTGGAGGCGGAACAGTAGAATAAACCACATGACCTACCAAAGCGTTTCACAAAGTTTAAGAAAGGTGACAAGGTAGTGATCTTGCTGGGGGCAAAAAGAAAAGGACAGACAAGTGAACCGATCAAGGGATCCGCCAAGGTCAAGGAAGTCAACTTGGTAGGGGAAGGCGAGAAGCCTCTACCTGTGTTTATAGCTGATGACCTAACCGAGGGGGAAGAGGCCAGTCTCATTGCGCTCTTGCAAGAGTACATGGACATGTTCACCTGGTCCTTAGATGAGCTCAAAGGAGTGGATTCTAGAGTGGTGACACATAACATACTAATGGCCCCTAATGCGGTGCCTGTAAAACAACGATCGTACCCTATGAATCCAAAATATGCCCAAGCTGTGAAGGAGGAAATCGATAAGCTAATGAGGGTAGGATTCATCTACAAAATAGAGCACACGGACTGGGTATCACCGATCATGATAGTCATGAAGAAGAATGGGAAGATCTGAGTGTGCATGAACTATAAGAAGGTTAACACTAGGACAAAAAGGGATAATTACCCATTACCATACACGGAGCACATGCTCAAAAGGGTAGCAGATAAAGAGGTCTACAACTTTTTGGATGGCTTCTCAGGATGCAACCAAGTGCAAGTACATCCCGATGATAGACACAAGACAATGTTTGCCACTAAGTGGGGTGTCTTTGCTTATATGGTAATGCCCTTTGGGTTAATGAATGCACTTGCAACCTTTTAGTAATATCTAGTGTGCACAATCTTCAAGGATATGCTTAGACAAGAGCTAGAGGTGTTTGTAGATGACCTATACATGCACTCTAGCTAGGCAGAATACTTGCAAAAGCTACAAGCAGTCTTTGAACAATGCAGGATTTACAACCTACGGTTGAACCCCTTGAAGAGCTAGTTCTGGGTCAAGCATGGATGCATCCTAGGGCACGTGGTATCCAAGAATGACATAGCCATTGGCTTTTTGAAAGTCAGGGTATAAGGGAGTTCAGTGTTTCTTAGGTCACACCGAATACTATCTGTGCTTCGTGTTGAATTATGCATTGATTGCAAGACCATTGTATAAGCTGCTGATCGTGTTCGAGTGGACTGATGAGTGCTAGCGAGCATATGAAGAGTTGAAGAAGGCTCTTACAATTGCACCAAGCTTACGAGCCCCAGACTGGAACATCACCTTCCATGTGTATATAGACGTGTCTAAGTTTTCTATTGGAGCTATCTTGTGCCAGCCTGGTGAACATAACTTGGATTACCACATGAGTTTTGCTAATATGCAGCTCACAGACCCGGATATGAATTACTCCACCATAGAAAGGGAGGGGTTGGCCATGGTATTTGCTGTAAAGAAGTTATGACACTACCTCCTGGCCATGCCTTTCACCTTTTTTGTAGACCATCAAGCCTTGCTATATCTTGTAAATAAACCTTGTGCTATTGAATGCATCGCTAGATGGTTGCTTCTTCTTTTGGAATTTGACTTCTTTGTGGTTGTATGCAAGGGAAAGTAGCACTACATGGCTAATCACATGTCCCAAATACCCACAAGAGAAGCTGTTTTGGACAAGGCATCACTGATAATTTTCCCCAAACACTCACCTCTTTTGCCTTCTATCTAGTGAGAAAGATTTGCTTAAAGTCGATCTAACCCCGTATTGGGCAGATGATATAGTCCATGTACTAGAGCATGGTCTACCCAAGAGACCTATTGAGAAGGCTAGGCTTAGGCGCCTCATCCTAAAAATCAAGCCTTATGCAAGACGGGTTGCTACGGCGATGTGTATACAAGCACAAGATGCATGATGTGTTGAGTGAAGCGCATGGTGGGATTGCTAGAGGGCACTTCAGTGAGGATATGATGGCCCGTAAGGTGCTGCAATGTTAGTTGTGGTGGCGCACCCTATTCTGCGATGCTGCTAAGTTCGTAAAGCATTGCGATGAGTGCCAAAGGACTAAAGTTTCTACACAAAAGAATAAGATGGATTTGACCCCTGTCATTGCACGACAACCCTTTGAAAAGTGGGAAATCGACTTTGTTGGACATATCAGTCCCATAGCACAATACTCAAAGGCTAGATACATCATCGTAGCAACATATTAGCTTACAAAACGGGCCAAGGCATGAGCCACCAGGAAGAATGATTCTAGGACCACATCAAAGTTCTTATGGGAGCAGGTTATCTCACGATTTGGTTGCCCTATCGAATTAGTAAGTGACCAAGGCACTCTCTTCATCAATGAGGTGATTGCCCACCTGCTCTCAACCTTTTTAATCATCCATAGGAAATCCTCACCGTACTACCCTCAAGCTAATATCCAAGTAGAATCCACGAATAAGATCTTAGTCAATGTCCTTACGAAGGTAGTTTCTACCTCGCAAAGTGACTAGGACAACAAAATTATGGCAACATTATGGGCTTATCGGGCAGCCTATAAAATGGCTATAGGACAGACATCCTTTAGGCTAACCTACGGGACTGAGGAAATCTTGCCATTAGAATTATTTGTCCCTAGCTTGAGGATAGCAGTATAGGAGAGATGGGAAGGGAAGGAAGCTTGGACCGCGACCATGTCTCATGGAATTGGAACGACTCATTGAGACTTGGGTCCTAGCCACCCACGCCCTGATTTGTGAGAAAGCACGACGGAAGATGTGGTTTGACAAGCACACCAAACAATGTGACTTTGAGCAGGGAGACCTTGTTTTGCTCTACTCGATAAAGGGCCATAAGCAAAAAATAAAATTCCAAGGATTGGGACCTTTTCGAGTGTGCACCATTAGTAGGACGGGCAACGTAGAACTTGAAACCCTTGAAGGTGAGGGCATAGGCTTCTTTAATGGCAGTCACATGAAAAAGTACTACCCTCCCACACATCCATTGCATGAGCCCCCTATGTTAGAAGCCCCTGTCAATGTTCGTGTAGCCACCATCACCGAATTAGAGGAGGAGGATGAGGAGGTAGTAGCACCAGCATACCTGCACATCACGGCCACCGCTCGATGCACACTCACATTTGATGCCTTGATTGACGAGGGAGGTGACTTCAATGTCTTGACTCATGCTCGTTGGATCCTCATTGGTCAACCACAGTTGCAACCCACTAATGCTAAGCTCAGCCCATTCGGGGGCAAGTCATATGCACTCCTAGGGAGGTGCAAAATCGCAGTCTCTATCGAGTTTGAGAGCCTACCAATCATCTTCTATGTATTGCCAAATACGAAGGATGTAGGTCAAGAATTGTTGTTAGGACACACTTTCAAGAAGCAAGCACATTGCAACGTAGATTACGATCTGTAGCGTATTCACCTTGCCATTGGAAATGTTCAAATCATGACAGCTTTGAGCAAGGGCAGCAAGGCTCCACTAAAGCTTTCTATGCCACCGATAGAGCTACCTAGGACCAAGCCTAGGGAGGGGGGTCGTGAGTCATCACAACCCACCTAGACTACAAAACCACTGCCAATGCTTAAATGGGTGCCAAGGCACCAAAAGTGACCTACTCATAGCAAGCAAACACAGCTTCACAAGGCTAATAACTATCATTCAAAACCTAAGAGACCAACCCGATGCTATCGACGTAGGCACACAATCAAGCCGCGATGGATCCCCAAAGATCTATTAAGAGCCCAAGGATACTACAAAAGGCAACACCTGGATATGGGTGCCTAAGAAGGGAAATCCTAGAAGCATAGCCCAACCATGACCATCGCTTGCCACCCCACCCCCAGGTATCCCCACTCCCACTAAGATAGTGAACACCCAGGAAACCCGAGCTACAAAGCCTACAGAACCCATGACGGTTGTGGTCAAAGAACCCCAACCAATCTATCAAACAATGTAGTAGCCTGATACCCTGGAATCATCTAAGTCTAGAGAGCTTGGCACCCTAGTGGTTGTGCAAGAGGAAGGCAATGCACCATCTATGCCACTGGAGCCACTCTTAGTACCCCAAAGCAACACTAGACACATAGATTGGACTACGAAGTTACCCTTAGATACACCACTATCTAGTCCAGTACCCCTCGAACCATCACTATCTAGCTCAATTCCACCCCAACCACCAACAAGTCTTAGGCCTTCCTATATCGGTCGCCAAGAACCTTGCCGAGAATATGGGAGATGACTTGGTGACTTGCATCAAGCTCTTGGATAATACCTTTACCACATTTGCTAGTAGCTATGAAAGACTTGACCTCGGCTTGCTTGATGAACCCCTTGCCTTTAATGTTCGTTCTTTATCCTGCACTTCAAAAGAATACGAGTCCATGATCGTAAAATTCCCCAAGGTCGCAAAGGAGTTGATCGATAATGGTGAAATCTCAAAAGAGCACATGCTCATCATATGGCTAATAACATTATACCGCAAGCCCCAAAGGCCTCCGACACCCATTGAGTTTGAGGAACTCACTCACCTTGCTGACTCATACTCATCGTTCTTACAAAAATGGTGTAACCTACGTCTCCAATGGGAGAAACGGGGTTGCCAAGTAGTGATTAATGCTGAGTAGCGACGTGCAATTAAAACAACCAAGTATGACCCAACTTACGTAGCACCAACCTCTTTTAGGGTCTTGGCCATCACTCGAAACAAACACTTAGATGACTAGGTCTTGGTCCACCCTTACATTGATTGCATCCTTACAGAAGAGGAGCTACATGTGGCTAGCCACATTAACTTGGGTGATTATCTAACCGATGTCCTAACTTACATTACCCAAGTATGTGTTAGCCCTCATAATCTCGATCGTCATGCCCATTTGGAATACAACCCTAATTTCTATGATTGGCTTATGCCAAAGTAGATAGCACCATACTATGCGCAAATGCCCTTGCCTCTCCCATGTCCAATCCTAGGAAGGATTATCATCATTTCTCGAGGGGGGAGGGGTAAGGTGACTAAGAAAACATAGGCAAGAAGGAAACAAAAAGCCTTAATCAAATTTCAAAGCAAAAAATAATAAAAAAAGGGTTGAAAGAAAATGTCAAAAATGTTTTGGAATGAATAGGTTGCTGTTAGAAAACTTCATGTCTCTAATTCAGCTTGTTTATTCTCTTCATGGAAGTAAAATCAATTTCCTGCTTATCGAAAATACATATGAGGAATTCTAATGTTGGACTATGGTAAATGACAGGTATCCACAATGGTAGACCAAGATAAAGGTGGCAATCTCCCTTTCACAAAAGAAATTGTAGGGGTATTTGATACAAAAAAACTCCAAAATGGGATTTAAAATTTAAATACAATTGCCATTATGGCACTAACACTCCCCTAATAATGTGGCCATTGACATATGTGAGGCACATCAGTATGGTCAAATGATGGTGACAAGGTATACACAACCACCACCACACTCTCCCATGCCAATTAGACAAAGAGGTGGACACCCACACTAGTATGAGCCTAACAAAGGTCATGTTAACCCTTGAAATGGGAAAGAAACTCCATATGTCTGACAAAGTGCCAAGTTTCATGGTTACAAAGCACAGCATTGAGAGTGTTATATGCACCATATTCTTGGCATTCTTCCTCATTATGATGTGTCTTAGGTATTGCCTCATGTGCTTCCTTGATTTGTTATTGGACATCATCATTAACCTTGTTCTTTCCTTTGTTTCACGCATTTTTGCTCACTTACAGTGTAGTCCAAGTAGTCTTCTTGTCACTAAAATGGCTATAACTTTTCACCATAACATCATAATCAAGGATTATTGGATTTTAAAACAAACCCAATAAGTATCTCTTCAAGATGAGCTATAGCACTTAACTCTAAACTTTAAAAAATATTCTAGAAAATGCTATACAGAATAGCTCAGCACCATGTAAAAACACCATTTTTCCCTTTCCACCTCCCTTAGGTCCAAAATAAGGTCTCCAAACCTTGTAGTACCCTAGATATGACCTATAGAGCCTAGATATGACATGCAATATCTAGATATATTTTGAAATTATTTTGCCACAATTGTAACCAAATAGAAAGTATCCCAAAATGAGTCTCGATTCCCTATTTGACTAAAATACCATGTGCACAACTTGTAATAAACTTGGAATAACCTATAACACTTGCAAGTGGTTGAATATCATACCTTGTATAGACGTGGGATATATTCTAAATTATTCTGCCACACTTGGAACCAAGTAGAAAGTAGCCCAAAATGAGTCTTGATTCCCTATTTGACTAAAATATTATGTACACAACTTGTAATAAACTTGGAATAAACTTGGCTATAACACTTTCAAATGGTTGAATATCAGCCACAATCAATGTGCAAGTGCCTTATTACTCTTGCATGTACCTTTATCATGCTATAATGAAGACTGAAATAGGCTAAAAAAAACATGTAATCTGTGTATAGTCCTTGTAAACTAATCAATGAGGCCTCGATCAATGCTCTTTAGTTGAAATCTTTGGGTCTTTAATGTCTCCATTCGTAGTAAATGTGTGAGGGATAAAAGGACATGGCAGGCTCCCTACACAGGCTTTGAATCATTGGGAGGTGGGCAAAGTTTCCCCTGGGTTGGTTGGTTGGTTGTACCCCTTCATGATCTTTAATAATGGGGGAGGGTCACCTCTCTATTGTCCCACTATTTGCCTCCACCTTTTTCCTTGATTGAAATTTCCATGGTAAGAGCATTATAGTCTAAGCAAACAAGGATGATATGTATTATTGAAATAATTATTTCAGTCTTCAATTATATACATAGATTTGATAAATGAAAATATAATCAAGAAATTGAGATTTGATGAGGATCTTACCACAACAATTTAGTAACTCATTGATTGCAATACTTATCCTTTATAATATTTTTCTTGGGTAGTACGAGTAAATCACAAAATCAAATTGGGGTTATGCATAAAGACATTGAAAATGGTAATCATAATGACATTGGACTAAAACGAATGTTGAACTTCAATTGATAGGTTTGATTTATATAAAGAAGCATTAATCTCTAATCTTTAATCTATGATCAATTTAGAGGCTCAAATGACCATAAATCTCCCATCAACAGAAAAAGCTTGAACAAGTGGATGTAGCGAGATTTTTAGAGTTTAAGCAAATGAAATACCTCTTATTGATGTGAAGAACATGGATGATTTTATTAGAATCAAGCATTAGTCCATTGGTTTAAGAAATCGCCCCAAATGAATCCAAAAGCCTCGTGCTTCATGATTCCAATGAAATCAGCCCATCCTTTACTTAAAGATCAATAGTCCTTCAAAGATGAAGTACCTTGAACCCTCTTGAATGCTTGAATACAATAGATTCAAGCTCTTTGATCAAAAGTCCCAAAATAGAATTCCATTATACACTCCAAGAAGCTTGATAGGTTGAAATCTCTTTAATGTCTTCAATATTGAATCCAATCTTGCTTAATAATGGTAGTAGAGAAGCCTTAAAGGTCATGAAGAGCCAAATCTTGAAGAAATTGAAAGCTTCAAACCTGAAGCTATGGCTATCCTATTGGTTTTTAGGGTTTTCAGGAAGAAGGATGAATATCAAATACTTAAAGAGGTTAATCCTTGCTAAGAATGTTGCCAAGCACTTGTGCAAAGAGTGTGCAAGCTATAGGTAAGTGACCAATGGCTACCATGAACTGTGGAAGAGAAGCTGGAATTTAGCACAAAATGTGGCACAAAATCTAGGCCTGCTTTTGGTGTCTCTTGAGTGTTATAATTCAACATTGGTGGTTAAAATTATCAATAGGTGCTGATGAATCATTGCCCCATGCTTTTAGAGAGAAATAGAGTGACCTCTACACTTATCCACTTCCAAGCTAACACCCTTTCCTTGAGTAACTAGAATGTAACTAGTATGAGAAGAAAATCTAGGAAAAGATTTAACCAAATGGATCAAAGACCAATGCTCTAATAGCACTTGTCAAGAAGAGGGTTGAGAGGTGAGAGAAAGGAGAGTAGAAGAGAGAGAAAAGAGGAGAGAGAATGAGTGAAAAGGATAGAGAAAGACTAAAAAGATAGGATCTAAGCCATGGGAACTGTGAACAAGAAGGTGATATGAGAGACAATAATTGTGTTATTTCTAAAAGTGGTCAAAATTTACATGTCTCACATCTTTTATACCTATGTCAGTGTGACAAGGTATTATCAATAATCTCTAACTAAAATATAAGTCTTCCCAACTTCTTATACTCGAGTCTAGTTCGGAAGTAAGGATATAATGCCCTTGAGCATATATTGGGAATAAAGGTATAATGCCCTTTCTCCAAGGAGGAGTCCACTTTAGGAGTAAAGCTATAATGCCCTTTCTCTAGGAAGGAGGCGGTTCTCCTTTTCCCAAAACCCATTGATCAACAAAACTAGTGTTTTTTGTATCACATGCCAAATGCGAATTAAAAGTTCCTTAGTAAGTCTATCATATCCTAGAGAGTTTTCTTTGCCCATGATAATAATTAGCATTGAAGATCTCATCTTTGATGGAGAAGGCTCTAACAAGGGAGTCATTTTCACTTTGTGTAGCCACACTAGTTGAAAAAACTTAACATTATGTTCTAGTGCATCTTGGTTACAAAAAACTTCATCTTGATATAACTCATTCAAATATTTCTTGCATTCTCAATTGACCTCATTATGATCCATTCGTTCTTATCATTTGGCAAGATGGTGAGGCTTTCTTTCATTCTCTTCTTATTGATACCCCTAATATATTCATTGGATATGCAATTTATGTCTCCCATGAATCTTGTATTTAGTAGAAGATTGATCTTTTCAATTCCTCCTCAAGTTGATCAAAAGGGATCTTTGCTCTAGTTCGAGATTTTTTCCAGGTTGAACAATGTTCTTTGGGCATATTTTCTTTCTTTATTACATAGCCATACTTCTTATATCTTAATGAATTGATTGAAGGGTAGATAGAAAATTTTCACATGCATCCTCTTTTCTATAAATGGTAGTGTTTAGAGCCAAGATAGCCCCTTCTACCACATATTGAAAGTAGATCTAATGGAAGTGCTTGGGAGTTGACCATGAGGCCTATGTGCTCACTAGAGAACTTAAAAATTTCAAAGGACCTCAATTTTAGGACAATAGGATAATAATCAAATATTAGAGTATTGTGATCCACCTCAAAGGATGCAAAATAAGGGAGTCAAACCCCATTTGCATGCGATACAAGTAGTTGAGCTGACTTTACTTTGACTAATTAAGATATGAAGAAGTTATCTACTCTATCAATCCATGCAACCAATTGATATGATGATCATATCTTAGAAGATATGATTTCTATTATATATCTAATTAGAAAATTTGGTTACTTTCATTGGCATGTCTGATGAGGTGGTGCTTTCCACCCTTCTTTAGTGTCATTACTGCTCACTTCATAGTGCGGCCAGTAGTCTCCTTAATGCGTGTTATGTCTCTTAGTTTGAAATCCACTTGGTGATAATGGAAAAGGTGGATACGAGGACCCAAGATCAAATACAAGGGTTTGGAGGGGGTAAAAAAAGATGGTTAGTTAAGGAGGGGAAGAAAATATAGGTGGACCCTTTCTTCTTCTCTCTTTCTCTCCTTATTATTCACACAACCTATCTTTTTTTGTACTTTCTGTCTTTCTTTATTTTCCCTCTTTCTCTCTCTTTAACACACACACACACACACACACACACACACACACACACACACACACACACACACACACACACACACACACACACACACACACACACACACACACACACACACACACACACACACACACACACACACACACACACACACACACACACACACACACACACACACACACACACACACACACACACACACACACACACACACACACACACACACACACACACACACACACACACACACACACACACACACACACACACACACACACACACACACACACACACACACACACACACACACACACACACACACACACACACACACACACACACACACTCTCTCTCTCTCTCTCTCTCTCTCTCTCTCTCTCTCTCTCTCTCTCTCTCTCTCTCTCTCTCTCTCTCTCTCTCTCTCTCTCTCTCTCTCTCTATGGTGCTATTATCAAGCCCATGGTCTATATCATATTCTAGAGGTTGGAGGGGAGAGTACTTATATAGCCCCCACTATGCATCAAGATGCCTATACTTAGTGAGAAAGGAGGAGAGGGTGATTTGATCCGTGGCCATGATGATGGAGCAAAAGTTCATTGTTACAAGAAGTGGGTGTATTGTGACCAAAGTGGAGATGATGGATTGGCCTAAGGGTAGGGAAGACACGTTTAGGGGGGAGGGGGGTGCAAATCAAATGGCAGCTTGATGAGCTACCACCCCCATTACCCATTTCTTTTCACTAAATTATGTATACATGTTTTTTTTTCATTATTGAATTTTGATATTATTCTTGTATGTTAATCCTTGGAGCCTTATACTATGACCCACTTAGTTGACTAAAATATTTGTTTCTACCTAGCTAGCAAACTTTGCGAAACTAACTCCTCACCTTGTAGCCTTTAGTGCACTGCACCTAAGTGCATTGTACACAACCTTATGCACTAGTGCACTACCCTAGTGTACTATACCACTTAGCTCACCACATCACACACACAACCTTACATAATCACACTTGCATTATACATATATACCTTTGTGCACTTACTGTTAAGATAACTTCAGTAGTCCCTATTGTACACCCACTATGCAGTACCACCCCCAAAGTGAAAGGACAAGTGCAAATCACCATGCCACACATACACACAAGAGTCTCTTTCAAATCAATACCAACCCCAATACCCACCATGTTCGTAAGGGAGGGTCAAAGGGAAGGATGAGGGAGGAAGATGAAACCTTGTAGTACACTAGTGTACACTAGTGTGCACTAGTGTGCACTAATGTGCAATAGTGTGTATTAGTGTCCACATGCATACGCTAGTGTGCACACATGTGCACTTGCACTAGAACTAGCATAGGTACATGCAGTTTTGTGCACTTATGCCCACACCGTCCCCACTCTAGGTCCACCATTCATAAACCTTACATCCAGCCTCACCTAGTATACTTGTGTGTGCTTGTGTGCACTTGAGTGCACTTAGGTGCACTTGCACTGACACTGGTACAGAGTAACACTAACATTGGCACATGCACATGCATGCACATGTACACTTGTGTGCACTTGTACTTGCACCTCTAGACACCTTAAGTCTAGTATACATAATCCTACACTAATTTTATCATTGTGTGCACTTGTGTACACTCATGTACTCTTAAGCGCACTTGTGTACGCTTGTGTGCACCTAAGTGCACTTAGGCACACTCACACTTAGGTGCACTCACACTAAGGCATACACACTCATGTGAACTTACATGCACTTGTGTACGCTTGAGTGCGCTTGCACTTGCATTTGCACTCCCACATGCACCTATACTTGCACATGGCCCACAATTGTATACTACACTTAGAACTACATATCACATTACAAATAAACCATTTAGTGCTAGCACATATTCACACTTGGGGGGCATACACATGTGAATTTTGCACCAAACTAGCATACTCAGTTCAGCCCTTAAGCGCATCTTACCACACCCTTCTTCTCAACCTACATTTGCTTATGCTAGGGAAATCCACAAACAACCTTAGCACATTGCAACAATGTACTTCCCTTGCACACATGCATAAGAGCACATGTACTAGTGCACTATTGTACCACCCTCACATGCATATGACCCCTCATGCTCACTACACTTAACTTAGTGTATAGACCTTAGGTCACTTTGCTTCCACGTTGCTACTCTAATGCACTATCATAGTGTACTACTATACATCTCAGTGCATTACCTTAGTGCACATCTACACTAGAGATCCACCTTAAGGAACCCTTGTATACTTACCCCTTGCACATATATTAGTGCACATAGGCACAAGACAAGTGTAACAAGTCTCCTTCTCTCAAGATCCTTGACTCTTATCCCGTCTAGAAGGGGAGAGCTCATAGAGTATTGAGCACAACAGAGATATCTTCCCAAGTATACTTGATAGCCATCCTAATATACTAATGTACTACACTAGCATATGCATAGATAGATCACCCTTTCACAACATCCTAACTCCATGATTATATGCATGGCTTAGAATTGTCATTGTTAGCTAATGTTATGGCTCAAAACCCCACTACCCTTTTCAAGGCCATTGAGCTTGCGGAAAGATATGGAAGAAAGTATAGAAGAGAGTCTACATTTCAGTCCACTTTTGGATAGCCAAGGACTATTTTTAAGCAGGGTCAAGTTGGCAATTCTTATGGCAGCAATCATGCATCTAGTGGAGGCTTGAGAGTGCCAACTTATCTACCACTTAATACTTCAAGACCTCAAAGAAATTTCAAGATAGTAAATAGTCCAAGAATGGATCATAAACCAGGAAACTACAAGCCTAGAAATACTTCATCCATTAGCAATTCCTATGGACCTATACAAGGAAAGAAAGGAAAAAGGGTTGTGTTTTAAATGTGGTGAAAAGTATATAGCTGATCATGCAACAAAGTGTGCTTGTAAGAATGAAAAAGTCAAGGTTCATAGCATGTTAGTTCTTGAAGCTTCAGAGAATGATAATAATGTTGCAAATGTACTTATGGCTACCATTGAAAATGAGAATATAGATGAGGATGTTGGGCAAGAACAATTCTATCATTCTACTCACACTTTTCATTTTGATCCTAGTGGTAGTATTCCTCTTGATCCAAGAGGGAATGATGAGTCACGTGCTTCCACTGTTTGTTTCATTTCAATGGACGCATGGACAAGATCAAGAAGCCCAAACACAATTCATATCCAAAGGAGCATTAATGGAAAAAATGTGTTCATTTTGATTGATAGTGATAGTATCCATATCTTCATAAATAAATCAACCATAGACCGATTGAGGTATTTCCCTACTAATTTGCAACAATCTATCAAAGTCCAACTGGCAAATGGAGATGAAGAAATCATCAAACCAAATATGTCCTAAGGCCTATATTCAATTGGCTAAAAATTATGGGCAACAAATAGACTTAATTACTTTGGATGTGGGCTGCATTGACATTGTGTTAGGCTGTGATTAACAAATGCAATTCGATAAAATTGTTATGAACTTTTCTCACCTATGCCTAGAGTTTGCTAGTGATGGACAACTCATATGCTTGGATGGAATCCATAATAAAACTAATTTTCACCTTATTATAACAAAGCAGGCCAAAAAGGAGTTTAAGAAAAGTTCCCAAATCTTTATCTTTCATCTTAATAAAGAAGTGCCAGATCAGCCCAAAGAATCTGCCAAAAAATTCAGTAATGAAAAAAAATTCAGTAATGAAAGCTATTTTGAAAGAGTACAAAGATCTACTCCAGATACCTACAACATTTCCTCTTGAAAGACAAGTTGATCATCCAATTGATTTAGAGCCTCATTTAAAGCCAATTAACAAACCGTCCTATAGGCTTTTCATGTGTGAAAGAGAAAAAGTTACTAAATAGATTAAAGATCTGTTAGAGATGGGATTTATAGAGCCTAGTTCCTCACATTATGTATCCCCAATCCTCTTTGTGAAGAAGAAGAATGGATCATTTTTTATGGGATCTCAATAACATTAAGGTGAAGAACAAGTATCCTATCCCTAGGGTGGATGACTTACTAGATGAGATGAAAGGAGCAAAGTATTTTATCAAAATAGGTTTACGATCTAGCTATCATTAAATTTGCATGAGACATGTGATGAAGCTAAGACTACTTTCAAGACAGATTGTGGTGTCTATCATTTTTTAGTCATGCCTTTTAGATTGATAAATGCTCCAACTATCTTTCAAAGTCTCATGAACAAGATTTTACGTCATTTCCTCTTTCACTTTGTGCTGATATTCTTTGATAATATATTCATCTACAATAAGACATTATAGGACCATTTGGCACATGTGAGAAATATGTTTGATGTTTTGAGATAGCATGGATTATTTGCTAAGACTAAGTGTTCATTCATATAAACTAAGGTGGAATATCTAAGACACATTGTTAGTGAAAAGGGAGTTCAGGTTGACCCCAAAAATGTGCAATGTATTAAAGACTGGCCTACACCCACTACTACCACTTCTCTTTGTGGATTTCTTGGTCTCTCTTTATTTTAAAGGAGATTTACTTGTCATTATGCTACTATTGTAGCTCCTCTCATAGATAGACTAAAGAAAGAAGCTTGCTTCTATGATACTATAGTTGATCAAAGTTTTAATCAACTGAAAGATTTGCTTGCCTCAACCCTACCCTTCTTTGTCCAGCCTTTTCTAAAGAGTTCAAGATCCTGTTTGATACTAGTGGTTGGGGCATTGGAGTAGTTCTATTGCAAGAGCATGGGATAATAGCCTTTGAGAGTTGCAAATTGAATGATAAGGAGATGGCAATGGATGTTTATGACCAAGAAATATTGACCATTTTTTACGCAATCATAAAATGACATCATTATTTGTATGACAATCAATGATTCACACTGAAAAGTGATCATAAGATCCTCAAATACTTCATATTGCAGTCAAACCTCACTCAAAAGAAACACGGATGGGTAGCTACGTTATAGAATTATGAATTTATCACACATACCATGGGTAAAAATATCAAAGTTGTTGATTCCTTATCTAGGATGTGGAAATACAAGGTTTAAACCATTTCAAAACTTCATGGTAATTGAATAGAGGAGATTGGGGAGGCTTACCTTTTAAATCATGGCTTCAGCCCTATATTTTAGAAATTATAGCAAGGCATTATGAATGAGAACTCCCAAATTTAGTTGAGAAATGATCTTACATAGTATCATGGTAGGATTGTCATTCCACATGCCTCTCCAGTCACACAGAATATATCCAAGAGATGTATTCATCACCTACAGCTGGTCATTTTGGTGTCTTCAAGACCTATGATAGGATTGCTAAGAGTTTCTATTGGAAAGGCCTTTGAAAAGATGTTAAGACTTTTGTTTCAAGTTGTGTACCATGCCAACAAGACAATGAGAGCACATTGAAGCCATGTGGTTTATTACAACCATTGTCTATCCTTGAAGGTAAATGGATGCATATTACTATGGATTTTATCATTGGCCTATATATCACTAAAAAAATGTGGAATAGCATTTATGTGGTGGTGGATACACTCACTGAGGCAATCCATTTTATCCCCACAAAATTTCAATACACATCTTCTCAAGTAGGCAGTCAATTCATGGAGCATGTCTTAAGTTATATGGATTATCGTAGGCCATATTGCATGACTTTTGGCAAGTAGTATTCAATTCCATGGGCACTAAATTAGCTCCTTCCATAGCCTAACATCCTCAAATGGATGGACATATAGAGAGGGTTAATAAGTGATTGAAAACTTACTTGAGAAACTTTTATAATCATGATGTATAGAATGCATGGGATTCATAGTTGTATTTGGCAAAGTTTGCTTACAACAACTCCACCCATTCCAACATATGGTTTCCCCTCTTCTTGAGGCATTGTATGGCTAAAGATACCCCTTCCCACTATCATTTTCAATGAGAAGATAAACCTCCAAAGCAAAGAAGAATTGGATTATATACAAGCTCTCCTTCAACAATGTAAAACAAATTTAAAGAATACCCATTATCAAATGAAGCTTTATGCTAATGAGAAAATGCAAAATCTAGAGTTCGAAGGAGATTTAGTGCTTTTGAAAATGCCCAAGTCTCGTTATGCTACTCTCAAAGATGGTTCTAACACTAAACTAGCTCATATATTTTATGCTTATTACAAGATTTTGAAGAGAGTGTGACTTTGCATATTGGTTGGCACTTTGTTTGTCATACATTGGTTATCTGCATCCTTGTTTTGATTTCCTTATGTACCTCCTCTTGCACTTTCATTTCCTGACTTCATCTTCAATTATGATTGCAAGTACCTTTGTCACCAACTTTTTCTCTAGCTCAATCAAAGCACATGTATGCTTTGGCTACTCAATCCTTTACAAGTTCATATTTTTTGTTTCTAAGTTGCAAAGCCGTTGGCATAGGTATTCCCTTGATGGGCTTCACTCTTGGGTTGCTGCAAGGACCATCGAAAAGGCATATTGGCACATCTTGCACCTAGAGCAGGACCCTAAGTCTAACCCTCTCCATAGATGATGCCTTTGGACATGGGGGAGGTGATGAACACTTGAAAGAGCGCTCCTTTGCTAGAGAGAGAGAGAGAGAGAGAGAGAGAGAGAGAGAGAGAGAGAGAGAGAGAGAGAGAGAGAGAGAGAGAGAGACGAGCTCAACTGAACTACTCAAGATTGACAAAGTAGCTGGTTGATTTCACTATTTTGACAAATGAAACTACAAGCAAAACGTAAGTCAAACTCATACACAAGTGGACAAGGAACGGAGCCAAGGGTGTAAAGATGACGTGTTGAGTGGAGGAGGGTCAAAACATCGTTAGATTGAAAAAACATTTGACTGCATACCCCCCTCACCCAAGAGGTAGAGGATGCACATTTCATGGATGGTAGAATTTGGGCCAATCACATGCCATTCCTCACTTCAACCAGTTTCTAGACTGCCAATGAGCTCATGGTGGTTGAAAGGAGACCCCCCTATTGTGTTACTACTTGTCCACTGCATGTGACACTATGGAGACATTTTATGCTTGAGGAAAAGCCACCCATCATGACTGTTGTGTGTCCAGCCTTAGGACAAACTCCAATACCCACACGATTCGACCAACAAAGTTCAAAGCTTTTCAACATGCCTATCTGTATATTTAGGATATGTTTTAATATGAGACATAGTAGATTGAGACTTTTTGAATGAATTATATCGAAATGTTTGGACCTTATGAACCAAAAGCACTTCTCTCTTTTAGGATTTTTTTCTCCTAACATAGAAAACTAATAATTAACATGACATATAATAGCTATTGTCTTTTGCATTGTGTATATGGAAAAATAAAAACTTATCAAATATTAAAAAAATTTAAATTATAATCAAAATGTGACTTTTTAGTCTAATTGTACTTGGGCCAAAAACTTTTAAATAGAGGAAGTTGATCTCAAGTTGGAGAGAGAGAGAGAGAGAGAGAGAGAGAGAGAGAGAGAGAGAGAGAGAGAGAGAGAGAGAGAGAGAGAGAGAGAGAGAGAGAGAGAGAGAGAGAGAGAGAGAGAGAAGCCCAAATGTAGTATTGTAAGAGAAAGTTAAAAGAAATTTTTAAGCCATACATACACACACACACATAGAGAGAGAAGGAGAGAGACAACATGTATGTGTGTGTTTGTTTTGATAAAGGTCCAAAGCTATTAATATAGAAGAAGTCCAAAGGTAGTATTGTGGTATTATAGGAGAGAGTTGCTAGAATTTCTTAAAGCCACAAAGAGAGAGAGAGAGAGAGAGAGAGAGAGAGAGAGAGAGAGAGAGAGTGTGTGTGTGTGTGTGTGTGTCTGTGTGTGTGTGTGTAAAGATCCAAGGCTATTAATGTAGGAGGGGGTATAAGGTAGTATTATAGGAGAAAGTGTTAGAAAATTTTGAGGCTAAAGAAAGGGGCTTTGGTGCCCCCTTCTTTGGGTTCAAAGTTTTCTAGCACTCTCTTATATAATACTACAATACTACTCTTGGACCTCTCCTACATTAATTTGAAAAAGGTACCTCTCTATCCAAAGTAGTTTCACATTTCTTTCTCTTCTCTCTTATCAATGATTTTTAAAAAGATATATCTTTCTTGTCTCTCATCAATAATTGTTTTTATCTTCACACTCTCTCTCATCCAAAAGTTATTTTTATCTCTCTTCTCCCTCTCTTCTCCATTGAATCCTAATACATTTTCAATTGAAATTTCTTACATTCAAAGTATTTAGAATATATTTTTGATTTTAAAAACTAGGCAAACCATTGATGGATTACTTAGTCAAGGTGGATTAGAGTTTGTAGTATGAGCAATAATCTTTAAAGCTATGTCTTTAGTTCTATAATATACACTAGACAAACCTACCTTGATTTGTCTCTCTTTGTGTATGTGCGTGTGCATACAGATACACACACGTGTATCCCATTAAGAACCTATTTCTATATCTCTCTCTTATTCAAAAGACTATTGTCACTAAAAAAACTATTCTCCCCCTCTCTCTCATTAATATATATACATATGTATGTGTGCATATATTTATGTATGTATATTAGAAGTCTTAACAAGTGCACACACATGTACACACATATGATTAGTTCAAAGAATTATAACTATATATATACATACGTATATATGCATGTATTTATGTGTGTATATTGGAAGTCCTAACATGTGTACACACACATGTACACACATATTATTAGTTCAGTATATCTATATTTTATAGCCTAGGAATATTAATATTACAACAACATGATGTCAAGTTAGCAAATACATGTACAATAAGAGATCAAGATGATGCTCTCTCTCTCTCTCTCTCTCTCTCTCTCTCTCTCTCTCTCTCTCTCTCTCTCTCTCTCTCTCTCTCTCTCTCTCTCTCTCTCTCTCTCTCTCTCATTAAGCATATTAATTGAGCATCGGAATTATACTTATTTTTACCAATCAATATCCCTTCTTACCACCATAACAAATAATCCACAAATGTGCAAGCTTTAATAATGAGTTTCAAATTTTTAATCAATGTTTAATGAGATTGCTAGAGCCATGTATAAAGAAAAATGTTTAGTGAGTATTTAGAATGGATGCAAATGTAGACATATTTATACACCAACCCATGCTTATCGTAGAGGACTTACATCTCATATTTGGAAAGAGAACTTTTCTAATGTCGCCCATAGTGTGACGAGCAAAGTAAAGACTCTACTAATTCTTAGAGAAAATACATTTTATTTTGTTGAGAAAATACAGACATACCTCGCTTGGTTAGCTATGATCAAATTTATGATAATCTTTTAATGTCATTGTTTAGCCATTTGTGGAACATAGTACACTTGCCAGAGGTCAATGCAATAGAAATCTAAATCCAGATTGCTTGTAGAAATGATTTTATATTGTAAATGAAAATAATAACAACTAACCTACTCTCTCTCTAACACAACTAATCTCTCTAACTTATATCATCTCTCTCTTTCTCTCTCTCTCTCTCTCTCTCTAACCACCCAACTAACTAACCTACTAGCTTACAATAACCACTAACTTACAATAATTACTAACTTACTAACTAATACCATCCCTCTCTCTCTCTCCAACTAATAATTAACTTATGATAACATCATAACTTACAATAGCTCACCAACTTACAATAACTTACTAACTAATACCATCCCTCTCTCTAACTAACATAACTAATAACAACTAACCTACTCTCTCTCTAACATAACTAATCTCTCTAACTAATACTATCTCTCTCTCTCTCTAACCACCCAACTGACTAACCTACTAACTTACTAACTAATACCATCCCCCTCTCTCTCTCTCAACTAACTAATTAACCAACTAATAACTAACTTACAATAACTAACTATACCACTAACTAACTAAGCTACCATCTCTCTCTCTCTCTCTAACTAACATAACTAATAACAACTAACCTAGTCTCTCTCTAACATAACTAATCTCTCTAAGTAATATCATCTCTATCCCTCCCTCTCTCTCTCCCTCTCTCTCTCTAACCACCTAACTAACTAATCTACTAATGTGGGATAACTCACTAACTTACTAACTAATACCATTCCTCTCCCTCTCTCTCTCTCTCCAACCAACCAACTAACCAACTAATAACTAACTTACAATTACATCATTAACTAATTCACTAACCAATACCATCTCTCTCTCTCTCTCTCTCTCTCTCTCTCTCTAGCCAACTAACATCAGGCAGTAATTATTATTCTCTCACCATTCCCCTCTCTCTCCCCCTCTAACTAATATAACTAATAGTAACTAGCCTACTCTCTCTCTCCCCCCTCTCTCTCTTTCTTCTTCTTCTCCCTCTCTCACTTCTCACCTCCCTCTTTCTATGTCTTCTTCTTCTTTTTCTCTTCTCTCTCTCTCTCATCACTCACACACACATACTCTCTCTCTCTCTCTCTCTCTCTCTCTCTCTCTCTCTCTCTCTCTCTCTCTCTCTCTCTCCAACTAACCAACTAATAACTAACTTACAATAACATCGTGACTTACAAAAACTCATTAACTTACTGACTAATACCATACCCTCTCCCCCCCTCTCTCTCTAACTAATATAACTAATAACAAAACTAACCTAGTCTCTCTCTAACATAACTAATCTCTCTAACTAATATCATCTGCATCTCTATCTCTCTCTAACCACCCAACTAACTAACCTAATAACTTACAACAACTCACTAACTTAATAATTAATATCGTTGTCGTGCCGCTACATGCACACCATGTAACAAAATCTAGAATGTGGCTTTCTTATTGATTTAGAGAGCCAATGCCATTTTAGACATTAGTGTTAGTGTCCATGGTTCAAAAATATTAGATTTTTGGACAAGTTTAGCCAATTTATGATATTTTAGACGTTATCTCTTGTAAAAATCCATAAAAATATAGACAACTTCTAGATTAGGATGACATGTAAAAGAAAGCATGTAGCTTTCAGCCAATTTGAGAGGATTTTATGTAAAAAGAGAGATTGGCAAAATCGTGTGACGCGAGATTGCTATTTTCAGGTAGTGAACAACACTCCAAAGTGGGAGATGAAGAAGGAGTGATCTGGCAGAATTCTAGTAAGGTGTATTGATATTTTACCCCACTTTCAGAGCCAATGGAAGCATCAGATTGGCAATCTGAGTAGCATAGAGGAAGGTATTATTTTATACACGTTTTTATCTATTAGAGTTTTATCTTCTCATAATGCTGAAATAAACTGACAGGCTTCATCTCTGTTAGTATTCTTCTGCATTTTCTAATTCTTTTTGGGATTATTCTTCTACGTCTTCAATTTCTTCAAACCCTTCTCTTCCATCTACTCCTCTCCTGAATTTACCTTCACCTTGCTGTCTCTTACCCCCGTGGTGGACTCGCGACACCAAACACATCGACACTATGTTAGGGAAAGTTTATGCTATCATCAGAGGTGAATTCCAGAAGATATTTGGGCTGATTTGGGCTGAAATCTTCAACCATATTCAGAGAATTAGCTATAGCATTGTTCTTTTAATTCATTTCTTACTCTACAGAAGACATCTTATCAAAATATGCAAGTATTATGTGCCCCTATGGTAAGGCAATGTTTGTAGATCATTCATAGATGGTTTGAATTGAATTAAGAGGAGCTTTTTCTCTTATTTCTTGGCCGTGGTAACTTATCCTTATCAGGAACTCAATTTGAAGCTCTCTTGAAGCAAGTATCTTTACCCTTCAAGCCTTGTAATTGACTCATAAGCTTTTGTCCCTAACATTCCACATTGAATGTAATCATGCAAAGTTGATTCATGCTATGGCATCATGTATGAATGATGGAATGCAAAGTTGTTTATGATACATGACAGCATATTGTACTTTTTTAAAAAAATTGTTCTTACAATCAAGAAAACAAGCTTTATTTGAGTTAGAACTTATGAGATAATACTCTTGTGATCTTTGCTAAGAACATGCAGTTGGAAGCTTTATCAACATCTTTAAGAACTTGGCTTGAAACCTTCAACCCTTCTCTTATCTCTACCATGTTCGGAGTCTAAGCTCTTGAAACCCCATACATTCTTTCTCTCAAACCCCTGTGATTGATCGTGAAGTACCTCTTGAACCTTTAAACATTCACTATAATCTACTTATCTCTTGAAGTCACATCTCTATATATCTTGTCCGATTTTCTTGCCAAACCCCTGTGGTGACCTTCAACCCTATGTGTTGCGACATTGGTGAACCCGACGTGAAGGTTGGTGTAAGAGAACTCTAAGATGGGGGATTCTTCAGGAGATACTCTACAACAATTTGTGTGCATACTGCAACAGACTCAACAACAAGAAATCCAAATGTTACAACAACAACAAAGGCAAGACAAAGAGAAGATTGATTCCACAGCTGTGAAGGCCTTCGGTGGGAATTAAAACAATTTAATGGTCAAACTGTCTCTGTTTTCATTCGCTTGTATGTTGAGAAAATGTTCTTCTTTGGTGTACTGCAACATGCATGGAGTTGCTATTTTGCCAGACTAGCCAAGCATGATCTTGAAGGAAGAATCCATAGTCTTTTTCAACAAGATGCAAATTGGGCTGCATTCAAAAAAGCCCTACGTGAAGATTTCTTCTTAGAAGACTCTGGCCTAATGACGAAGAAAAGTTTCACTGATTGGGTTGAGAAACCCAAGAAAGGTTTAGCTGCAACATCTTTATACCATGAGTTTGAAAGTAAATTTGGACAACTTGATGCTGAAGACCAATAAAGTATGGAAGGTCTAAAGATTGAATTATTCCTTAAGGGTGCAGATCCCATTCTGGAAGAGAAGCTTGCTGATCGCCTAGAAGATGCTACCTCTGAATTAGGAGTCAAGACTACATGGACAGATGCTACTGATGCTATTAACATGATTGCTCAAAGAGAGAGGATGCGACTAAGATTGGGCTCTACTTCAACTTCAACAACTCCATTGATGGAGCTTGTTCCACCTTCAAAATCCCCTATTCCTTTGACTAATCAACCAACTCTTCCTTCTTCTGTTCCTTCTAAAAATGATGTAATGGATGAACTCATTAAAAGCATGCGTGACCTTTATCTAAATCTTACAGAAATTAGTTCCAAGGTGGAGAAACTGGATATCAAAGTTGAAGAACGAGGACGATCATTAACTCAAAGACCCATGAGAGAAGGCTTTATGAGGCGCTACATTTGATGTGATAGCTAACAACATGACAAGAGGGACTGTTCTGCCTTCCGTGAGGCTGAAGCACAAAAGCTCGTCTTTTGGAAAGATGGAAAAATTCATACTGCTGAAACTAGTCTTCCACTGGAGCCAAATTTTGGCAATGGTGGAATGAAGAAAAGATTTGAAGATTTAGTTATAAAGAATGCCTACGCAGCAATTGATGCAGCTACATATGGACTACAAATTGAGCCAATTAAATCAAATTTGAAAGCATGTAAAGCTAATGTGCAATATAAAGTATGGATGCATGCACTAGATCAAATGGAACATGGTAAAGCAACCAAAGAAGATTTGCTAATGCTAGTTAGTGCATTCGAGGAATAATTGGTTGGAAAGAACCGGCAGATTCTTTTTTCGCCTTTGCACATTTGGCTGACGTCAATAAAAAAGAAGTCTTGATTGAAGAAAAGAGAAGAAGAGAAGATGAACCAGGGCCTTCCTCTTCTGGCCCTCCGAAATGGGTAGCTAGAAGAACGCCTGAACAACCAAAGCTTGCTAAAAGTATAACCCCAGATCAAGAGATGGAAGATGCGCCAGAAACAAAGAAGACAGAAGGAAAGAAAAAAGGCAAGCAAACCAAGTTACAAATTACAATCTAACATAGAATCTACAACTGATATCAAATGAGTCTTAGAAGAATGAATTTTGGGAAGCAAAATTGAATTCACCTTAGGCAGAATTATTGGAATTGCCAAACGCGAATTCCATGATGTAATTATTATTGTAATAAAAAGAAAAAGACAATATATTGGTGATGAAGCTGAAGAAACAGTGCATGCTTTTTTGCAAGTTCTTTGAGTTTTTGTGTAGGATGAAGAGAAGCTGACTTCACAAGAAATTCATCTTGAAGCAGTTAAAGAATTAATTGCAATGATTGAAGCTGAATATAAAGAAAGCATGAATGCAAAAATTAAAGAAGTGAAAGCTGAAAATGTAATGGTCGGCTGGTGCAAACCAATTGGCCAGCCCACCTCTCAAAAAGAAGGCCATCTACAGCACATGCATGAGGAGGAAGAGGCTCAGTTCATTCCAAGTAGTCACTACTCCCGTATACGTTGGGCAAGAGCAACAACGGAGACATTCATCAAAATTGGAGAAAAAGTAACACCATGTATTGCACTCTTAGACCATGGCTCAGAGATAAACGTCATGGCAAGGAATCTCTATGTAAGTGTCAGATGGCCCATAGATGTTGATCCAAGTTGGCGAATGAGAGCTGTAAACAACTCTTCTGGAGAGTTATATGCTACATGTCCTAATGTGCAGGTAACTATTGGAGACATAAAAGACAATTTTTACTTTTTTGTTCAAGACTCTTGTAGTTACCCTATCATTCTTGGGCAGCCTTACATTTTTGAAGCTCACTTGGAAACAAAAGCTCTTGATGATGGTTCTTCCTATGCTCGAATCTAAAGCAAGGATAATGAATGAGCTGTCCAATTTCTTACTGTGTGTGTTAACCATCATCAAAACAAAGATTGACTGCGTGATTATCCTGTGCCTCCTAATGCTCGAGAATTCAAGGGTTTTCGGGCTGCACTGCTATAAATGGAGGCTATGGCAGTGCATCATGTAAAAAGATTGAACCTCCTTATGCTACAAAAGCTATGTCTCTAGCAAATCTGTATGTATGTACAACCAATAGTATAGGCTGTTATAAGTCTCTTCGAGCCATGACTAAAGCTGAAAGAAAATATTTATGTCATGTAAAAATGAAGCTGAAAACTTATGACATGATGGTTGAAAATGAAGATATTTCATGCATTTTTTTGGACTGATTACTATGACACATTGGCTGAAATATATGCAGCTACTCATATAGAAAATCAGACTGAAAATCAGTCCATAGAGGTATGTACATTGGATTTTTATAAAAAATTCAAGAATTTGTTGAGCAAGAAGACATTGGTTTACTCAACAAGGTTGAAGCGCAAGTGGAGACAAAATACAAGACGATGGATAAGAAAGTCAAGCCTGTGGCAATCCCACTGCCTCGTCTTCGTGATCCTTTCAACATTGGTCATAAATTCACATCTGAAAGTATAAAAGAGCTCAAAATAGGTGAAAATTCTTTCCTTTCGCCAGCTGAAAAACACTCTTTTATGCAAATGCTAATGAAACATGGAAAAGATTTTGCATTTCAACCAAGTGAAATAGGTTGTGTGGATCCAAATATTGTGGCTCCTATGGTCATTTTTACAGTTCCACATGTGCCTTGGAAACTCAAGCCCATTCCCATTGCAAGGGCGCATTTGCCCAAATCATTGGAACTTCTAAATGAGAAGATCAGAATGAAGATTTTGGAACCTTCTTCAGCTCCTTACTCAAATCGATGATTTATCGTGCCCAAGAAAAATGGATCCTTACAATTCATTTAAGATCTATAGCTTGTTAATCATGTCACAATCCAAAATGTTGGTTCGGGTCCAGGTGTTAATGAGTTTGCTGAAGCTTTTGTAGGTAGAGCAATTTATTCTATGGGCAACCTATATTCAGGATATGACCAATTTCAATTTTCATTAGAAAGCCGAGACATTACCACAATGAAGACACCTCTTGGATTGGTCCGCATGTGTACTCTACCACAAGGTACAAAAAACTTCGTAGCCCATATGATGAATGCCATGCACAAAGTCTTAAGGGACTTTATTCCACAACTTACTTTTCCATTTCTTGATGATGTACCTATCAAGGGATGTGAAGTCAATGAAAATAATGAGGAGCTTGACAAAGATGGCTGCATGACATTTGTAGTTAACTATATTCATGATTGTGACAAGGCTAGACGAGGTACATCTTACTCTTTCTGGAGCTAAGTCGATTTTTGGAGTAGAAGAAGTCCTAGCGGTCGGACATCTGTATGGCCCCTACGGACGTAAACCTTCACCAATCAAGATAGATGCCATCAACAGAATGCAAGAAAAGTCCTAGCGGTCGGACATCTGTATGGCCCCTACGGACGTAAACCTTCACCAATCAAGATAGATGCCATCAACAGAATGCAAGAAAAATGCTCAAATATCTCAAAGGAGAGAAGGTTTCTTGGCGCATGCGTATTCTATCTCATATGGATACCACATTTTGCTCACGTTGTCGAAAATCTTTATCAATTATTAAGAAAATGCCAAAGATTCTCTTGGGAGAAAGAGCATACTCTCACTGTACGCAAACTAAAGAAGTTGTTAATTTCAGCCTCCACTCTCACAACGGTGATTATTCAAATAGTCAACCCATCATCCTTACTGTGGATACAAGTCCCATTGGGATAGGATGGGCTGTTGGCCAAGAAGACCTTGAAGGTATCAGCTATGCAATTTGTTTTGGAAAAAAGGTTCTCAATGAATGTCAAAGAAGGTATGCACAAGTAAAAAGGGAATTGTGGGGAGTTGTAACAACCTTAAAGCGTGATCGTGAATACTTTATAGGCACTTCCATAGTGGTAGAAATTGATTGCCTTCCACTCTTGGGCATGATTGCCAACTACTCTACACCCGACATTGCTATGCTAAGATGGGTTGCATCTATTAAATCTCTCAACCCCGAATTAAATCATATTGTAGGAAAGGCGAATCCATTTGTTGACATGCTGTCACGAGCAAGATATGACAATGAAGAAGAGATGATGGAAGAAGATGAAACTGAAGAATCTATACTTGTTGAATTTCATTCCATGGCTGTTGAAAGTACCTTTTCAGTTGCTACATATACAACCCAAAGCTGAATCTTGTAGGTAAAGCTGATATTTTTAATGGTATAGCATTAAGTATGAGAGCGGAATTTAGGTGACGGGAAGTGCTTAAAAATAGCTAAAAATTATGAATATCAAAGGAAAAATATTCACCATCAAAGGCGGCGGCTCGATCTAGGACGATTTTAAGCGTCAAAGTGCTTTAAAGGCGCCCGAGCGACACTTGTTAATTTTTCATAATTTTTTAGACAGTCGTGCGGGTTGACACGAGCTATTGGCCAATGCAGGATGCTAAGCCGGATGCCCAGGATTTTTCAGAGCTCAATTCCGAGTCCGGACGGGGAAATGGCCAAGAAAGTAGGCAAGATTTGAAAAGGTGGACCAAAGTTTGGCCAAAGTGGGCATGACCTTTGGGAGCCCAAGAAATTTAAATGTCACATGAAAAGTTTGATGCAAGAGATGAGAAAAAACGTGGAGAGAGGAGGTGCCAGGATGCGCCCGAAAAATGCGCCTCCTCCTCCTTCATCATGGCATGGAGGTTGCATACAACTTATCAGGCAGATCATTGGCCCTCATTTCCCTCTATATGCTGGTCATTTCGCCGCCCTTCGCCCGTCAAATGATGCTCTCTTTGAAGATCTCTGATTTCAGTCTTTCTCTCTCCTCCTTCTCTCTCTTCTAAAGGCAAGTTCATGTGGGAAGAAGAAGGAAAAAGAAAGAATGATGGAGGCTTGTCCGGCATGGATCGGATTGCTCCACAGGCTGGAAATGGTGATTGGTGATTGTGCTGGACATGAAGTGTTGCTGATTTTCAAATTTACAGCCATGGACATGAAACCCGAAACACGCAAATAAGCGGTAATTCAAAAATTTCAAAGGAAATTTGAGATTTTATGGCTTTGGATTGATGAAATGTTGTTCATGTGGGCTAAAAATTGTTCATGTTGCTGTTTTCTATGAGTTCCTGCTGGTCATAATCAGAAAATCAGAAAAATATACATCTTGTGGTTCAAAATAATACATTAAAACACGAAAAACATGAAAAATCAAGGGAAAATGATGGGTTTTGGCATAAAAAGGGGGAAGTAAATAGGAACACCAACTAAACTTTCATTTTTCTGCAAGAAGGAACTAAGGGCCACAGCCCATAACCGGTTTTGAATTTTTAGTAATTAAATAATGCAGGAAAATAAGGAAAAATACAAGAAAAGGGTGGAAAAACCCTAAAAAATAGGGAAAAAATACATTTTGGGCTTCGAAAAATAAGGATAAATAAGAGCAATGTTTGTGAATGTTTGTGGGGACTGAAGTATGAGGATTTGCCTCAGTTCAACCCCACCTTCTTGTTCTAGTGTGTGTTTTTCCGGTTTTTTCACATAAAATGATGGTAAAATGCCCATAAATCTATGCAACGACGCAATATTTAAACGGGGAAGGGTAGAGAAGTTGAAATATGTCTAAATGCCGTGTGAGATGATGGGAAAGTTGCTGATTTCTATGCATAGCATTTAGGACGGATGATAATTAAAATTAAGAGCTTAGTAGCACGAGGATCACCTCGGTGCTAGGCCCATGCAACGAAGCACGAACGGTAGTTGGAAACCATTAAAAGAATGTTTTTGCACTTGTGCACGATACTGTTTGCTAAATGTTTGAGCACTAGGCATCCACCAATTGCATAGAGCATGAAAATAATTTAGAAAATATCAGTGACCAGCTCCTGGACATGCATTGCAATTGGTTTATTAGGACATGACCTACGTTGAGAGGCAGTGAGGTACCCATGCTGTAGGTAGACGCGGGTCCCAAAGGGGAAATCAAGTAAGGACAATGGTACATTCCTGGACACGCTTATTTGGTACCTTGAGTGGATTTTGTGCGAAATGTCTATATGTTGAGCGACGCATCGAGGGGCCAATCCCCAAGGTGTAGGAGAGTCGTAGAGGGTTGACGGCATTCAGCCGTAGGAGGAACCCCATGTGTATGTGATTTGAGCCTTTTGGCTATGTGAAAGGGACTCCCTCTGAGGAGTAATATTGGGTTAGGATCAGTTGGACTACAACGTATACAAACGCAATGTTTAGGAAGGCAGAGATTTTGATAGACGCTCCTGGCCGCGAGGCCGAGGGGTTGTCTTGTGCGTAGTGACGAGGCCCGGCTAGTGCATGAGCCAGTGCCGGCCCGTTTTTAGGTCCATTAGTGGTGCGTCTGCCGGGAACCGCTTAAAAGTGGCGGTTCTCGAATCCTGGTTGTTTAGGGACCAACTAGCAGTTTATGCCAAAGGATACTGAGATTGATCCGTTATTTATCGATAAGCATCGTCTAGCAGAAATCCAAAAGCAAGAGAGAGACGAAAGAGCTAGGCGACGTGCTGAAATTTTTAGGAGATATTCCCCTAAGCGTAGCGGTGCTGAACCCTTACGAGGGAGTGGATCTAGTGGTCTTAGTACCACAAGCAGTAAGTTAGGAGAAGGCGGAAGCTCTAGTGCTCCCCTTCCTTCCATAATCCAGTCTATATCAAGTGCGGGAGGCGTAACCCCACCGTCCCCTATTCCTAGTGCAAATCCAATCCTCGTCATGGCGCAACCTATTGCAATTCCTGTAGGAACGACGGATTTGCCGGCTCTAGGTTACCCGCTACCCATTTTTAATGGGCTAGTTGAGGAAGATGCGGAACTCCACATTAGGGAGTTTCAAAAGCTGATGTTTAACTGTCGCATCCAAGAAGAAGGACATTTAATGATGTTCTTCAATATGACTCTCAAAGGAAGAGCCGCTATATGGTATCATGGTTTAGAAGCCGGAACCATATTGAACATTGATGCATTTTATGGAGCTTTTCGAAGGGAGTTTGCCCCTGAAAGGGGTGGACAATATTGGTTGCGTGTACTCAACGTGACCCGCTAAGAACCACACGAGGATATTCGTGCTTATGCGAAGAAGATAAAAGAGGTTTTCCGTAAGTTGGACACCTCTATTCCTATCCCCACAGCTGCCCAATAGCAATATTTCCTACATGGTTTGGACTTTAATATCCAATTGCAGTTGAGTAGTGTCCCCTTGGGGGATATAGATACTGCCATTACACGAGCACAAGAGGTGGAATCCCGACTACAAGCAGCCTATGCTTCTCGAGGCAATTCGAATATGGGTTTAGTATTGGGAAACAATATGGCAATGGCCAATGGCAATAGTGGTCAAGGGATAGCAATGGCTAACCCTAATGGGAGAGGGAACATGATACAGAATGTGCCTTTATTACCAGCTCCCCCTAGCATGTCGATGCCTACGGGTAGTCAAATGGCTCCAAGTAGTGGAGGCCAGGCAGTCAATTCTAACACCATGCCTGTGGCTCAACAACCAGTGCCTAATCGAATTGTTAGGCCGATGGAACGACAGGGTAATGACCAGGGCTATGAGTCGAGTGCTTCCAATGTTCTTGGCGAGGTTAAGGACATGATGAAGCATTATACCGACATGATTACGGAGCAGTATCGGCAAATAGCCGTTGATGTCAATTTCCTTAAAAAACAACAAAATTTGATAGGAAGTAGATACCCAGAGGAGGGTGCACCTTCGAGTTTCAGTTGCAAATGGTGTGGTGGGCAGCACTATCCAAGAAATTGCCCAAATGTTAAGTGCGACATCTGCGGAAAATCTGGCCATTTAGCAGCTACTTGCTGGAGTAAGATCAGTTCCCTCCAGCGAGAAAGTCGACAACCAGGGCCTGTTAATCATCGTGCCCAAGGAAATGATTCCCAGCGAGAAGATGGGCCTAAACAAATACTTCAACGACCAAAGACTACAGTGGAGGAGCTACCAAGTGATAGTGGGGTTAGTTTGATTGAGGCTGTACGCGTTAACGATGCTGAAACCTCTAATTTGCGAGCTGTCCTTACAAGAGGTCAAAAGGGTAGAGAAGCCGACAAGGATAAGCCTGTCAATGGAAACCCTAAACAAGGTGACAAAGGAACGCAAGTTTTGGATCCTTCCACGGAAGGGGGACCTTTGAAGCCCGTAGAAAGTAAAGGCAATAAGGAACCACCAAAGAAGAAGGTGAAAGTTAAGAAAGAGGCAATAAAGCCAGTTCAGCGACCTAAAGAGCGGATGGTTTGGCGTGAAAAGCGAGCTCTATCGAACTATCATGAATTCGATTTGGCGAGCTCTCTTTGCGAAGTCAAGCCAGATGTGAATCTTTTACAGCTTATTAAGCTTTCCCCAGGAGTACGTAAGGAATTTAGAAAGATCCTACGTATCGGGTATATCGTAGAACCTTTGGGTATTGTGCGAGTTGGTGATGACTGGTTCGAGCATGCTGAGAAGCATTGTCCAAGGGTTGCAGCCTATGTCGATGGGATATTAGTAGATTATGCCATTGTCGACACGGGATCATCTGTTAACATTATGAGTTCTGAACTGATGGAAAGGTTGGGTCTTGCGATCCAGAAAGATACCTCCACAATTCTCAGAATGGCAGATGATAGTTTGAGACAGCCAAAAGGCTGCATTACTAAGGTCCATGTCACTGTTGCAAATGTAGAATGCCTATTGGACTTTAGGGTGATTCGTTTTGCAGGCCGTCCAAGTTACCAAGTATTACTCGGACGACCTTGGATCTTGCAAGCAGACTGCCAAGTGGATATACCCGCCGGTCGACTAATATTCGGCAGAGGTGCCCAGCGTGTGGTAGTTGATGCTTATCCTGAGTCCCCGCAGAGTGAGAGAGCTCCTCTATCTTCTACAGAATTGGAGACATTAGAAGATTTATCTGGCAGTGAGACATCATCGAGTGATGAGTCCAAAGAGGGATCCACCACGGAAGACATCTATCAGATCACTTTGAATGAGCCGATAGAGGGCCAAGATCGTATAAGAGATGCAGATGTTATCGAGCTAGACCTTGGTATGCCTGATGATTCGCGGCCAATCAAATTAGGTTCTATGCCCAGCTCAGCAGAAAGGGAGGACTATGTGGCCTTGATCCAGGAATTCCGTGATATCTTTGCCTAGAGTTATGATGAGTTGAGAGGCATTCCTCCTAGTCTTGCTGTTCATACAATTCCGTTGAAAGAGGGCAGTCGTCCTGTACAGTAGAAAGTAAGGCGTATGCCTTTTGAACTGAGGGACGGGCTGTTTGAAGAGTTACAGAAGCTTCGAAAAGCGGGTTTGATTTTTCCTATGCAACACACGGAATGGTGTTCGCCAGTTGTGATTAGAAAGAAGAAGAATAATCAAATCCGTTTATGTGTAGACTTTAGGGAGATAAATAAGCAGACAGTTAAGGACTACTACCCGTTGCCATTTATTGACCAGATTTTGGATCAATTGGCAGGTAGGGAGATATATTCGTTCATGGATTGCTTTGCAGGATACAACCAAATGGCAATTGCAGAAGAGGACAAGTTGAAAACAACTTTCATCACTGTATTTGGTACTTTTGCGTACCATGTAATGGCCTTTGGTTTATGCAATGCACCTGGTTCGTGGCAACGAACAGCAGATAAGACATTCGGTGACATATCCCCTGAAGAGTTGAAGGTGTTTATTGATGACTTAGGGGCTGCCACCGTGAGAGGAAGGCAGTTGATCATTCTAAGAAAATGCTTTGAGCACTGTAGACAATTTTGCATCGCCCTAAACCCACGGAAGTGTGTTTTTGGAGTACCTTATGGGCTATTGCTGGGTCATGTAGTCAGTTCAGTGGGAATTGTGACAGACCCCGAGAAGGTCAAAGTTATAGTTGCCATGGGTCCACCACGCACTCCGAAGGAAGTTCATAGCTTTCTGTCTTCGGTTGGTTACTACCGTAGATTCATCAACGCCTTAGCAGAAAGAACGTTGCCGCTTACAAATTTATTGTCCTTTAGCTGTTCGTTTGTATGGGGTGACCCTTGTAAGGTAGCATTCGAGGATGTGAAACAAGAGCTAGCAAGAGCACCCGTTTTAAAAGCACCTAAAAGAGGTGAGGTGTTTTATATATTTTCAGCAGCCACCATGTATAGTATCAGCTGCTGCTGTTTAGCCCAAATTTGGGAAGAGAAGTGGTACCACCCGATTGCTTTTGCTAGTCGGAAGCTAGGGGTATCCGAAATCAATTATACCTACATGGAGAAGCTGTGTCTAGCGATGGTCTTTGGGACCAAGAAATTCAGGCATTATATTCTCTATGAGAAAGTCGTGCTTTATACGAAGGCGGAGGGACTTCGACTATTGATGAATAAGTTACAGCCGCCTGATCGTCTAGCAAAGTGGTTAATCACTTTGCAGGAATTTGATTATGAAATCAAGAGTAAGCCACCAAGGTTGCAAGGCATCGTGGAATGTCTAGTGGACTTTGGGGAGCCGAAAGAATCTGTGGCTGAAGGTAGTGACATGGAGTTGTTATTTAAAATAGATACGGCATCTATTCCCTCCTGGTATGCCGCAATAACGCATTATTTATCAACGGGAGAGGTGGGATCTGAACTATCTAAAGCTGAGAGAAGGAAAATTAAGCAGCAAGCGTGAAAGTTTGCTTTGATCGCAGGTACATTATATCGGCAAGGGGTTGATGACATCTATCGCCGATGCGTGATGCCTGACGAGGTGCCATTCATTTTGGAAGAGTGCCATGATTCTACTTGCGGTGGCCATTTTGCTGGATGGCTTACAGCACAAAAGGCTTTAAGAGCAGGTTATTGGTGGCTTGCCATCTTCCAGGATGCGTTTGCGTATGTTAAGCGATGCGATATTTGCCAACGACATGATAGTCGAGAGAATAGGAAACGACCACTCACCCCTATTATGGCGATACTTCCATTTGAGAAGTGGGGAATAGACTTTGTGGGTCCTATTACTCCGTCGTCGACTACGCAAAAGAGGTACATCATTGTCGCCACTGACTACTTCATAAAGTGGTCAGAAGCACGTGCAACAAGGAAAGATGATGCTAAAGAAACTGCTAGTTTCCTTTTAGAGCAGATAATATGCCGGTTTGGTCCGCCGAAAGAATTAGTGTCAGACCGCGGAACCCATTTCCTGAATAAGATGATCAAAGGTTTGACAGAGATGTGGCAAATCAAGCATAACAAGACAACCCCATATAACCTGCAAGCCAATGGGCAAGTTGAAAGCACCAACAAGCAGCTTGTGGGCATCCTGTCCAAAATTGTGTCGGAAAAGAAACGGGATTGGGATAAAAAGTTATACGTGGCAGTGTGGGCCTACAATACGACCTTCAAACGAGCCACTGGCCATACCCCGTTCAAGCTAGTATATGGGGAGGAGGGTGTCTTGCCTTTAGAAATTGAGCTGCCGACTATTCGGTTTGCCATCAATCATTCTTTGAGCGATAAAGACACACTTTTTGAGCGCTTGATGACACTGGCACATTTAGATGAGCTTAAGTTGCAGAGCTTATTGCACCAAGAAGTGGCGAAGCGCCGAATGAAGCAGCTACACGACCTCAAAGCCAAGAAATACACCTTCAAGAAAGGACAGCTTGTTCTGTATTATGACGCACGACGAGAATTATTTCCAGGCAAGTTAGAGCCCAAATGGGATGGGCCCTATAGGATCGTTCGGATAGGAAAGAATAAATCCACAGTCTTGTTAGCTGACCTTGAGGGGATAGAATTTAAAAATAAGGTTAATCTTAATAAGATTAAACCTTATTATTTCTGATTGCACTAATGCTATGACTGCCTTGCAGGTCTAGGCGCGATCGATCAAACATCTGCCAGGAAATCGTGATAAAGGTTGATGGGTCGTTTGATCCCTTATTTAGAACACCCATATTTGGAACAGAGGTATCATCAGGGAAAGCTCATTTGGTGGAGCAAAGGATACAAGGTGATTGAGCAAGAAGGCGGGACATTTATTTGGGAGATCAAGGTCTTCTGCCATCACTACCTACAAATTTTGACGAGCATCCCTGTTGAATTCAATGATGATGGAGGGATGGAGCCTACAGTCCACCCGTTGAATATGCTGAATTTCGATTACCATAATTACGAGTAGAGTTCCGGATGGCGGGATATGTAAACCCTTTATGGACGTACACCTTGTACTTTGATGGGGCGTCCAGGGGTGCATCCAAAAAAGGAAGTGTAGGAGTTGTCATCCGAGACCCCCGACGACGCATTGTCATGAAGTTAGCTGCTTATCTCGGGGTGAATTTTACCAATAATATGGCAGAATACAAAGCCCTGATAATGGGTTTGAATATTGCAAAGAAGAGTGGTATTCGCCAGTTGTTGGTGAAAGGGGACTCTCAGTTGGTTTTAAATCAACTCAATGGGATGTACATGGTACGAAACCCCATCCTTTGCATGTACCATCATACTGCCATAGCCCTGCTAGACGAATTTGATAGAGTGTCTTTTCAACTGATTCCACGGAACTGGAATCAGTTTGCCGATTCATTGGCTAATTTCGCGTATGAAGAAGACCTCTTCTTTAATTGTGGCCCTTGTCCCGATATATCTATTGACGATGAGACAGGACCTGGTCGTTTGTGGGGTATGCTTTCTGAACATGCCCTCTTTGGCAGACGATGGTTGATTTGGGTGATGCAGAGGGTAAGCGAGACTCATCTCCCTTTATTATCTGGGACCCATAGACTGATTAGACGACATGTGATGCGAACACCTCTTGCGATATACGCAGGAGGGATGGGTCATAATTTAATGCACCTAGTTTAGGGCTACGAGCCTTTGTTTCCCTGGGAACAGCGTGCTTTGATGTCTATCATAGTTGTTTCCTGGAGGATGTTATGCATAGTCATGTTTTGTTTCATTAGGCCAAGAGGGCCGATTCAGTTTTGGAGCAAAGTCAAGTCTGATTTCATTAGGCCAAGAGGGCCGATTCAGTTTTGGAGCAAAGTCAAGTCTGATTTCATTAGGCCAAGAGGGCCATTTCCCTGTCTAGTGCGGGTGCGTTTAATCGGGTTTTTGTTTTAAGTGTTGTGCTGGACAGATTCTGTGGTTTGTGGACTTTGGAGGAGCCTTTGCTGCGATGGAAGCTTCTTGCGGCCAATCCAGGTGATATCTCTCCTTTACGAGTACCTTTCTTTCCTGCTATATGTGTATTTGTACTTGTCAAGGGGATACTTTTTGTTGGGGACCGGCAACCAAGGCATGAAGTCCCAGGATTAGGCTAAGTATGTTTGAGGGAGGTCGGAGTAGTCATTGCCTCCTGTAAAGACATTGTCAGGCATCGAAAGCCCTGTTTTCGAAGGAAGTCTTAATGGCCCTGTTCTGCTAGTCTGCTAGGCAGCCGTTCTAGGAGTTCTTGTTAGTAGTGAGGCAGTTAGAGAAGCCTGCCAGAAGCTAATAATGATGATGCCCAGAAACTCTGTACATCCTAAAAGATGAATATAAATACGAAGGTGTGTAAAAAGGGGTTCTAACCCCTCTCAAAGAAAAGAAAAGAAATGAAAATATATAAGCAGTTGATCATTGCCTTGCGAAGGCCTGGTAGGTTCCTGGGGACGAACCAGACCTGGGGTCGATACCTTGTCTTCCTAGGGGTGGCTTCTTGCTGGAAAAATAATACCAAAACAAGGAAGGTTGGAGCGAAAATAAAAGTGAGCGTTAGAAAAGGATTAAGTGTCGCCTTGCGAGGGCTTGGTAGGTTCTTGGGTGCCGAGACAGGTCCTGAGGCCAATGCCCTGTTCTCCTTGGGTCACTACGCTCAGCTCCCTCCTTTTTACATGCCCAAGTCTGTTCATCCAATAAAAACCCTAAACGAAGACGTGTACTGAAAGAAAATACTCCTTGATCAGGCTATAGGAGTCCTTGCCTTGTAGGAGCTCCTAGTGGTGTTGTCTTTAGTTGGTAAGTAGTTCAGACTACCACTTAGGGAAACCTCTTTGGTAGGTTTTTTAGTTTGGCTGTGTTGGAGCAGCTGGTTAGTGACTCACTTCGGATTTTCTATTAGATGATGCTAGGCCTATTCCTTGTGGATGTCATGCCTTGGTTCTGTCCAGGGGTAGGGGGAGCATTGTGCTGAGTTTTATTATATATTTGTTTTGTATCAGTTTGATGCTTCTTTGGTTGTTTATGTGCAGATATGTTCGTGGATTCGACGGGCTGAGTCGCCCTATCCCGTGGTCGCCAATGAGAGCGGAATTTAGGTGACGGAAAGTGCTTAAAAATAGCTAAAAATTATGAATATCAAGGGAAAAATATTCACCGTCAAAGGCGGCGGCTCGATCTAGGACGATTTTAAGCGTCAAAGTGCTTTAAAGGCGCCCGAGCGACACTTGTTGATTTTTCATAATTTTTCAGATAGTGGTGCGGGTTGACACGAGCTACTGGCCAATGCGGGATGCTAAGCCGGACGCCTAGGATTTTTCAGAGCTCAATTCCGAGTCCGGACGGGGAAATGGCCAAGAAAGTGGGCAAGATTTGAAAAGGTGGACCAAAGTTTGGCCAAAGTGGGCATGACCTTTGGGAGCCCAAGAAATTTAAATGTCACATGAAAAGTTTGATGCAAGAGATGAGAAAAAACGTGGAGAGAGGAGGTGCCAGGATGCGCCCGAAAAATGCGCCTCCTCCTCCTTCATCATGGCATGGAGGTTGCATACAACTTATCAGGCAGATCATTGGCCCTCATTTCCCTCTGTATGCTGGTCATTTCGCCGCCCTTCACCCGTCAAATGATGCTCTCTTTGAAGATCTCTGATTTCAGTCTTTCTCTCTCCTCCTCTCTCTTCTAAAGGCAAGTTCATGTGGGAAGAAGAAGGAAGAAGAAAGAATGATGGAGGCTTGTTCGGCATGGATCGGATTGCTCCACAGGCTGGAAATGGTGATTGGTGATTGTGCTGGACATGAAGTGCTGCTGATTTTCAAATTTACAGCCATGGACATGAAACCCGAAACACGCAAATAAGCGGTAATTCAAAAATTTCAAAGGAAATTTGAGATTTTATGGCTTTGGATTGATGAAATGTTGTTCATGTGGGCTAAAAATTGTTCATGTTGCTGTTTTCTATGAGTTCCTGCTGGTCATAATCAGAAAATCAGAAAAATATACATCTTGTGGTTCAAAATAATACATTAAAACACGAAAAACATGAAAAATCAAGGGAAAATGATGGGTTTTGGCATAAAAAGGGGGAAGTAAATAGGAACACCAACTAAACTTTCATTTTTCTGCAAGAAGGAACTAAGGGCCACAGCCCATAACCGGTTTTGAATTTTTAGTAATTAAATAATGCAGGAAAATAAGGAAAAATACAAGAAAAGGGTGGAAAAACCCTAAAAAATAGGGAAAAAATACATTTTGGGCTTCGAAAAATAAGGATAAATAAGAGCAATGTTTGTGAATGTTTGTGGGGACTGAAGTATGAGGATTTGCCTCAGTTCAACCCCACCTTCTTGTTCTAGTGTGTGTTTTTCCGGTTTTTTCACATAAAATGATGGTAAAATGCCCATAAATCTATGCAACGACGCAATATTTAAACGGGGAAGGGTAGAGAAGTTGAAATATGTCTAAATGCCGTGTGAGATGATGGGAAAGTTGCTGATTTCTATGCATAGCATTTAGGACGGATGATAATTAAAATTAAGAGCTTAGTAGCACGAGGATCACCTCGGTGCTAGGCCCATGCAACGAAGCACGAACGGTAGTTGGAAACCATTAAAAGAATGTTTTTGCACTTGTGCACGATACTGTTTGCTAAATGTTTGAGCACTAGGCATCCACCAATTGCATAGAGCATGAAAATAATTTAGAAAATATCAGTGACCAGCTCCTGGACATGCATTGCAATTGGTTTATTAGGACATGACCTACGTTGAGAGGCAGTGAGGTACCCATGCTGTAGGTAGACGTGGGTCCCAAAGGGGAAATCAAGTAAGGACAATGGTACATTCCTGGACACGCTTATTTGGTACCTTGAGTGGATTTTGTGCGAAATGTCTATATGTTGAGCGACGCATCGAGGGGCCAATCCCCAAGGTGTAGGAGAGTCGCAGAGGGTTGACGGCATTCAGCCATAGGAGGAACCCCATGTGTATGTGATTTGAGCCTTTTGGCTCTGTGAAAGGGACTCCCTCTGAGAAGTAATATTGGGTTAGGATCAGTTGGACTACAACGTATACAAACGCAATGTTTAGGAAGGCAGAGATTTTGATAGACGCTCCTGGCCGCGAGGCCGAGGGGTTGTCTTGTGCGTAGTGACGAGGCCCGGCTAGTGCATGAGCCAGTGCCGGCCCGTTTTTAGGTCCATCAAAGTACAGTAAGAACATGAAACGATATTGCTGTAAATTAGGATATAGCAACAAAGATCAAAGATTTATCTATGGAAGAAGGGCGGTCAACTAGAAGCCAACATGCTAATTGCATTGCTCAAGTTCTAGTTTGTTTCCTTGAAGAAGATTATGAAGAATATTGGCCAATATTTGAGCACAATGAAGAAGGAGGAGTCTTGGAATGATGAAGAGTTCAAGCATATTAAGAGGAAAGCTTATGGCATTTTTCTTAAAGAAGGGCATCTATGGAAGCACACAAAGAAGAAGAAAGGAGCACATGTCCGAGTTTGTAACAAAAGATTGCAACAACAGGTAATAAAGGAATTTCATGAAAGCTTGTGGGCTGGCCATAGAGGCATATGGGGAACCTTTAGTAAATTCAAAGAAAAATATTGGTGGCAAAACATGTATTGGGACATAGCACATTTTGTTGAAACTTGGTAGGTGTGTTAGATGTATTCTATGGTCAAGCATTGAGATGGGTTACAACCAACTTATCCTTTGTCTATACATTATAGATGGGTTATTGATCTTATAACTATGCCTACAAGAATATGGAATATGTGATATTTAGTGCTTGCAAGAGAGGATCTAACCAATCAAGTTGAAGGCAAAGCCTTAACAACCAAATCCACTCAAGCTGTTTGTTGTTTTTTGCTTGAAGAAGTGTTTTGTAGATATGGTTGTGTGGGTAAAGTAATTGCAGATAGAGAAGAGTTGGATGCTGATGAGGCACGCAACTTCTTTGCTCAATTGGGTATTAAGTTGGCTTTAACATCAGACTACAACCCTGAAGGAAATGGAAAAAGTGAGAGAGGGCACCAACCTATTCTCAAAGCTCTAGCAAAGTCTTGTAGAGGAAAGATCAAAGAATGGCCTAAAATGCTACCTTTTGCATTATGGACAGATCGGACTACTCACAGTACAGTGATTGGCTTATGCTAGCTGAACTTATGCATGGACAACAACCAATTATGCTGATTGAAGAATCTATTCTCACATGGAGTCTTCTACCTTGGGAAGAAGGCATCAGTAGAGAAGAGTTGCTGACTTTGCATATATGGCACCTAGAAAGAAGGCTTGAAGATGTTCAAGCAACTATTGAGAAGCTAAAGATAGCAATACTAAAGAACAAAAGAAGATTTGGTAAGTGACATCGACTTCAGTCAAGAGCAATTCAAGAAAATAACTGGGTGCTTGTCTATGACAGTAGCCTAGACAATCAATATAGTGCTTCTAGGAAGATGGTAAAGCATTGGTTTGGCCCGTATGTGGTAAAGGTCGTTCATGACAATGCCACATAGTCATTGGCTGAATTGGATGGGACAAGCATGAAGATACCCATAGCTAGAAAAAGAATCAATCTCTTCAAACAAAGACAAAGTTCAACATATGAGTTAGAAGACTTGGATGTAATTCAAGAGCATGAAGACATAGAGGAAGAGAAACAGGCAGAAGATGAAGACATTGACATGGCAAATGATACTTCTTCTAACACTACAAATCTGTAAGACTTTGGCACATGCCAGAGGATGTGTAGGTTAGGAGGGGGTGGATGTCGTGCCGTTACGCACACACTGTGTTTAAAAAATTTAGAATATGACTTTCTTATTGATTTAGAGAGTCAATGCCATTTTAGACATTAGTGTTAGTGTCCATGGTTCAAAAATATTAGATTTTTGGACAAGTTTAGCCAATTTATGATATTTTAGATATTATGAAACTATAGAAAAATTCTAGATTAGGATGACATGTAAAAGAAAGCATGTAGCTTTCAGCCAATTTGAGAGGATTTTATGTAAAAAGAGAGATTGACGAAATCACGCGACGCGCTGTTTTCAGGTAGTGAACAACACTTCAAAGTGGGAGATGAAGAAGGAGCGATTTGACAGAATTCTAGCCACGTGTATTGGTATTTTACCCCCCTTTTGGAGCCAATGGAAGCATCAAATTGGCGATCTGAGCAGCATAGAGGAAGATATTATTTAATACACGTTTTTGTCTATTAGCGTTTTATATTCTCATAATGCTGAAATAAATTGACAAGCTTCATCTCTGTTAGTATTCTTCTACATTTTCTAATTCTTTTTGGAAGTATTCTTCTACGTCTTCAATTTCTTCAAACCCCTTCTCTTCCGTCTACCCCTCTCCTGAATCTACCTTTACCCTGCTGTCTCTTATCCCCGTGGTGGACTCTCAATACCAAAATGCACTGACACCGTGTTAGGGGGGTTTATGCTATCATCAGAGGTGAATTCCGGAAGATATATGGGCTGTTTTGGGCTAAAATCTTCAGCCATATTCAGATAATTAGCTACAGCATTGTTCTTTTAATTCATTTCTTACTCTACAGAAGACATCTTGTCAAAATATGCAAGTATTATGTGCCCCTATGGCAGGGCAATGTTTGTAGATCATTCATAGATGGTTTGAGTTGAATTAAGAGGAGCTTTTTCTCTTATTTCTTGGCTGTGGTAACTTATCCTTATCAGGAACTCAATTTGAAGCTCTCTTGAAGCAAGGCTCTTTGTCCTACAAGCCTTGTAATTGACTCATAAGCTTTTGTTCCTAATAGTCTACATTGAATGTAATCATGCACAGTTGATTCATGCTATGGCATCATGTATGAACAATGGGATGCAGAGTTGTTTATGATACATGATAACATATTGTACTTGTTTTTTTAAATTGCTCTTATAGTCAAGAAAACAAGCTTGATTTGAGTTAGAACTTATGAGATAATACTCTTGTGATCTTTGCTAAGAACATGCAGTTGGAAGCTCTATCAACATCTTTAAGAACTTGACTTGAAACCTTCAACCCTTCTCTTATCTCTACCATATTTAGAGTCTAAGCTCTTGAAACCCCATACATTCTTTTATCTCAAACCCCTGTGATTGACCGTGAAGTACCTCTTGAACCTTTAAACATTCACTGTAATCTACTTATCTCGTGAAGACATATCTCCATCTATCTTGTCTAGTTTTCTTGCCAATTCCGTGTGGTGACCTTCAACCCTACACGCTGTGACACCGTTCCCCTCTCTCTGTCTCTGTCTCTCTCTCTCTCTCTACCAACTAATATGAGGTAGCAATTATTATTCTCTCATCACCCCCTCTCTCTCCCTCTCTCTTCTCACCTCTTTCTCTTTTTCTTCTTCTTCTCCCTCTCTCTTCTCACCTCTCTCTCTCTCTCTTCTCACCTCTATCTTCTTGTTCTTCTCTCTCTCTCTCTTGTTCTTCTTTTCTTCTCCCTCCCCCTCTCTCTCTCTCTCTCATTTTTTTTTTCCAGGTGGTTTAGGGATACCCATAGGATTAATTTCCATCCCGAGGATGGCAGGTTTAGCATCATTTGCCTGCTGGAAGAGCCATTGGGGCTCCCCTTCCAAAGAAGTTTGGTGGCCTGTTAGCAAGGTAGGGTTGACCGTAAGGCTGTGGGTATGGGAGCCTCTGAGGTAATCAACAATGCATGGTGTTATGGCAAAACCTACCACAATTAGCACAAGGTTGTGACCTAGGGTCCTGACACTCAACTGGCAAGTGGTTTTTGCCACAATGCACACATTGGATGCGTGGGCACATTGGTCATCTCATCATCTCCTGTAATTTGGTTATGTCCCATCCTAATCTTAGCTACAACTTAATGCCCTCCCCTTTGTCCTGAGTGCTTGAGTCTACTCTCTCACTCGGTATTGAGGCTCTCTTGGAGCTCCTGGCACTTGACCCTTCTTTATTTGAGCCTTTGGAGCTTCTTTCCTTGAGCTGGACATCCACTCTAATAGCTTTTTCAAAGACCCTTGCCAGGGCATCTCGCTACAGGCTTGAGTTGCCGGCCAAGGCTTTGTAGAGTTCCTTGCTTTGTATTCCGTTGACGAATACATTGGATACCGCCTTTCGGTTGGTCTCTCACCCATGGGGATTCTCTTGAAGAGGCTCCTCATATGGGTCACATAATCCCGAATATCCTCTTTCTCTTTTTGCTTAACATTCATAAGCTGCACCAACAGGTTATCGGAGTATCCAAGTTCGGAAAATATCTTAATGAAGAGATTTTTCAAGCCATTGAAATCGGTACGCTTTGCATGTGTCTAGACTTGTGTATCAGGTTTGACCCTTGTCACCTAAGCATAGTCCAAAGGCTTGGGAGCATTGAGTAGGATCAGTGAGACCGTTGGCCTCATAGACATGCTTGAATTGTTCCACAAAGCTGTATGCGTCGTTAGTAGCTTTGTATTTGTCCAATTATTTTGCTACCACAGGGATTTTTGATTGGCTCTTAGATCCTTGGTTGACTCCTAACCTTGTCAATAGCAATGTTGCCAATGCTACATCGCTTCATTCAGCAGTCGTGTTATCTAGTAGCCGCTTTGTTAGGAGCTCACTCAGTGTGAGATCTTCTTCTGGCGCTTTCTTGCTCTCTGACCAATTTTTGCCTGCTAGGGCTAGCATCCTCTAGATCTCTCGCATTTCTAAACTCTAGTGTAAGTTCCTAGTTTGCTAATCCTGGTTGTACACGGCTAGGCCTTGCAGAGCCTTGCGGGCCAGTTTTCTTTCTTCCTCTAGGTCTGCTATGATGTCCTCTAGTGGTCTACCGTGGTGTTCTTGCCGGGTCTAAGCATCGTATTGGTTCACTAAATGTTGGACAACCTCGCCATAGGGAAAGGGTGAGAGGAAGCCTCTCTCTCTCTCTCTCTATGTGTTTGCATAGCTGCTTTTCATAGGGGAAGGGTGAGAGGATGCCTCTCTCTCTCTCTCTATGGGTGTGTGTGTTGTAGGGAAGGAGGAAACACCGCAGGGTACCCAACATGAATTGAGTAGCTATTGAATCGAGTACCCCCACAAGAATCAAATAGATAGAGTCAGGCACACATGCACGATCGCACATAGACATAGGAGAGAGAGGGCTGAGAACAATGATAGAGAGAGAGAGAGAGAGAGAGAGAGAGAGAGAGAGAGAGAGAGAGAGAGAGAGAGAGAGAGAGAGAGAGAGAGAGAGAGAGAGAGAGAGAGAGAGAGAGAGAGAGAGAGAGAGAGAGAGAGAGAGAGAGAGAGAGAGAGAGAGAGAGAGAGAGAGAGTGTGTGTGTGTGTGTGTGTGTGACTCACCTACCTTTGCTCCGTAGTGCTACTATGTTTGCCTGTGCTTCCTCATGCTGTTGCCTTTATGCATTGCTGCATGTGCGTGCTACCTCTACCTACTGCTACATCTGAGTGAGAGTTCTTGAGAGAGAGAGAGAGAGAGAGAGAGAGAGAGAGAGAGAGAGAGAGAGAGAGAGAGAGAGAGAGAGAGAGAGAGAGAGAGAGAGAGAGAGAGAGAGAGAGAGAGAGAGAGAGAGAGAGAGAGAGAGAGAGAGAGAGGAAAGAGACCACATATCTTTCCCTCTACTCCCAATCATGAGGAATCACCACCTTTTCTTTTAAAGTAATGAGCAATCATCACCACCTTTCTTGATTTGGTTTGGGAGCCAGGTTTCACGAGCTCCTTGGTGCTTTAACACCTCTCGAGTCTATAGCTCAAATCAGTATACATACTTGGGATATACTTGGATGTTTGTATCAAGGAAGAAATGAGGCTCATGTTGCTTACCTACATAAGTAGTCAAAGAGTGAACATATAGATGAAGGTGTTGAGATATCGAGCTCCACTCGTGATATGCCAGGGTGACCGTTGTGCATTTATGTCACCGACTTGTCAGTTGCAGATGTGGTTGATACACCGCCCATGAATAATAGCTAGATGACAGCTATCCTTATCTACTCTAGTTCGTGGCTCAGTTAGTATGCCACCTTAGTTAGTTGAGTTTGGTTTGAGACCCATATATAGGGTTCTTCTATTTCTTTGTATGAGAGTTCTTTTTGGCTTACACAACTAAGAAGAGGAAAACTATTTTCAGCCTCCACCTGTGTGTGTGTATTCCCCCATTGTGCAAGCAAGAAAGCTACAAGTGAGACTCCTTCCTTCTCTCCCACAATCTTGACATGGTATCAGAGCCTTGTTCGTGGTAAGGAACTCAAGAAAGCAAGCCAAGTTCGCGGTGTTCTGGTAAGAGGACCAGTGTTGCTTTCATTCTTCTGTTTTGGGAGCAAGTCTCTGCAGGTAGCACAGCCGGAACATGCAAGAGTGCATTGTCTCAGGTTGAGACACCCTTCACGGTGAAGCAAGAGGGCAGTATATGCTGGGGGAGAGGGCTTTAGCCCTTTGGTGACCCTGTTTCTTTGATTTGAGGCTATTTCGGGGCCTGTTTTGGAGGCGGAAGTTTTCTGCACGCACTTAGAAAAAGGCCTAGTTTTATGCTATGCAGCCACTGTTCTACAGGTCGGTGAAAAGTTACTGTAGAAATTGCATCGTATGCCTGTGCACAGAGACATTGGGAGTTACAGAATCATCCTTGTTGCTTGTTGATGCAAAATCGTCACTAGGAAGTGACTGTGTGGTCAAATACCACTTTTGTCAGTTTTGCAGATTTGCTCTTGTGAGGTTGAAGCTGTGTTCTTTGCAGTGACAGAATTTTTTGCAGTGTTCTGTAATGGCGTCTGATTCTCTTTCACAGATTGTCACTGAAAAGCTTGACAAGAACAACTTCCAAGTATGGAAGTTTAGAATGACGAATTTCCTTATGGGAAAATGATATTGGGAATTTGTTGCAGGAAATGAAGAAGAACCAGTTCTTCCTGATGTTCCCAATCAACAGCAAATGCAGGCATTTAAAGCATGGCATGAGAGAGCCAGGAAAGTTATGTATTGGCTATCTATCAGCATTTCAGACTCTATGATTGTGCATATTCAAGATGCAAGTACGCCAAAGGAGGCATGGGATACTTTGTCAAAAATGTATAGCACAAATACGCAAGCCAGGAAAATGGAGCTCGAGCAAGAGTTGCATAATGTGCAAAGAGAAAATATGAGCATCAATGACTACCACATGAAGGTGAAGAAGATTGGAGATGCACTTGCTTCCATTGGGTCGCCAGTGGAAGATGATGATTTAGTTTCTGTGACCTTGAATGGTCTAGGAAAGGATTATGCACAGTTCCGAACATCCATTTCCGTCCGTGAAAGATTTCCTGATTTTGAGGAGTTGATTGCTCTTCTAATTTTTGAGGAGCAGAGAAATGGTGGTGTATCTTCTTCAGGAGGAACTTCAAAAGAAGCTGTCTTCTACTCAAATGCTGGAAGAGGTAGAGGCAGAGGTAGAGGAAGCCGATCTAGAGGCCGTGGTAGAAATCAGAATATGCAGCAAACTGAAGAAAACCAGTCGTATGGAGGAGGATGTGGTAACTCTAGAGGTAGGGGGAGCCAAAGAGGTCGTGGTGGATGACAAAGAGGCCAAAATGCAAACAGCAATGTTGAATGCTACTAATGTGGTAAAATGGGTCATATGGCTAAAGACTGCTATAAAAAGCAGAATGACATTATGAACGGAAAATTGCAACAAGGGAATCATGCATCTTCTAGTAGACAGGGTGATGACAGAAATGAGCATTTGTTTATGGTGCAGCACATGAACAATTCTGTGACAAGTGCAGAAGAAAGCAATGATGTATGGTATGTTGACTCAGGTGCGAAAAATTCCTTTGTCTATGCAGGATGGGAAAAAGAAATACCTGTCAGATGTATTTCATGTCGCGAATATCACCAAGAATCTGGTTTCTGTTGGTCAAATGGTTGAGCAGGGCTTGTAGGTCAGATTTAATTCTCATGGATGCTTTGTTGAGGATATGAAAAATAAAGGTCGCTTGATAGAAAAAGGAAAGAAGAAGGGCAGAATGTTTACATTGGATGTAGAGATGCCTGAATTGAGTGCAACAATGTTTGCACATGGGACCGGTGTAGTTGCAGATATTGATATCTGGCATAAACGCATTGGTCATGTTAATGTACATCGACTTAAATCAATGCAGGCCCAAAATATTATTGCATAAATTCAAGGTTGCAGAAATGCATAAGGTATGTGAAGCCTGTCCCATTTCCTAGACATGTTCAAGAGAGTAAGAAGCCATTGGAATTAATCCACTCTGATGTGTGGACTACTAAAGCTGCATCTCTTGGAGGCTGTCATTATTTTGTCACTTTTATTGATGACTATAGCAGAAAAGTTTCGGTGTATTTTATGAAAAAAAAAGTGAAGTTTTTGGGCATTTTAAAACTCTTAAAGCTATGGTTGAAAAAGAAACAGGCTTGTAAATAAAATGCCTAAGGTCAGATGGAGGGGGAGAATACCTCTCAAATGAGTTTGCAAGGTTCCTGCAGGAGCATGGCATAAAGCAGCAATATTCATGCAGTCATACCCCACAACAAAATGGAATTGTAGAAAGGAAAAACATGCATATTGGAGAGGTATCTCGTGCCATGCTCAATGAAAAAGACTTGCTAGATTTTTACTGGGCTGAAGCAGTTGTTACAGCAGTCTACATAATGAACAGGACTCCCACTGCAGCAATACATGGCATGACTCGAGAGGAGAGGTATACTGGTAGGAAATCGGATATTTCTCATTTGAAGATTTTTGGCTGCATTGCCTATGTTCATGTGCCAGATGAGTTGAGATCTAAGTTGGATCCAAAAGCTGAAAAGTGCATCTTTATTGGTTATTCTCTGCAGCAAAAAGGGTATAGATGCTATAACCCTTCTACTCGTAAGTTTATAGTGAGCAGAGATGTTGTTTTTGATGAGATGAGTAGCTGGTATAAACTAGTAAATGTGATTGATAATGTAGATGCACAAAATGGTAATGTTGCACAGAATTCACAGCAGCAGTCACAAGATATTAGTGGACCTGGAGCGTCCTCTAGCAGTGGTTCACATTCTTCGCCATGGACAGGCAGATTGAGATCAGGAGAATCTTCTCAAAGCAATGCAGATAGTGGTATGCAGGTATCACGAAAAGGAAAAGAGAAGGTAGATCAGCCCATGTTTGATGTGAATGCAGGTCACTCTTATGTTGATGGTGAATCCAGTGGCTCAGAACAGAGCATTGATGATGAGTTGGGTATTCCTTCTATTGTTACACCTGGAGTAAGGAAAACCAGGGATGTTTTGAGAGCACCTGGGAGTGAACCTACTTTGCGCAGGTCTACCAGAGCTAGGTATCCTGTGGATAGGCTGAAATATAATGGATTTACAGCTATTCACTATGCCTATATGGTCAAAGTGATATAGGAACCAGAACCCACTTCTTTTGAGCAAGCCATGGGAAAAGAAAAATGGGAGAAAGCCATGGATGAAGAAATGGATGCCTTGGAAGCAAATGCTACATGGGAATTGGTACCTTTGCCTAAAGGTAAGAATGCAATTGGCTGTAAGTGGGTTTATAAGGTGAAGCACAATGCAGATGGTTCTGTGAAGAGATACAAGGCAAGATTAGTAGTCAAGGGGTATGCACAAACATATGGCATTGATTATGAAGAAACATTCAGTCCGGTTGCAAGAATGGCAATCGTAAGAGTAGTCATTGCTATGGCTGCATCAAAGGAATGGTCTTTACATCAGATGGATGTAAAGAATGCCTTCTTGCATGGTGATTTGCAAGAAGAGGTATATATGGAGCAACCACCAGGTTATGTGCATGCTGTTCATCCTGAGTTTGTTTGCAGGTTGAAGAAAGCATTGTATGGCTTGAAGCAAGCACCTAGAGCATGGTTTGACAAGGTAGGACAGTATCTTGTCACTATTGGCTTTCAGATTTCCAAGGCAGATTTCTCACTTTATGTGAGAAAAACAGAGAAAGGTATTATGCTACATGTCATTTATGTTGATGATTTGATTATGACAGGTGACAGTGATGAAGATATCCTTCATGTGAAAATGCTATTGAAGCAAAAATTTGAGATGAAGGATTTGGGAGAGCTGCGTTATTTCTTGGGCATTGAGGTGATTAGATCACCAAGTGGGATACGGCTCTTGCAGAGGCAATATGGATTGGATATGCTATCCAAATATGGGATGACAGGCTGTAAGCCTATTTCAATTCGTTTGGAGCAGAATGTGAAGCTGAGCGCAGATGCAGGTGAGCTTCTGGAAGACCCTACTATGTATAGACGCATAGTAGGAAGTTTGATTTATATGACTATTACCAGGCCAGATTTGAGCTATGCTGTTGGATTGGTAAGTCAGTTTATGTAGGCTCCAAGGAAACCGCATTTGGATGCGGCTAGATGCATACTCAGGTATGTAAAGTCCACATTGCAGTATGGACTACTTTATGAGACTGGGGTTCAGATACAGTTACATGGATACACTAATGCTGATTGGGTTGGTAGTATTTCTAATAGACGATCTATCAGTGGGTATGTGTTCTCTTTTGGGAGTGCTGCAGTCACTTGGAGCAACAAGAAACAACCTACAGTTGCCTTGTCGAGCACAGAGGCTGAGTACAGGGGTGCAGCAATGGCTGCATGTGAGGTAGCTTGGTTGCATAAGCTACTTTATGATATGCATCAGCCTACAGATGGGCCAGTTGTCATTTATTGTGACAACATGAGTAGTATACACTTGGCAAATAACCCAGTCTATCATGCTAGAACAAAGCATATTGAGGTGCATTATCACTATGTGTGAGAGAGAGTTTTACTAGGTCTTATTGATCTAGGTTATGTCAGCGCAGAGGATCAGGTAGCTGACATATTCACGAATGCATGGGCGCAGAGAAGCTGCGCAAGTTTAGAGACCTGCTTGGTGTGCAGGAATTGGGATTGAGCTCGAGGGGGAGTGTTGAGATATCGAGCTCCACTCGTGATATGCCAGGGTGACCGTTGTGCATTTATGTTACCGACTTGTCAGTTGCAGATGCGGTTGGTACACCGCCCATGAATAATAGCTAGATGACAGCTATCCTTATCTACTCTAGTTTGTGGCTCAGTTAGTATGCCACCTTAGTTAGTTGAGTTTGGTTTGAGACCCATATATAGGGTTCTTCTATTTCTTTGTATGAGAGTTCTTTTTGGCTTACACAACTAAGAAGAGGAAAATTGTTTTCAGCCTCCACCTGTGTGTGTGTATTCCCCCATTGTGCAAGCAAGAAAGCTACAAGTGAGACTCCTTCCTTCTCTCCCACAATCTTGATAGAAGGTGACTCATCCATAGTAGATTTTTAGCAAAGTCAAAGATCTTAAGGAGTAGTTAATTGTTGCAGATGAGATTTTGCTAAACACTTCACTTGTGCAGATTGTTCTCAATGGTCTTCTTGATTCTTATTAGAGTTTTATGTCTACGCTTTATTTGATGATGAAAGTAAATCTAACTCTTTTGTCATTTGATGAGTTTTTGTTTTGTTGCAAGAAGAATAATCTAAGCAAAACAAGTCCATTATGTGATTTTATAGATTAAGCTATTGTAGCTAGTCAGAAAGGTAAAGGAAAAGTTTTATTTTCTGCTAGTAAGTAGAAATATGCAAATGCTATTTAGACAAAGAAGGATATTAAGGATGAGAAGAAAAAAGAGAGTTAGATATTTTGTAGGTATTCCAAGGAAAAATATCATGTCATTAAGGATTGTCCTAAATTGGCTACAAAAGAGGCTAGTATGGCTATTGCAAACACCTCTCCTTCTAAGTCAAAATCTACAAATGTTGTGTAGGATACAAAGTGAGCATTTACTGTAGAATGTAGTCATGACCTTTACATTATTCCTACATGTCTATTGTGGATTTCGATGTAAGACAATAGTACCATGAAACATACTCCTTCATTATATGGTCTGTTCACTCCTCTTGAGCCTACCCTTAAGAGCAGCACTATGAATGTGCCAATAACTCCTCTTAACTTGTTAAAGGAGTGGAAAAAATTGTGTCGACCACTATAAATGGTAGTACTTTTATACTTATGGATGTTTTGGACATATTACAAATAAAAAATAATTTGCTATCAGTTTCTATACTTGCTAAGGTTTGCTTGATCATGAAGTTTATCAATAACGTGTGCATAGTTCATGATCTCTCTTGTGGTGATATAATGATTGTATTTGGTTTACTATGCCATGTGCTCTACAAGCTCAACCATGATGGTAAATGTGTGGAAGATGTGGCATGCATAGTTGTAGATTCACAAGCTATTTCATATGCAAGACTTTGGCATGTATGTTTTGCTCATGTAAATTTTACTAGTTTGCTATGCTTTACAAAAATCTGATATGGTGTGTTAATTACCTACAATTGAGGCACCTAGAAAACACATTTGTGAAGACTACATGTTGGGAAAAATGTAGCATTCTTCATTGCCAAAAGATGGTTTAATTAGAGCTATTCACAAAATACAGCTTGTACATCACAATGTTTGTGGTCCAATGCAAACAACATCTTTTGGTAACTATTTTTATTTTGTGAATTTCATTGATGACTATTCCAGGCATGCATGGGTTTATGTTTGAAAGCTAAGTCCAAAGTATTTTTGTGCTTCAAATGTTTTGACAGCATGGGTAAAAATGTGGGGATGTAAAGTGGGCACTCTTCATTTAGGTTGAGGGGAAGAGTATTTTGTTTAAGGGTTTTAATGCATATCTAGGTGAATGTGGGATACAACACCAATGTATAGTGCCATATACACCACAACCAAATGGTGTAGTTAAGAGGAAAAATAGATCACTCATGGAGATGGCATGATGTATGATTAAGAGTCAAGCTTTGCTACATAGTTTCTGGCTTGAGGCTATTTTACGTAGCCTATGTACTTAATAGGTGTCCCACTAAGATTTTGCATACTATCACTCCAAATGAGGCTAGGCCTTGCCTGTGGTTCACTTGTATGATTTTAGTTTCTTGGCTTATGCTTTGATTCTAGTGCAACAATGGAAGAAGTTGGAAAATGTATTTTGTTGGATATAGTAATGAATGCAAAGATTGCAAGTTACACCATCCAGAAAGTAAGGGTTAGCTATTGCTCATCCTTTACCTTCATGTACAAAAGAGACAGATGTATGCTCACAAGATATCTATGACACATTGTTGCTTTTTTTTAGTGGTGTATAGTATAGTCACATGCAATATAAAATGAGGTAGCTTTTAAGTCTTTGCAAGTTTCTCATGATAACACACATTAGCCTATTTTTATGTAGATGTGAATGATGCACTTTGCATTGGCTATTACTAGTGTGTGTGATGAGGATGATATTGTTTTTTGAAGAAGAACAAAGTTTAGAAAATTGGGTGGCTCTATGCAATTTAAGTATGATTCTATTGCCAAAAATGATACTTGGTTCTTGTGTGAATATCTTCTGGTAAGAAGGCCATTGGTACCAAGTGGATTTACCAGTTAAAGTGCAAAACATATGGTAGCATTGATCGATACAAAGCTAGAATTGTGGTAAATAATTATCCTCAACAAAAGGGCATTGATTTTGATGAGACCTTTAATCCCACATGCTATATGAAAACCTTCATGGCATCTATACATTACCAACTCATAATGGTTGGAAAGGACCAGCCCAATCTGCATCTGTGTATCCAAAGACATGTACGTCCTTACCTGCCTTATAAAAAAATCCATAATGTAAAGTGAACTTCACATACCTCAATATACGTCTAACTGCATCCAAATGAGGCTTTCTAGGCATCTGCATAAACTGACTGACAAGAACAATAGCATAGCTCAAGTCTAACCTTGTGATAGTCATGTAAATCAAACTCCCTACTATCCTCTTGAATATAGTAGGGTCTTCTATCTCATCTCCAACATTAGCACTCAGTTTTACATTTTGCTCCAATGGTATTGAAAGAGGCTTACATGCTGTCATACCATACTTGGATAACATATCAAAGCCATATTGCCTTTGGGATAGCCATATACCATCATCACATCTGATCACCTCAATACCAAGAAAGTATCTCAACTCACACAAATCTTTCATCCCAAACTTCTTCTTCAAGAAGTCCTTAACTTCAGCAATCCCATTGTCACTGTCACTTGTAATAATCAAGTCATCCACATAGATGACTATGATGACCAACCCTGCTTCTCCCTTTCTCACATAAAGTGAGTGATCAACATCAGAAATACAAAATCCAATATTAACAAGATACTCTCCAATCTTATCAGACCATGCTTTAGGTGCTTGCTTCAGCCCATAGAGCGCCTTCTTTAACCTGCACACATATATGGGATACTCTAAATCCTCATAACCTACTTGCTGTTCCATATACACTTCTTCTTGCAATTCACCATGCAAGAAGGCATTCTTAACATCCATTTGCTGCAAACTCCAACCTTTGGCTACTGCCAAGGCAATCACACATCTAACAATTGCCATCCTAGCAACTGGACTGAATGTCTCTTCATAAGCTATGCCATATGTTTGAGCATAGCCTTTTGCAACCAGCCTAGCTTTATACCTGCTAACTGAACCATCTGCATTATGCTTGAATTTGTAGACCCACTTATAGCCAATAGCTTTCTTACCCTTAGGTAAGGGTACCAAATCCTAAGTCTTATTGGCTTCTAATGCAGCCATCTCCTCATCCATTGCTGCATCCCAATGAGCATGACCAATAGCATCCTCAAAACAAGTGGGCTCAACATCCTCAACTAATTTCACCATATAAGAATAATGATGAGCTGCATAACCTTCAAAACCAAATCTTTTAACAGGGTGTCCGACCCTACTAGATCTGTGTACCACCGTATCACTCAATGGAGCCTTTACATTACTATGAGCTCTCTGTACACCTGGTGTCTTGACTGAAGGAATGCCAAGCTCATCATCCAAACTCTCCGAACCACTGGAATCTCCGTCAAATTCCAAATGACTAGTAGATGCATCATTACCATCCACCACTTTCTTCTTTCCTTTGTCCAAATATCTTCAAGTGCAATACATCGGGCTTCTTGCCAGTAAAGCACTCTTCACGAGTCATCCCATGAATTGCAGCTGTGGGAGTTCTATTCATAATGTAGACAGTAGTATGGACAGCCTCAGACCAAAAATGTTTGGGCATGTTCTTTTTAGCCATTAATGCCCGTGCAACTTCTGCAATATGCCTGTTTTTTCTTTCTGCAACACCATTTTGCTGTGGGGTATACCTACAAGTAAATTGCCTCTTTATCCCATGAGTCCTCAAGAAGCCACTAGAGAGGTACTCTCCCCCTCCATATGATCTCAAGCACTTCACTTTTAAGCCTATTTCTATTTCAACAGTTGCCTTAAAAGATTTGAAGTGCTCAAACACATCACTCTTTTCCTTCATGAAGTATACCCATAGCTTCCTTGAACAGTCATCAATAAATGTGACAAAGTATTTGCTGCCACCAAGAGATACATTCTGTGTAGGCCCCCAAACATCTGTATGTACTACATCAATTATATTTCTGCTCACTTCTCTATCATGCGAGAAGGGTTGTCTCTCCTGCTCACCAAACTGGCATGCTTCACAGACATTATGCAATTTTGCAACTCTAAAAGAAGGCAACCCTATAACCAATCCTCTGGACTGCATTAATTTCAGCCTTTGCACATTTGCATGTCCAATACGTTTATGCCATATTTCAATATCTGCAACTACTCCTTTTCCTTTAGCATACATAGCAGCATCCATTGCAGGAATTCCAATATCTAAAGTGAACATTCGTCCAACTCTACTTCCTTTTGCGACCAACCTGCACTTATCATTAAAGTCTTCTACAAAACAGCCTTTTGCATTGAATCGGACCTGCAACCCGTACTCTACCATTTGGCCAACAGACACTAGATTCTTTGTTGTAATTGATGGCACATGTAATACATCTGTCAGACTCTTTGTCTGGCCATCAGACAAGGATAAGGGAACCTTTTCAATGTGTGAAATTGGGTGGCATGAATCATCACCCATCTGCACATAACCTAGGTTTTGTAAGTCTTGCATCTCTCCAAACCATTCAACATGACTGGTCATATGATTAGATGCATCTAAATCGACATACCATACATCATCATGTGTTCCCTTTCCTGTAATTGCATTCATCATATGCTGCATAACAAACAAACGCTCATTTTTGTCTTCATTCTGTCGTGAGACGATGCATAGTTTCCTTGCTGCAATTTACCACTGCAAATATCATCCTTCTTTGCATAGCAATGGGCTGCAATATGGCATGTTTTGCCACAATAATGGCAAACAATAGCAGAATTTTTAGAATCTCTATTCTGCCATCCACCTCTTCCTCTAGAGCTCCCCCTGCCTCTAAAGTTTCCTCTACCTCCAGAAACCTGCATTTCACCAAACTGTTGATTGAACCTGTTTTGCTGATTATCGCAAGCACGTCCCATACCACGGCCTCTCAAAGAGAATCTACCACTTCCCCTTCCTGAACTCGAGTAAAATGCTTGGACATGTTCACCATTTCTTTCAGACGAATCACCCTATATATTGATCTCTTTAGTAATCATGAGAGAGATCAGTTCATCAAAATTTGGAAATGGCTTCCGTACATATACTAAAGTAACAAATGATTTCCATGCCTTCTCATTGTTAAGGCCACTCAGAGTGGATGAAACCAAATCATCATCATTTGGCATTGCATCAATCGCTACTAAAGCATCTGCAATGCTCCTCACCTTCAACACATACTCATTGACATACATTTTCCCTTTTTTCAAGGCATTCAACTCTTGCTTGAGTTGAATCTTTCGTGCCTTTGTATTTACTGAAAACATGCTCTCAAAAATTGTCCAAGCTGCATGTGAAGTTTCTGCATTCTTGATATGTCCCAGCATAGTATTATCAATGACTGCAGATAGCCAGTACATCACCTTTTTGTCTTTCGCATTCCACTCTTTCCATGCTTTTAACTCATCTGCAGTCGGAGTGATACCCAACTTTGGCTCCTTTTCTTCACCTGAAACAAACTCATAAAGGCCCTTTCCAATGAGGAAACTTGCCGAGCTTCTCAATAATGGGATTTCCATTGTTCTTTGCCATTATCACAAACAAGGATACAATACAGCAAGCTAGTCTTCTGCAATCTTTCACAACACGTGCACAGCAATACACCAAGCAACCTTTTTCACTGATTGCTCAATAGTGCATGTAATCTGCAACATGTTTGCAGATAAACCTTATGTTTGCTTCCTGCAAACACCTCAAAAATTACAGATTCAAAATCTGTAACCTGTGCACCCACTTTCGATCAAAACAGCCGAAATCACAGTGTACCGTGAAATTGCTGTCCGCAACCTTGCGGCTCTAAAACGGGGCCTGAGACGGTCTCAGACGCCCAAAATAATTGCGGTGAAGCCCTGAAGGGCTAATCTACAGAATATACAGTGCTCTGCTCGCACACCAAATCTCACAGCAATCTGAGAGTTTTGCTCGACCCTGCTTCTGGTGCCTCCATAGGCACTATCCAAGAGAGAGAGTGGAAGAATGGGAGAGCTTCTTACCCGTTGCTTGCTTGCTCGAACCTTGCTTCTTCTCCTTCACTTCAGCCTTCAAAATCAGTCTCTGTCAGTGACGCGGCTTTGATACCATGTCAAGAATCGCGTGATGGGGAGATGTGTTTGAGTTGTGACAAATGATTTTTTATGCTGAGAAGTGCTTAAAAATAGCCAAAAATTACGAATATCAGGGAAAAAATAGACTTCGTCGAAGGCGACAGTGGCAATCAGGACGATTTTAAGCAGCAAGTCCTTAAAGTGATACTGTTAATTTTCATGGAAAATCAAATGATGGTGGATGGCCGAGTTGGAGTTTTCCTAGATGCAAAACGATGTCAGGAATCCAACGCAAGTTTTAGATCTCAATTCCGAGGTCGTTTGATCCCCCATTTAATCCCCGCAAGGTTCGGGGTTGTGAAGCGGCCATTGGATTTGGAAGTCGAGAAGAGTGTGACGGAGCCCAGCTTTGTAGATTTTGATGCCATGGAGCCAGCCGTCCAATCGGATCGTGAATCAGAGTCCGTTTGCACTCCCAAACAGGCTGAAAATCCTTCCATAGTAGTATGAAGGTGGTTTTTTTTGAAGTGGACATTTTATAAATGAAATGAAATGAAACTCTAAATGAAGAAAACATGCAAAAACATATCGTGATGCAGGGAGGGGCATTTTTTGATTGACACTCCATTTTTTGGGATGTATGTGCCTGTTGGATACTCAATCATGTAGAGAGAGAAGGAAAGATCCCTGATCTATGTAGAGAGGGCAAGATTTTGATGGTAACCACATGCAATATGATGAAGGGAATGAAATTCTGATTTTAGTCTTTCTTTCTCCTCCCTCTCTCTCCTGCATAGAGGCAATTCATGTGCAAGAAATCAAGAAGAAGAGAGGCTAAAGTATGCTTGTCCGGCTGTGATCGGATTGCTCCAAGATGAAGAGGAGGCTGAGGAAAGAGATTTAGCACTGAAGAATAGTTACTGGTCGGTCTGTGGGCTGCCCAGAATAATTATTAAAAAATCCACAACACGCAAGACACGCGGTATGCTCCAATTTTACAAAGAAATTTGATTATTTTTGTTGTTTCATGGTCCAAATGTTGTTCATATGCGATGAATTTTTATTTGAACCTTGTTTGCATCATGTTTGAGGGCTGTAATTATAGAAATACAGAACTCGTAATGATTTAGAGCCGTTATTAATTCTTTAAAACCCGTAAAATGTCATTTTTAATGGAAATTAGTGGTTTTTTTCGATTTTGAGTTGGGAAAAAGGAGTGGAAATGAAATAAACTCAGAGAAAATATTAAGTTTCAGGCAAAATAATAAGCCAATACAAATAAATTAGAAAATACCTATTTTTCATGAATAATAAATAAGAAAAAAATAGCAAAAATTGGGGTTTTTACGCTCAAAAAAATGGAAAAATAAGATTCATGTACGTGAATGTTTGGCAAGGTTAAAGAATGGAGGTAAGCCTCAATTTAGCATCGTCCTTTGTGTTATAGTACATGTTTATTGTTTTTTACATACAAAAATGATACAAAACAACCATTTACACCTATGCAATGCAGCAACACCTAAATGGTGAGGGGGGGAGGAAGTTTGTGCGACGATCTAATTGCTAAAATGATACAAATTCAGATTTCCCTCTTTGTGCATAGCATTTAGGGATCGTTCCATAATTAAATATAGGTGACTAGTAGCACGGAAGTTTCGGTGCTAGTCCCTAAAGCAGCGCAGCAGGTAATGCTTAGTTAAAATTCATGAAAGGGCTGTTTTTCGGACCTCACATGGCTGGTTTTTAATCATAAAATGGTTGTGCACAATTGTCATACACCTTGCATCAAGCATGCCACGTGGTATCTCTTGGAATGCATTGCACTTGTTTGATAAACTTTGACCAACGCTGAGAGGACAGGAAACCCAAGCTGTAGGTTAGACGGGTGCTTCCGTTGGGGAAAGTTTTGTGAGGCAAATCAAAATCTATTGGAACGTTGAATTATGAAAGAGTGGAGTTTGTGCGAATGTTATATGTATTAGCGACGCATCTTGGGGCTAATCCTTGAGGTGTAGCAGAGTTGCAATGGAGCTGCGGCAATCAACCGAGAGGTGCTTCCCTATGTGTGTATTACGAGGCATTATGCCTATATGTTATGGGATCTCCCTCTGAGGAGAAGGGAAGATGAATGTTGGACTACATATTGGTTATAAACGCAAAATTGTCATAAGTATTTAGTGCAAAGTGAGTTGTAGATGCTCCTGGCCCGCGAGGCCGTGTGGTGGGGTTGTCTGTCGTATGTATGAGGTCCAGCTAGTGCCATAGCCAGTGCCGGCCCATTTTAGGTCCCATCAAGCTGCTGCGCCAAACATACACTGTATACACAAGAGGAAGCTCACTCAAGAACACAAGAAGAGAGATGGAGGCCAAAATGTTTTCTTGTTGGTTTCTTCTTCTTCTTCCACACACTATACAATGTACACAAAGTATAGATAAGATACAACATAAAGGAAAGTGGCCTTCTAAGTCAAATAGTGCATAACCGACTGTTGAGATATCGAGCTCCACTCGTGATATGCCAGGGTGACCGTTGTGCATTTATGTCACCGACTTGTTAGTTGCAGATGCGGTTGGTACACTACCCATGAATAATAGCTAGATAACAGCTATCCTTATCTACTCTAGTTTTGTGGCTCAGTTAGTATGCCACCTTAGTTAGTTGAGTTTGGTTTGAGACCCATATATAGGGTTCTTCTATTTCTATGTACTAGAGTTCTTTTTGGCTTACACAACTAAGAAGAGGAAAACTATTTTCAGCCTCCACCCGTGTGTGTATTCCCCCATTGTGCAAGCAAGAAAGCTACAAGTGAGACTCCTTCCTTCTCTCCCACAATCTTGACATGGTATCAGAGCCTTGTTCGTGGTAAGGAGCTCAAGAAAGCAAGCCAAGCTCGCGGTGTTCTGGTAAGAGGAGCAGTGTTGCTTTCATTTTCTGTTTTGGGAGCAGATCTCTGTAGGTAGCACAGCCGGAAATTGCAAGAGTGCATTGTCTCAGGTTGAGACGCCCTTCGCGGTGAAGCAAGAGGGCAGTATATGCTGGGGAAGAGGGCTTTAGCCCTTTGGTGACCCTCTTTTTTTTATTTGAGGCCATTTCGGGGCCTATTTTGGAGGCGGAAGTTTTCTGCACACACTCAGGAAAAGGCCCAGTTTTATGCTGTGCAGCCACTGTTCTACAGGTCGGTGAAAACTTACTGTAGAAATTGCATCGTATGCCCGTGCGTAGAGACATTGGGAGTTACAGAATCATCCTTGTTGCATGTTGATGCAAAATCGTCACTAGGAAGTGACTGTGTGGTCAAATACCACTTTCGTCAGTTTTGCAGATTTGCCCTTGTGAGGCTGAAGCTCTATTCTTTGCAGTGACAAAATTTTTTGCAGTGTTCTGTAATGGCATCTGATTCTCTTTCACAGATTGTCACTGAAAAGCTTGACAAGGACAACTTCTAAGCATGGAAGTTTAGAATGACGAATTTCCTTATGGGAAAAGGATATTGGGAATTTGTTGCAGGAAATGAAGAAGAACCAGTTCTTCCTGATGTTCCCAATCAACAGCAAATGCAGGCATTTAAAGCATGGCATGAGAGAGCCAGGAAAGTTATGTACTGGCTATCTATCAGCATTTCAGACTCTATGATTGTGCATATTCAAGATGCAAGTACGCCAAAGGAGGCATGGGATACTTTGTCAAAAATGTATAGCACAAATACGCAAGCCAGGAAAATGCAGCTCAAGCAAGAGTTGCATAATGTGCAAAGAGAAAATATGAGCATCAATGACTACCACATGAAGGTGAAGAAGATTGCAGATGCACTTGCTTCCATTGGGTTGCCAGTGGAAGATGATGATTTAGTTTCTGTGACCTTGAATGGTCTAGGAAAGGATTATGCACAGTTCCGAACATCCATTTCCGTCCGTGAAAGATTTCCTGATTTTGAGGAGTTGATTGCTCTTCTAATTTCTGAGGAGCAGAGAAATGGTGGTGTATCTTCTTCAGGAGGAACTTCAAAAGAAGCTGTCTTCTACTCAAATGCTGGAAGAGGTAGAGGCAGAGGTAGAGGAGGCCGATCTGGAGGCCGTGGTAGAAATCATAATATGCAGCAAACTTAAGAAAACCAGTCCTATGGAGGAGGATGTGGTAACTCTAGAGGCAGGGGGAGCCAAAGAGGTCGTGGTGGATGGCAAAGAGGCCAAAATGCAAACAGCAATGTTGAATGCTACTAATGTGGTAAAATGGATCATATGGCTAAAGACTGCTATAAAAAGCAGAATGACATCATGAACGGAAAATTGCAACAAGGGAATCATGCATCTTCTAGTAGACAGGGTGATGATAAAAATGAGCATTTGTTTATGGTGCAGCACATGAACAATTTTGTGACAAGTGCAGAAGAAAGCAACGATGTATGGTATGTTGACTCAGGTGCATCAAACCACATGACAGGTCATGCAGAATGGATGGAGGATGCAAGGAAAATGAAAAAACCAGGATTTGTGGAGACTGGTGATGATACTGCACATCCTATTGCGCAGATTGGAAAAATTCCTTTGTCTATGCAGGATGGGAAAAAGAAATACCTGTCCGATGTATTTCATGTCACGAATATCACCAAGAATCTGGTTTCTGTTGGTCAAATGGTTGAGCAGGGCTTGCAGGTCAGATTTAATCCTCATGGATGCTTTGTTGAGGATATGAAAAATAAAGGTCGCTTGATAGCAAAAGGAAAGAAGAAGGGCAGAATGTTTACGTTGGATGCAGACATGTCTGAATTGAGTGCAGCAATGTTTGCACATGGGACCGGTGTAGTTGCAGATATTGATATCTGGCATAAACGCATTGGTCATGTTAATGTACAGCGACTTAAATCAATGCAGGCCTAAAATATGTTGCAGGATTGCCTAAATTCAAGGTTGCAGAAATGCATAAGGTATGTGAAGCCTGTCAGTTTGGAAAACAGGCAAGGAAACCATTTCCTAGACATGTTCAAGAGAGTAAGAAGCCATTGGAATTAATCCACTCTGATGTGTGGACTACTAAAGTTGCATCTCTTGGAGGCTGTCATTATTTTGTCACTTTTATTGATGACTATAGCAAAAAAGTTTGGGTGTATTTTATGAAAAAGAAAAGTGAAGTTTTTGGGCATTTCAAAACTCTTAAAGCTATGGTTGAAAAAGAAACAGGTCTGCAAATAAAATGCCTAAGGTCAGATGGAGGGGGAGAGTACCTCTCAAATGAGTTTGCAAGGTTCCTGCAGGAGCATGGCATAAAGCAACAATATTCATGCAGTCATACCCCACAACAAAATGGAATTGCAGAAAGGAAAAACAGGCATATTGGAGAGGTTTCTCGTGCCATGCTCAATGAAAAAGACTTGCCAGATTTTTACTGGGCTGAAGCAGTTGCTACAGCAGTCTACATAATGAATAGGACTTCCACTGTAGCAATACATGGGATGACTCCAGAGGAGAGGTATACTGGTAGGAAACCAGATATTTCTCATTTGAAGATTTTTGGCTGCATTGCCTATGTTCATGTGCCAGATGAGTTGAGATCCAAGTTGGATCCAAAAGCTGAGAAGTGCATCTTTATTGGTTACTCTCTACAGCAGAAAGGGTATAGATGCTATAACCCTTCTACTCGTAAGTTTACAGTAAGCAGAGATGTTGTTTTTGATGAGATGAGTAGCTGGTATAAACCAGTAAATGTGATTGATGATGTAGATGCACAAAATGGTAATGTTGCACAAAATTCACAAAAGCAGTCACAAAATATTAGTGGACCTGGAGCGTCCTCTAGGAGTGGTTCACATTCTTTGCCATGGACAGGAAGATTGAGATCAGGAGAATCTTCTCAAAGCAATGCAGATAGTGGTATGCAGGTATCACGAAAAGGAAAAGAGAAGGTAGATCAGCCCATGTTTGATGTGAATGCAGGTCACTCTTATGTGGATGGTGAATCTAGTGGCTCAGAACAGAGCATTGATGATGAGTTGGGTATTCCTTCTATTGTTACACCTGGAGTAAGGAAGACCAGGGATGTTTTGAGAGCACTTGGGAGTGAACCTACTTTGCGCAGGTCTACCAAAGTTAGGTATCCTGTGGATAGGCTGAAATATGATGGATTTACAGCCATTCACTATGCATATATGGTCAAAGTGATACAGGAACCAGAACCCACTTCTTTTGAGCAAGCCATGGGAAAAGAAAAATGGGAGAAAGCCATGGATGAAGAAATGGATGCCTTGGAAGCAAATGCTACATGGGAATTGGTACCTTTGCCTAAAGGTAAGAATGCAATTGGTTGTAAGTGGGTTTATAAGGTGAAGCACAATGCAGATGGTTCTGTGAACAGATACAAGGCAAGATTAGTAGTCAAGGGGTATGCACAAACATATGGCATTGATTATGAAGAAACATTCAGTTTGATTGCAAGGATGGCAACCGTAAGAGCAGTCATTGCTATGGCTGCATCAAAGGAATGGTCTTTACATCAGATGGATGTAAAGAATGCCTTCTTGCATGGTGATTTACAAGAAGAGGTATATATGGAGCAGCCACCAGGTTATGTGCATGCTGTTCATCCTGAGTTTGTTTGCAGGTTGAAGAAAGCATTGTATGGCTTGAAGCAAGCACCTAGAGCATGGTCTGACAAGATAGGACAGTATCTTGTCACTATTGGCTTTCAGATTTCCAAGGCAGATTTCTCACTTTATGTGAGAAAAACAGAGAAAGGTATTATGCTACTTGTCATTTATGTTGATGATTTGATTATGACAGGTGACAGTGATGAAGATATCCTTCATGTGAAAATGCTATTGAAGCAGAAGTTTGAGATGAAGAATTTGGGAGAGCTGCGTTATTTCTTGGGCATTGAGGTGATTAGATCACCAAGTGGGATACAGCTCTTGCAGAGGCAGTATGGATTGGACATACTGTCCAAATATGGGATGACAGGCTGTAAGCCTATTTCAATTCGTTTGGAGCAGAATGTGAAGCTGAGTGCAGATGCAGGTGAGCTTCTGGAAGACCCTACTATGTATAGACACATAGTAGGAAGTTTGATTTATATGACTATTACCAGGCCAGATTTGAGATATGCTATTGGATTGTAAGCCAGTTTATGCATACTCCAAGGAAATCGCATTTGGATGCGGCTAGACGCATACTCAGGTATGTGAAGTCCACATTGCAGTATGGACTATTTTATGTGACTGGGGTTCAGATACAGTTGCATGGATACACTGATGCTGATTGGGCTGGTAGCATTTCTGATAGACGATCTACTAGTGGATATGTGTTCTCTTTTGGGAGTACTGCAGTCACTTGGAGCAGCAAGAAACAGCCTACAGTTGCCTTGTCGAGCACAGAGGCTGAGTACAGGGGTGCAACAATGGCTGCATGTGAGGTAGCTTGGTTGCATAAGCTACTTGATGATATGCATCAGCCTACAGATGGGCCAGTTGTCATTTATTGTGACAACATGAGCAGTATACACTTGGCAAATAACCCATTCTATCATGCTAGAACAAAGCACATTGAGGTGCATTATCACTATGTGCAGGAGAGGGTTTTACTAGGTCTTATTGATCTAGTTTATGTCAGCACAGAGGATCAGGTAGCTAACATATTTACGAAGGCATTGGGCGCAAACAAGCTGCGCAAGTTCAGAGACGTGCTTGGTGTGCAGGAATTGGGATTGAGCTCGAGGGGGAGTGTTGAGATATCGAGCTCCACTCGTGATATACCAGGGTGACCGTTGTGCATTCATGTCACCGACTTGTTAGTTGCAGATGCGGTTGGTACACCGCCCATGAATAATAGCTAGATGACAACTATCCTTATCTACTCTAGTTTTGTGGCTCCGTTAGTATGCCACCTTAGTTAGTTGAGTTTGGTTTGAGACCCATATATAGGGTTCTTCTATTTCTATGTACTAGAGTTCTTTTTGGCTTACACAATTAAGAAGAGGAAAACTGTTTTCAGCCTCCACCCGTGTGTGTATTCCCCATTGTGCAAGCAAGAAAGCTACAAGTGAGACTCCTTCCTTCTCTCCCACAATCTTGACACCGACTACACTAATTGACTGGCGTTATATCTTTGCCAACTGTAGGTAGGTGTAACAAACTAAATATAATAAGTGATAAGTAAGTGGCCATGTGAGTGTCATAATGTCCACCAACGTGCTAAGTGTAGATGTGCCGACTCATCCAGCCAGTCGGTCCATCATCAATGTCCGCACGTGTTGAGCTTTCCATCTCAACAGGTTGCACAAATTTGGATAAAGCTATGAATGTATAAGATACCTTTGAGAAAGTTGTAGGCCTTAAAGTTAATCATGAAAAATCACACTTTCTTAGTGTCACTAAGGATGCATGAGCACATTTGAGTTCATCCTAGAGATACCATTAATAGAGGAGTCATGTTCAAGTGCTTTGATTTCCCAATTGGCAGAGATGTAACTAAACATGCCAAGTCCAGCTAGGTGATTGACAAACTTATGAGATTATTCCACTCAAGGACAATTGTGAGCATAAGCAAAATTTAATACTATCAAGAAAATTTGGGAAGTGGATATTCCAAATGATTCACTAGAAAAGTCCTTTCAAGGAATCTAGAAAACTAAGCTTCCACTAAAACATAAATTCTTTCTTCTATGGTGGATTGTAGCTGGTGCAATCTTGACATCAAAGAAGTTGAGCAAGAGAAGTATTTCAAAAGGCAATTTCTTGTGTGGAATAGAATAATCTTTAAGAAATCTATTCATGAATGGCTTGACGTCCAAAAGGCAATGTGGAATTGAAGAATGTTTAAGATGTCTATTTTGGGATGGTTGCATAATAGCATACAGTTGGCATGAAATCTTACTCAATATCAGCCTCTGTTAGTTTGACAAAAGTAGTATGATCATTTGTATTATTGGGAAAATTAAGGCCAAAATGGCTACCTTACACTAATTAGGAGTATGTTTAGGTCTTTTGTCTTTCAAGAGATCTAGCAACCTAGAATTAGTGGAATTCTTCACAATGTTAGGGTTGAGGTCCCATGGCTATGCCAAGGTTTGGTGATATTTTAGTCTACTATGTTATGTGGGAAAAATGGATCATAGAGAATTAAGCTCATTCGACATACTTTTTGTGCTCACTAACTCTTTTTCTAACTCAAGCTTATTATTTATCTAATATTAAAATATTTGTTTGCATAAAATGATGAAAAGGACTTGCAAAATGCCATTCTAATATGCATGTAAGGCCAAAGGACTATAATGAGCATTTAATGAGGGTGTTCCTTAGAAACCCAGCCCTGAAAGATTATTATGTGGTGCTAGATGTCGACTCAAGTACTAGAATATGGCTTGAGGCTTGTAAAAGGTTTGAAATAGCACTAGATTTTCCAAACTAATATGCTCCAATGCCATTATTCCAATAAGCTATTCTCAAGACTCAACGACGGATTTAGTATTGGCAAGCTTTCTAAAGTTAGGCTTATTGACATTGTGTTGCTTCCTTCTCTTCTTTACATCTCAATACATCCTTTTCTTGTTCTTTACAAATTTTCATAGTTGAAGAAGTCCATCAATGGCAAAAGAGACATAGGTTTCCCACCCAAGTGACAAAGTAGCATCTCATAATAGCTTTCTTTTTTAGCTATTGTTTTGTAGTTCAAGATGTCTATGCATTGGAAAATACATGGGATTTTTCCCTCTAAGAAGTGACACTATATTATGATAGGAGAGATCAAACAGTCCAATCTCGAGGTAGTTTAGGAAGGCGCATACACCATTAGCAAGGGAATGGTCCTACTAGAGGGATACATATTCTTCAAAGTAAGTGAAAAATTAATGTGAATTTAAGATGTGAATTTGTTGTTCACTGTGAATTCAATAGATAAAAAATGCAGGTGGACATCACCAATACAACGATCTCCAATGCCAAGTCATTACCCAAATGAACAGATCTAATCATATTGTAATAGGAGTGAAACCACTCTCTATGAGGCATCACATCAAAGGAAGCCCCTAAATCTATCAACCAACACTGAGTATATATTGACAAAGCATCAATCAGCTGTGAAGCTTCCAAAGAGGAAGCTTCTAAGATAAGATCATCACATACATCAGGTTGCACTATATTGATGTCTTCAATCTTGATACTAGACTTGCTAGGCATGATGCTGTGATCATCATTCTTGTCCTACACTTTATCCTTTCTCTTTTTCTTGTGCTTGTCTTCATGCATTTTATGGCACCATGGCCAAATAGAACCTCCTAACCCACAATAATGACAAGTAAGACTAGACTTACGGCCACAGGACTTGCTGGGAGATTGTCCATGTGTCCTAGACTCAGACCTAATTAGAGTCTCTCCCATGGCCATTGCCATCTTGCCGGCCTCTCATAGTCAATGCATATGACATATGACAAGCATCCACATTATTTCAATTCACCTCTTTTGTCAAGATGGCACTCTTAACATCCTACAATTTCAATTCATTCTTAGCACAGAGAGATGTTTGGAAGTCTCCCACAACTCAGGTAGAGTACCAAGCAGAAATAAAGGATGTAAAGTATCCTTGAACTCAATCTTCTTCAAAGCTATATGACTAATGATGGAGTAAAACTTATTCAAGTATACAGATATAGAAGTCCCTTCCTTCATGCAAAGGTCCATCAACTGTTTTAGCTAATATATTTGAGATGCAAGACTCTACTTGTCATAAAGATTCTTAATATGTGTCCAAAGCTCATATGCAGTCTAATTTCTAGTTATAATATTTTAGTGAACTTGCTTAGAGAGTGATAAAAAGATTGTGGACTAGCATAGGTCATCCCATTCATCCCAATCCTCAGTTGTGCAATATTTTCGGGCATGACACTCCCATTTTTGAGTGGTCTAACCTACAATTTTTGCACTAAAACCTGCCATATCTGGGTCTTTCAAAAGCCATAATTGGTGCCATCTAGTTCTCAATATTGAATATAGCATTGCCATAAGAACCACTAGTCATAATGAGACTAAGTGAGTACACAGAAGGAAAAGGCATGGGATGTTGTAATACCTTACAAATTAGCCCCAAAAACAATGCTAGATCAAGCAGGAGACTGGAGAAATTTCCAAAGTAATGAGCTATCCAAAATCTAAAGCAAAAGATTGTCGAGTCCAAGTGATTGCACTAAAATAGAATGCATAAAACCGAAATGATAGGTTGTTGTAATAAATTGCAGCAATATGCCAACAACCAACTATGAGAAACCAAGAAGGAAGAAGCCAAGAACAATTGGCACTAAAGACTATCACAATTATAGTGTGTCCAAAACCATACATGCAACATGCATATGCATCATGCACAAGGTAGGTCTCAAAGGTAAATGAAGAGAATTGCCCAATGTATAACCCGCTGATGAGAGCAAAGCTCAATACATAACCCAGAAGCACATAAATACCATTGACAATACCCTAACAGACATAAGTACCACATCCAATCCAAGATATCAAATTAGCCCACAACAGGGTAATTGCATCCAATAAATATCAAGAGAGCATGTACATGTCACAACAATGAGTCCCACTATCTCACAATAATAAGCTCAAGCTCAACTACATAAACCAAATGCTCTGTAGTACATCCAAGTACTAATGTGGCTTAGTACATATATCAAGTAGCTCCCACTAAAGAAAAATTTTAATGCCAAATGAGTAAGAAAAGCTCAAAATATAATGTGAATGACATCTAAGTATCCAATATTCATAGAGCATACATCCGAAAGCATTATTCATAGAGCATACATCCGAAAGCATTGAACCCAAGTAATTTGCAAGACTCTGAATGTAATGTCCAAGTAGCATCCAAGGATAGGACATGACAACCAATGTCAAGGCACCCAATCTCTGATCTTAGCTTGGGAGCATGCCATAAACATATCCATAGGCATAGATAACAACCAAAGTGTTGGTACATCCAATATGTGGTACCCTAGTAGCTTCAAAACATAATGAGCATAACCTTTATCAAACAAACTGGTTGCTGTACACTATGAACACCATGAATATGACAGTCAAAACTGAGTGAATGCTAGCTCAATCAAAACCCAAAAGCATTCTAAGTCATTTGTCAAGCATCCCCAAGAGTCAAGTGAAAATTTTGGCATCAATACCGAGCCCCGAAAGCATGAAGTGACAAGAGGCGTATGATTTTCCCAGATAAATGACATTTAGCCCTATTATTATAGCAATGAAATCTCTAAGAAAAATGAGCCAAATGTGTACTCAAATCAATCCAAAATCATAACTTTACCATCTGGTACCAAAATAGCATCCTCGAAGCATCAAACATATATTATGGAATTTACTAATTGCTATCCAAACTAGAATAGTTCTTTTCTATGTGAAAAAGAGAACATAAAATTGCATAGAATCAACTCTATGAGTACCTAGATTTGTATCTCTCGTTGTGCTCTTCGTTCCTAGCTATAGAATACCTAGATCGGATACTATATGCAAAAGTTGTGGCTAAAATACGACAATGTTATCAAGCTACTATCACTATCCACGACTTTTGAAGCATACTTTGTATCCACTCAAATTGGATTAAATGATTACTTCTTAGCTAATAAGCACTCAATAAGACTCAGCTAAGCCTTGGGAAGCTCTTCCACATGCATGAAGCAAGCTGGAACAAGTTGGAAGAAGGAAAGACGCAATGCATACCTTGAGAGAAAGAAACAATGGCTACCATGAAACCTTGAGTTGAAGCTTTGAATCCAAGCTGAAGCAAAGGATAGAGAAGCTCCTTAAACGGTTGGCTCTGATACCAATTGAAGGGAGTGAGCCCAGAGTGGAAGCACACAAGCAAAAGCAAGAGCTATGGTGGAGAGAGAGAGAGAGAGAGAGAGAGAGAGAGAGAGAGAGAGAGAGAGAGAGAGAGAGAGAGAGAGAGAGAGAGAGAGAGAGAGAGAGAGAGAGAGAGAGAGAGAGAGAGAGAGAGAGAGAGAGAGAGAGAGACAGAGAGAATGAGAGAGAGAGAGAGCCATGTATTCAAATATCACTGAAAGAATAAAGAATAAAGTGATAGTGATGGGTGCCCACCACCTACAATGTATAGGTGTGCGGGTATTGTTAGTGTAGTAATACATGGGCGGCTAGACATAGGTGCTTTTACCCCCCCAACACACACCAGTGCCATTGTGCAAATATCATGCACCTAAGGTTCCAATTGTCAAGGGAAGTGTAGCAAGGGTCTTGGCATAGAGTAGCACATGTTGCAAGGGGGGATAGACATCGAGATGCATTTACAAAAGTGTAGAGGGTAGATCAAGAGCTCCTTATACTTGAAGAGAGAGAGTAAAAGAGAGGATCTTTCCACATGTCAAACTCCACAAGGATAGAGCTCCCTATGCATCTACCACATCAACACACACACACACACACACACACACACACACACACACACACACACACACACACACACACACACACACACACACACACACACACACACACACACACACACACACACACACACACACACACACACACACAGAACATTATGTGTGACAAGAAAATCACAATGCAGGGATCATTCTTCATACTTCTCATCTTTGTTCTTTCTAGGGCCGAATCATCAATTGCTTCCTCTTCTTTCTTGCTCAAGCCCCTTACAAGTTCCTAGACCTCTCTTTAGAATCTCAAATCATCAGTTGTTTCCTTTCCATGAAGGTTGTAAGCATTGAACCTCTAGTGAATTTAAGCCTTGATATTGTTGCAAACTATAAAACATAACCATTTCACTAAGGACACAAAGTTATTACGGATAATTGTGACAAATTTTCCTAGCTAGGTAATATAAATGAGCATTATAGTTGCGCTTACAAGCCATGCTTATGACATAAGTGTATAATACATAAGACCTTGAAGCATGCAATGACAAAAAAAACTATAGGTAATACTGTTGCTACAATATAAATATTAGAATATGGTGGGTTATTTATTTTTCCCCTACTTTGGCATCTCCATGCTTTTAAATAGAATCAAAAGAAGTTGCAATAAGTAAAGGAACTATCACTTAAGCCATCATCCTTTGTCATCATCGATATCCCTAACTTAGTGACTTGATTATTAGAAGCCTCTAGATGACTTCCATTCCCTTTCCCAATGATTTTTCCTAAGCTAGAACAAAGAAATGCATGTATTCACATGCTATCCAGAAAGAAAGTAGTAGCAAAAAGGGACAACAAACTAATGCAATACATAGTACTTCCATAAGCAATCTTTATAGCAATAGTCTATGATGAGTAGCTTGGGAGATCTCAATTTGATATACTAAAGGCTCTATATAAGGCTAATACTCTTGAAATTTGGGATACCCCCTTGTGCTTTTAGCAAGGCCATAATAACTGTCAAGGCCCATGAATTGAGGGGTCCTGGTAGTTTGCAACTGGGTGGTAAAATCTTCAAAAACTATAAGTATACCATGCATGTTGAAAGCCTAATCATGTACACATCCTATTGAAAATTCAACTTTTTAGTAATGAGAATTTAGGTATAAACATCCATGTACCTACACCATCACCATCCCTTCCACTAATGTAGTAGCAGCTACAGAGTTGCATCAAGTTGCAATGGTCAATGCCACTTATAATCTTAATCTTTAGTAGAGAACTCAAATTCTTCATAGTTTGCTTTAGAATCTTCATTGCATCCATCCATCCATCCTCTAGCATCCCTTTGTATATAGTGTTGAGCATGCATTCACTCACCTTGTGGCCCTCTTCAAAAGCCTTCTCCAAATCCTTGTGGCTCTAGCATAATGGCACTATGCTTTATGTAGTGTCTATTCTGTCATCATTTGTAATTGGATGAACCTCCCTCACTATCAATGTAATAGCCACCCCTTTTTGAGTCTTTCTTTTTTCTTAGCGAAGCTTTTCAAGTAACACAAGGAAACTAAGTAGCACGTGATAAAGCACACAAGATAGAGTAGGATAAAGCATAATAGAAAGAACCCTCCCACACACACACACACACACACACACACACACACACACACACACACACACACACACACACACACACACACACACACACACACACACACACACACACACACACACACACACACACACACACACACACACACACACACACACACACACACACACACACACACACACACACACACACACACACACACACACACACACACACACACACACACACACACACACACACACACACATGTAGGCAAGTGAAAATCCTAAGACAATAGCAACAACAAAATTATTTCCTTGAAAATGTCATTGTAGGAAAATTCTATAGGAAGATTAGGAAACTTATTTTCCTAAAAACTTATTCATACTCTACAAAAGAAAGTGATAATGGCTTCAATGTATTTATCATGCTCAAATCAAGTCACACTCATCATCTACAAAATCAAAACACCTTAGATGTGGCTCCAAGAGGCCCACATCAAAGCACGGTTCATTTGACATTCTTTTGCTATTGTTTCTACATATACATGTAAGACACTTCCAAGAACACATAAAAAAAGCACAAAATGAGCCTTAGTGCAAATGGTACTAATATTGAGGAAGAGGAGCTAGCAAAGCTTTTGGAATATGCCACACCATTGTCTAATGGTACGAGAATGGAGAAGTGTCACCAAATGTGGGTACAAAGTGTTACTGAGAGCAAGATTTAAACACTTGAGAAGTGCTAGAAATGGACCAAATTTTGTCAATTCAAAGCAAAAATTAAAGCTGAAGGAAGCAACAGGATGCAAATTTGACAAATTTAAGTGGTCGGGGAAGATGGAATTCAAATCACTTCTGACAATGGACTTTGTAGTTGCAGATTTCTCATAAATTTTCCACGTGTTGGATCATGGAGAAACAAGTTTCATTAGTTTGGGACTTCACGACAGATGGGTAGAATTTTTCGAACTACAAATTGGACATTGAACGTAGAACAAGTTGAAGGCCAGGTGGCGTAGCATGAAGGATTGAAAGGAAGCATGAATGAGGCCTTAAATCAAAAAGGGGCATAACCCTTGGGAGCCCAAGAGCCCCAAAATTTTTGTAATGTGGGGCAGGGCGAGGGGCCGGGGGGGTGTTTGCAGCCCCACGAGCAGGGAGAAGGCGCCCTCATGTTGTTTGTGGAGGGGGGCCCATGGGGCCTAAGAAGAACCATATGATTTGAACATACCAATCTATTGCTTGATTTTTTCACTTGCAATCACTCACTTTTGATAAAAAAATGGTGACCTAAAGATGAAGAACCAAAATGAATATTTCTCTCCTCTTAAGGGTAATTCATGCACAAATGAATGGGAAGAGATCGAAATGAAGACTGGTTGTCTAGCATGAATCGAATTGATATGAAATCATGTCGATGTTGAGGGGTGATGTCCCATGTAATTTGAAGATTCAAAAATGACGATAAGCCTCTTTTTAATGGAAATTTGAATCTTTTCTAATAATTCTTGATACAAATCTTGTTCGTATGTGAGTGATGAAAATTTGTTTGATGCTTGGTTGCAATATGTTTGAGGGATGTGTATCATAAATTGTAGAGCTTGTGTTTGTAATCATGAGTTATTAATATCAGAATATCCGAAAAGCATGTCTTTAAAGGAAAAATAATGCTTTTTTTTGTTTTCAAGGAATTAAATCATGTTCATGTGGGATAAAATTAAATATTGAGATGGATCAGAGTGTGAATTAATTTATTGACTCAAAAAATAAAAAATATAGTAATTTATATAAAAAATAAAGAAAAATACTCAAAAATACAATTTTGGTCAAAGAAAAATATGAAAAAGAAGATCCTATGTATGAAAAAATTACATAAAATTATGAGTATATCCATGAATGTATGTTGGGGCTAGGGCATGTGGTTTAGCCTTAGCTTATCCCCATTCTTTATGTCAAAGTGCATATTTGTTGCTTTTTGCACAAGAAAAAACACATTAAAAATACACTTTACACCTACCGCCGCAAGTGAAATTCTAAACAGTAGGGGGAGGCTTGTGAAAAGTAGAGTATTATGTGAAATAATGGTTTTATGTATATTTGAGCATATAGGATTTGTTTTTTTAAAGTCTTAAAAAGGGTAGTACCATGGATTATTTTAGTGTTGCCCTAGAAATGATGCACTACATTAGAGTGAAGTCATGGAAAGAATTGTTTGCGCACATCCACACTAATTGATTTATAAGTTTACTTATTTGTGCACTTTATGGCATTCACTTTGAATCTGTATTTTATATGTGGTATCATGAGAATTATCTCCCAGATGCATAGCACCTGTTTTTGAGCAATTGACCCATGTTAAGTGTGAGGTTCACTAAGCCATAGGTCTAGTGTTATCATTTCCTTGGAAATTGATGTGGTAAGGATTGAATTATATTTTGAAAAGTTTTACTAAAAGAGAGGAATTTGTGCATATGTGCTTTATGTTGAAACGATGCATCGTGGGGCTAATTCCTAAGGTGTAGGAGAGCAGTAGGGGCCACAGTAATAAGCTAGGGGGTGCTCCCTTTGTTTGTGTTATGAGGTGCTAGACACCGATATCTGTGGATAATTTGATTCCTTGGAGTCGGGGAAGGGCATCATGTTGGACTATGATTTAGATATTTTATCTACAAACACATTCTTCGAAAAAAATTAGTTTATAGTGTCTATACACTCCTAGCTGCTGTGAGGTCGTGGGGTTGTTTAGGTGAGTTTAGAAGGCCTGTTGGCTAGATCCCTAGAGCCAATGTCACGCCCATTTTTGGTCTTGATAGGTGGTGCATTTACTGGGAGCTGTTAATAAGTGGCAGTTTTAAATCTTGGTTAATTAGGGAGACTAGTCAGTTAGTTTATGCCAAAGAGCAAGGAGATAGACCCATTATTTTACAATTAATACCGTCAAGTCGAGATCCAAAAAAAAGAAAGAGTGAAGAGGGCTAGACAGCAGGCTAAAATCATTAGGAGGTATTTCCCTCAATGTAGGAGCTTGCAACCTATTGCAATTCCTACAAGAACGCCGAATTATCTAGCTTTAGGTTTCCCTGTACCATCTTTAATGGGTTAGCGAAGGAGGATTCGAAGATTCACATTGATGAGTTCCTAAAACTTATGTTTAATTATCGAATTCAGGATGAGGGACATCTCATGATTTTTTTTTAGTAGCCTTTCGAAGGGAATTTGCCACTGAGAGAGGTGATCAATATTGGAGAATATTCCAAGAACATGAAACATGTCTTTCAAAAGTTGCAAGCATCTATTCTTGCAATACTTCTTGCAAGGATTGCACTTTAATATCCAAGTATAGTTGAGTAGTGTCCCTTTAGCAAATATAGATAATGCTATAACTCGAGCAGAGGAAGTAGAGTCTCACTTATGAGTGGCCTAGGCATCAAGGGAAAATTTAAATTCAAGCCTTAGTCCTAGAAATAATTTAAGATTAGTTAGTGGAGATTAAGGTGCAATCAATACCTTTATGACAACCCGAATGGTAGAGGAACCATGATGTAAAATGTGCATTTGTGCTAGCTCCTCTAAATGTCATCAAGCCAATAGTTAGCCAAAGAGATCCTTTTGTAAACCAAGGATCAGCATAGGTAGCAACCCCTATGCAAGTTGTGCAACCTAGTGAGAGGGTAGCTCGTGAAGCCACTGGTTATGAGTCCTCTATGTCAAACATTGTAGAGGAAGTAAAAGACATGATGAAACATTATACGAATATGATCACTAAGAAATACCGCCAAATCACCGTAGATGTTAATTTCTTAAAATGTCAACAAAATATTATGGGTACTAGAAAGCTCGATGATGGGGGACCCATCAGATTCAACTATAAGTGGTGTGGTGGGTAGCATTTCCCTCGTAATTGTCCTAATGTCAAATGAGATATATGTGGGAAGTTTGGTCACTTAGCACTACTTGTTGGAGTAGGGTTAGTTCTCTCTGGCAAGGTAATTAGCAACTTGGACCTATAAATCATCATGCCAATAGCAAGAATACTAAAGGAGGGGGCCCTAAGCAAATTTTGCAAAGGGGTAAATCCACACTCGAGGAAATTCCTAGAAAGGTAAGTTTGGTTGAAACTTTGCCTATCAGTGAGAACATATCTCCTAACAATCTTAGCGTGGTAACCAAGGGTCAAAAATTAAAATACACTAAAAAAGATGACCCTAGTACAAGCAAATTCAACCCTAAACCTAGAAGGTATCGGATGCCCAAGAAGGTACTCTTAAAAATGATGATGTTTTAGAGGAGCCTATGGTTAAAAGAAAATGGAAACTGAAAGAAAAAGGGTAGTACGATTATCAAGAAGCCAAAAGAAGGGCTGGTGCGGAAAGAGAAGAGAGTAGTGGCAAACTTATGTGAGTTTGACCTAACAATCATGCTTTGTGAAGTCAAACCAGATGTGAATTTGCTACAACTAATCCAACTGCCACCTAACATTCGTAAGGAGTTTAAGAAAATTCTACAAACACGTTATGTCATAGAACCATTTAGTGTCCATCGAGTGGGTAGTGAATGGTGGGATCATGTAGAGAAACACTATCCTAGGGTGCAGGCATTCGTCGATGGAATCTTGATAGACAATGTAGTGTCTATAAACATTATGACTATGGATTTATTGGAGAGGTTGGGTCTACCAATCCAAAAGGATGTTATGATGATTTTAAAAATTACTAATGATAGCCCGAGAAAACCAAAAGGAATGGTAAAACAAGTATATGTAACGGTTTCTAATATTGAGTGTGTTCTTAACTTTCGTGTTAGCTAATTTGTTGGGAGGCTAAGCTATCAGCTATTACTTGGACGTCCGTGGATAATGCGTTCTAATTGTTCAATGGATATCCCAACTAGTCAACTAATTTTTGGGTATGGGTTGAAAAGAATAATTATGGATGCATACCTAAGCACTCATTGGATGAAAGAGCATTACCTCCCACTATAGAATGGGAGGCACTCAAGGGAGCCTCAATTGTTGGAACCTCAAGTCTGTCAATTCTAAAGAGGATTCTACTAACTGAGGAACTTTACCAAATATTTTTAAATGAGACAATAGAGACAAAGGACACAATTTGTGATGATAATGTGATAGAGCTAGATCTCGAGACTCCTCCCAATGATTCGGCACTATGTTGCGTACTGATGAGTGTGCAGATTATGTGGCACTCCTATAGGAGTTTAAGGATATATTTGCATGGAGTTATGACAAACTAAAGGGGATTACCCTCTTCATTGTTGTGCATATGATCCCATTGAAAGAATATAGTAAGCCAATAAGGCAGAAGGTTAGATATATGCCTTTTGAGCTATTGAGAGAGTCTCTTTTTGAGGAATTGATATGTTTAAGGAAGCTGGTCTAATCTTTCTAGTTGAACATTCAGAGTGGTGTTCACCAATAGTAATAAGGAAGAAAAAGAACAATCAAATTTGCTTGTGATTCGATTTTAAGGAATTGAACAAGCAGACGGTGAAGGACTATTATCTTTTTCCCTTTATCGATTAGATTTTAGATCGATTGGGAGGGCGAGAGATATACTCTTTCATGGATTATTTTATGGGTTATAATTAGATGGCCATAGCTAGAGAGGATAAGTTAAAGATGATGTTTATTACAATTTTTGGTATTTTTGCATACCATGTGATGGCTTTTGGCCTATGTAATGCTCTTGGATCTTGGCAAAGAACGATTGACAAGACATTTGTTGATATATCCCCTGAACATAGATGATTTAAGGGTAGCTACGATGACCTATCATAGATAGTTGATTGTTCTACATGCATGCTTTGAGTGATATCATGAGCATTGTATAGCATTGAATCCTCAAAAAGTGTATATTTGAGGTGCCTTATAGTTTCCTATTGGGTCATGTTGCGAGTGCAACTGGTATTGCCACCGATCTGAAAAGGTGGTTGTTATTATGGCCCTAAGCCCACCCACTTACCCTAGGAAAGTTCATATTTTTGTTTCGTATGTGGAATATTATCATCAATTCATTAATTCATCGGTTGAATGTTCGTTACCCTTGACAAATATTTTATCTCATAGCCATGTTTTTGAATGGACAAAAGCATACAAAGTGGCATTTGAGGATATAAAAATAAAAATTTCTAAAGTGGCGGTTTTAAAAGCTTCAAAAAGGGATGATATTTTCTATATATTCACCACTACGACAAGGCATAGTATTAGTTATTATTTATCCCAAATTTGGGAGGCACAACTTTATCATCTTATTGCATTTGCAAGTTGGAAGTTGGGAATTTTAGAGCTTCATTACAACTATTTGGAGAAGGTTTTCTTGGCTACGGTATTCACCACCAAGAAGTTTAGAGCTTCATTACAACTATTTGGAGAAGGGTTGCTTGGCTATGGTATTCACCACTAAGAAATTTAGACACTATATTCTTTATGAGAATGTAGCGTTCTTTACCAAGGCAGAGGGATTGTATTTATTACTGAACAAGCTTCAACCCCCTGATCACCTAGCCAAGTGGTTGATTTATTTGCAAGAGTTTGACTATGAGATTAGGAGCAAGCCACCAAAGCTACAAGGTATTGTAGAGTGTCTAACAAATTTTGGTGAGCCTACGAAAGAGTGGGATGATATTAGACTGCAAGGATTTATGCAAAAATAATGCGATGTCTATTCCATCATGATATGTGTCTATCACACATTTTATCTATCAATAGGTAACCCAACAGAAACTCTTTCTAAATCTAAGAAGAGGAAGATTAAGCAACACTTTGCTTTTCAATTATAGCAAGTATTTTATATAGGAAAGGTGTAGATGAGATTTATCATTATTGTGTGGTGCCTAATGAGGTACCCTTTATTCTAGAAGAATATCATGATTTAGCATGTGGAGGCCATTTTGCTAGACAATTTACCGCCCCAAAAAGCTTTACGTGCTAGCTATTGGTGGCTGATGGTTTTCCAAGATGCTTTTGCATATATTAAGCATTGTTATGTTTGTCAAAGATATGATTCTAGGAAAAATTGTAAGTGGCCACTTAATCCTATTCTTGTTACTTTTCCCTTTGAGAAGTGGGTTATTGATTTTGTGGGACTTGTACACCCTTCATCTACTACGCAGAAGTGTTATATCATTGTGACAACTAATTACTTTACAAAATGGTCTGAAGCTTGAGCTACGATAAAGGAAAATGCCAAGGTAATAACCGGTTTCATTATGGAACAAATAGTTTGTTGTTTCGGTCCACCTAAGGAACCGGTGTTTGATCGTGGGACACACTTTCTGAATAAAATAATAGAAGCCTTGACTAAAGCTATGAAAATTAAACATAATAAAACCACCCCATATAAAACCCAAGCAAATGGACAAGTAGAGAGTACCAATAAGCAACTTGTAGGGATTTTATCCAAGACTGTATCTAAGAGTAAGCGCGATTGAGATAAGAAACTTCATGTGGCTATTTGGGCTTATAATACTACGTTCAAAAGAGAAATAGGTCACACCCTGTTTAAGTTGCTATATAGAGAAGAGTGTATCTTGGCCTTGGAAATTGAGTTACCTACTACTGTGAGGTTTGCATTGAACCATTCTTTGGGTAAAGAGGAAGCATTGCAAGAAAGGTTGACCTCTCTAGCACATCATGACGAGATTCAATTGCAGGCTTTGTTACATCAAGAGGTAGGGAAGAAGAGGATGAACGTGCTTCATTACCTTCATGCCAAAAGATACAAATTTGTGAAAGGTTAGTCAATCATATATGATGATGCACGTTGCAAATTATTTCTTGGCAAGTTTGAACCCAAATGGGATGGCCAAGATCATTTGTATAGCAAAGAATGGCTCTACAATCCTTTAGAAAATTTGCAAGGGGTAGAGTTTAAAAATAAAGTAAAGTTTAAAAAGGTGAAGCCCTATTATGTGTAAGGGTGGGCTGATGTCAACTTGGTATCTTTGCAGGTCTTCCAAGATCCAGTTTAAACTTGTAGTAGGTGCAAGGTAATTGAAGGGGCAAAATCATTCCTTATCTTGAACATCCGTATTAAGAGCAACTTTACCACCAAGGTCAAGTGATTTGGTGGAGTAAAGGTTATCATATTAGTGAGTGGCAAGGTGGATTTTTCACGTGGGATATTAAAGTCTATGGCCACCATTATCATAGGGTTCTTATTAGCATCCCTTTTGAGTTTAGTGAGGAAGGAGGGATTGTATGTGTCGTACATCCTCTCTCTCTGTGTAATATCTCCCCCCTGTGCCTCCCCCATGAGAACCCCTCCTTTTTTTTCAATTTTTTTTAAAAAAATTTAACCTCTCTCTCTCTCTCTCCCCCTGCCAACAACATGGCGGGGGGGGGGGGGAGAGAGAGAGAGAGGGAGTATTAGTGGAGAGGGGGCCATGCACCCCCCAGGTGGAGGAGTGGCGGCCATTAAACGGCCGTCTCCCCACCATAAACCACCCCCTCCCCCACTATAAAAGGGCAGCCCCCCCCAGTGATCCTGCAGTAACGTGGCCCCCCCTCCGCCTGACACACAGCGCCACCCCCCTTGCTCTGCCTGAAATCGCTACCTCCCTCATCATCATCTTCATCTTCATCTTCCTCCCCATCCTTAGCTTGACGCCGACAGGGTCCCCTTGTCAGAAAATAGGAAATAAAAGAAAAAAAAGCTTCCTACAAGCTTCCTACAAGCTTCCAAAAAAAAAGCTTCCTAGGGGGTGTTTCACCCACAGACCACGGGAGGATGCAATTCGTCCGCAAAGGGACTTCCCTTCCGAGAGGGAAGGACTGCCAGTTGTAGGGAATTTCAACAACCCCAAAGCGCCACACGAGAGGAGCACACGTGGGAGTAAGAGGGGCACATGTAGGAGTCCCCACCTGAAGCACGAGAGCCAATAATACCCCTCCTCTGCGGAAGTTCAGGTTCCATCAAATTCACCCCTTTTGTTTTCGCATGGCATATTAAGTATAAATTCGCATAGGGAGAACTTAATTGCATTATTAGAACGCCTTGTTTTTAAAAAAAGATCATAGGAATGTTCGGTAAAGTTTTAAATTGCACGACAAGGTACTTATACTCCTCGCACCATCATGATGAAAGGTTATTTCATTCTGGAAAATATGGTTCGTGTGTTAAAAAGATGCACCCATGCAATAATGTCCTAGTTGCATCGCGCACATAGGTTAAATATATATGGCGATGCTCATGAGCATTGGAAGGTTTGCATTGGGTAACTTACATTGGCAAGAATGAGTTATGTTGTACACAATGCATTTGTGCAATAAAAAAATCCATTGTGACGACCGTAAATAGGTTGATTCGTAGAAGGATGTTTAATTAAAGAATAGGTAGTTTCTATGGAGGGGAATGAAAGGGTTATATATTCGCACAAGCAACTGCATTCTATTTCGCGAGACTTGCATGGTAAAAGAAAAGATTATGTTTTTATTTCAATATCATTGTAACTGTACATAGCATAACCTGCATGCATAAGCAACTTGCATGCATAAGTAAATGTATGAAAAGGAAAAGAGTTATATTTCATTTGATGAAAAAAATATAGGATGCAATACGCATGAAGTGATAGTTACAATCAATATGAAAAGATAGCCGCTTGCAGAGTTAATCCAACGATCTCGCACTTAGATCATTCTATGTTGCGAGTAATGAGAGGGTACCAGGCCTTAGGACACGAATACTAGTAATATCGACAAAGGGATGTAATTCCTCAAGATAGGCACTGCTACCTATCTTGTGCAACTAGTCTGCAAGGTCAGATGCTATTGCAACTAAATCATAAGATGCTACTACTACATCTTGGGCCAAGAGATGCGAGATCTAATTACAAGCTAGAAGTCGAGTAGTCGCCCTACTACAACTCTCTCTTTTGGGGACCAATTTGTCAAACTTAGGGAAATTGTCGCCCTACTACAACTCTCTCTTTTGGGGACCAAATTGTCGAGCTTAGGAAAATTGTGAACTGCCAAGAAGCAAATTGACCAACCGAGACGACAGGGTTATCCAAGATCTATTTGTCTATAGTACAAGGAGACCTAAGGTAATGAAGATTGGGGTCGGTAGGGTACAAACCCTAACCCAAAGAAAAAGGGGAAACAAGCAACCTAGCTTGCCAAGCCCTTAGAATCTCGCCAAGTCGCGAACGATCCAAGATCGAATGCTGGGAGTATTCAGGAAAAAGGAATCACACCTTAGCAGTTGGTTGTACGAACGACCACAGAAATGAGCGTGATTGTACAGTTAGGTACACTGTTTGAACTTCTTTGCTCAAGGAACTAATTCAAGGCCAAACACTTAATGCTTCAGGTTAATAGCTTGGAGGGAGAGGCAAGTTCAGTTACCTCCGATTGCCTGCGTGACCCTATCCAAGGGGGTTGTTAGCTGCGCCGGGTACATGGATGGAACCCATCACGAGAGGTCTTTCCGTGGGTGCTGCTTGGAGCGGGAGGATGCTTGGGTGCCAAGGGAGGCTCTCGCTATAAATTCCTTGCCTCCGGATCCCGCACAAGAGGCCAACGTGACTCGAGATGGGATCTCGAGGCCCGTGTACTAATCTACGGGTGAAACTTGGAGCAGAAATCCTATTGATTACTGGGGTAGCCTTTGGGCAAGATACTTGATGCATTCAAGGACTATGATAAATAAAGATCAGATATTTGAAAAAGGAACTTGCTTGACATTGTTTTTGTGTCAGTGCCTAAGTTACGTGAAGGAACTTGTGTTTAAATTGATTAATTAAGGAAGCTGCCTTTGCATGTCAAACATAATGTGGTAGCTAATTAGATAACTAAGAAACCCGAGGAAAGTGCAGTGGATTCGGACTTGGGTCCGCATCGTCCTACAAAAGGGTGGTCTCGGTTAGGTGGGAACGTTTCTCAAAAGACGTGATAACGAAACTGTGAAGACCTAGAGTCAGTAGAGTTAGAATCCCAATTTATGTTGTTTTAGGGGAGCGGAATGGGACTATGCCTTATGGGCAGAGAGGTTGAGCTTCGTATCCCTCTCGTTTTCCATTCTCCATGAACCAAGTGCAACATAAATCCACTTCGACTCTGTTGTTCCCACGCAAAGTGGTTCATCTGGAGCTCGACGCTAGCTACTTCCTAGAGACTTGGGTGATAGGAAAGAAACCCTGACTTCAGGTCGATCCTAAGTGGGAACGGCCGAACACTTCCGCTCGGGGCAGACTCAGGAAGTCCTATATCGCAAACCCTATGACATTCATTGTGAGTGCCAGGCAGAGCTTTCTAGACCCTCTTCCCGATGGGCTGCTAAGATGTGTTCCACAAGCGGACACGTTACAGTTGGTATCAGAGCAAACCAACGGTATCTAAGATTACAAGGGAACTTGATGGAGGAAAATAAAGGGAATAAGGGGATAGTCAGGGGAAGTTCAGCGGAATAGAGCAGTGTTTTCTATTGAAAACATTTCTTTACTCACTTATGGATCCTGGGTTGTAGAGTCACGAAGCATGGAGCAAGTTCTTGGTGTTCCAGGTCATGTTCATGACTACAATGTATGCTTCAAATTATCGTCAGAGGCTTGGCATGATGGATATTCTGGATCGCATCTATAATCCTTCGCCCTTGTATACGGAGTGGAGATGGATGGGAGACTCAGGAATATGCTATATAGCAGTCCACCGACTCGCGTACCTTCAGACCAACTTGAAGAGAATCAAGTGGATAGAGGATTTAAAGATCGTGAAGCTATTCATCTTTGTCGAAGCTCGCGTAAACACAACTTTGCACGTTAGCGGTCAGCAAGTCAAGCATAACAAGTATGTCTATGAGGAAGTGACCTGGGTGATCTCTGCTGAGACAGAATCAAAGTGTTAGGGTGCTATGAAAAGAACGGGTATTAAAGGAAGGGATACCCCAAGCTTCCTATGACTTATCGTTTCCTGAAAATCCATGACCCCACTCCATATTATTATTCCGTCCCTGTAGCCGATTGTAACACAATCCTATTTTCCCCAAACTGATGTATCAATCAGCCTATCCTACTTATCCAAAATAAATATATCAAGGGGTTATGCCTTCATGAATAAATAAGACTTTTTACAATCGTCTATCTTGATCATAAATGTTAACTAAGGTATTAAGTGATTAAATCACTTAGCTAAAAAGCTGTGCTGGTCATATTAACATAATATGGGAATATATGATAAGACGTTAACATAAGGAATCTTATTGTTCAGACGCAACCCCAAGCGCAAGTTCCAAATCCGACTCCTGCACTAAATCCAGCTGTGGCTCAAGAGAAGAAATTCCTTCTTAAACAAATTAAGCCACCCGAGTTTGATGGCAAGGGAAGGACTGTTCAAGCCGACACTGAGATCTGGATTGAGTCCATGGAGGACTATTTTGAGGCAACAGGAACTGCACCTGCTAACCAAGCCATGCTCGCCAAACTTAAGCTTACAGGTGAAGTGAGACTTTGGTGGAAACAGTGGTGCAGAGACCAAGCGGTCTCGGAGGGGACAGTCACTTGGGATAAGCTTGAGGAAGCTGTGCGAGGGAGGTATCTGCCACTTGCCTACCGCACACAAAAGATGAATGAATTCTATGACTTGAAGCAGCTATGATTATCCCTTGAAGCATATTATTTGAAGTTCGTTTCACTCCTAAAGTATGCACCCCCAATGGATATGACATAGCAGGTGTCAAAATTCTATATTGGGTTGAATCCAGCCATAAACACTCGATTGGAATCAATGTGCCCAACGGACCTACAAGACGCACTCATTCGAGCTGCTCCAATAATACAGGAGGTGTAGACCAAACCAAGGAACAACAGGATTTGGCCTTACAAAGATCTGAATAGGGGCATGACTAAGGCTCAGACTAAGAGAGCACAGGGTCAGAATCAGGGCCCAAGAAAGAAAGCTAGGGTCAATGCTGTTAACAACTTTGTTCCAACACAAAGCAATGATCACAACCCACATTGCTTCCATTGCAACGAGCCCAGACACTTCAAGAGGGAGTGTCCCAAGCTTAGTCGAGGGCATCGCCAGGGGCAATTCCAAGGTCAAAATAGAGTCGCTCATGGCCAAGAAACCACCGTTATGGCCAGAGAGAGAACCTCCAGTGTTTCCAACAAGGAGCTGGACAATGAAGAAGTTCCATCCATGGATGCTGACTTTGAGAGGGCAATGGTTCACGCCACTCTTCACAAGAAGGGTCCAAATTGCCAATTCTCGGTGATTCAAACTCCATCAGAATATCAAGGTAAAAGATTCAAAACCTTGATTGACTGTGGCAGTACACATTCCTTTATTTCACCAATCTGTGCAAAAAGATTAGGGATAGCCACAATAGATGCATCTACTTTACTTGTGGAATTAGCAAATGGTCGTGAGGTCACTTGTACTAGGCAAACTGCTAAGGTGAAATTCCTATTGGGTGGGAAGCCAACTTCTATGAGATTTAGGGTAATGAACCTAGGTGTCCACGAATGTTTACTCAGAATGGATTGGCTAATACCCAATGATGCCCACATCCACTATGGGAAGGGCCAAGTCTCCTTCCGCAATTCTGAAGGGGAACTAGTCATAACTCAAGGTGAGGCTGGTAAGCCAAAAATACAGTTGGCAAAAGCAACATGGATAATAAAAGGTGTTCAAAATGGTCTACCTATCTATCTGATTAAACTGAATAAGCTAGATCAGAATCAGGAATTTGGAGAAGAACCTTCATGGTTAAAGGAATACACAGACGTATTCCCTGAAGATCTAACGGAACTTCCTCCCCAAAGGGTAGTCGACCATGAAATCAAACTTGTGCCAAGAGCTGCACCGATCGCAAAGAGGCCATATAAGATGTCCATCCTAGAAGCTATCGAATTGAAAGAGCAACTCAAGCAACTGCTAGATCAAGGCTTCATCTGTCCTATCAGTTCTCCATGGGGAGCTCTAGTGCTGTTCCAAAAGAAGAAAGATGGAACGCTTCGTCTATGCATTGACTACAGGGGGTTGAATCAAGCAACCATAAAAAATAAATACCCCACTCCAAGAATAGATGAATTACTTGACCGTCTTCAAGGAGCGAAGGTCTTCTCAAAGATAGATCTCATATCTGGATATTATCAGATAAGGATCAAAGAATAAGATATTCCAAAGACTGCATTCAGTACAAGGTATGGACACTTCGAATTCCTAGTGATGTCATTTGGGCTGACGAATGCTCTTGCTACCTTCAACAGGTTAATGCATGATATCTTTAAGCCCTATCTTGATGACTTCATACTCGTTTTTTTTTACGATACCCTAGTCTACTCAAAACGGGGAAAGGACCATGAACCCCAGCTTTGTATTGTTCTTGAAACAATGAGAGCACACAAGCTTTATGCCAAGAAGAAGAAGTGCGCATTTTTCAAGCAGTAGATTGAATATCTGGGATTCATTGTATCAGCAAAAGGAATTTCAGTAGATCCAACTAAGGTCAGAGACATTCTGGAATGGCCAACACCAACTTCTGTCAAAGAAATACAAAGTTTTCTTGGGTTGACAGGGTGGTACAGAATTTTCATCAAAGATTATGCTTTGATTGCAGCACCTCTGGCTGATCTACTAAAGAAGCAAGTAGCAATTATATGGTCACCTGCTGAACAGACCAGCTTTGACAAACTAAACCAAAGCTTAGTATCAACACCCATCCTGAAACTTCCTGATCTTAGTAAGGAGTTTGAAGTAGTAACTGATGCTAGCTCACTTGCTTTAGGATGTGTACTTATGCAAGAAGGTCATCTCGTAGCATATTCTTCAAGAAAATTGAAGAGCCATGAAAGGAATCATGCTACCCACGACGTGGAGCTGTTGGCTGTCATCCATGCTCTCAAACTTTGGAGACATTACTTGCTAGGTAACAAATTTTCCTTAGTAATGGACCACAAAAGTCTTAAATGGATTTTCACCCAAAATGAGCTCAATATGAGGCAACGTCGATGGATCAAAGTGCTCGAAGAATATGATTTTGAAATCAAATATAGGCCTGGAAAAGAGAATGTAGTTGCCGATGCACTTAGTCGCAAGGCATTTCTAAATTCTCTCATTTTGCAAGATCCATCAACAGCAAGGTCTCTAGCCACAAAGGTATCAATGCCAAACAACCCAATTCTTGAGCTAGCAAAAGAAGGGGCATATCATGACCCAGTATATCAGAAAATGCTAAGGGAGATCCCGATCAAGGATCAAGACCCGAAGCTAAAGACGAAGTATCAAGAATTCTCCATCAATAATCGACTTGTCTACTTTAGGACAAGATTATGTATCCCTGCAAGCCAAACTCTCAAGCAAAAGATACTTTGGGAAGCCCATGACTCCCCTTTCTCAGGACATCATGGTTATGCCAAGACCCTTAATACGATCAGAAAGAGCTATTATTGGGAAAGGCTCAAGGAAGACGTACTCAAATATGTCACGGAATGTTTGTCTTGTCAACGCATTAAGGCAGAGCATGTTAAAATGTTTGGGAAATTGCAACCGCTTGACATTCAACAAATGAAATGGGAGTTCATTAGTATGGACTTTATTGTTGGCTTACCCCAAGTTCAGGGAGGATATAACTCTATTTTGGTTGTAGTAGATATTCTCACCAAGGTCGCACATCTCATCCCTGTCAAGATGAACTATAAAGCTTCAGACATTGCAAGATTATTCATCAAGGTAATATTCAAACTTCATGGGTCACCCAGAAGAATCATTAGTGATCGTGACTCTCTTTTCACATCACACTTCTGGAGGGCTATCTTTGAGGCTATTGGAACTCAACTCTGTTTCAGCACAGCATACCATCCCCAAACTAATGTTCAAATAGAACGAGTCAATCAAGTCATTGAAGATATGCTTAGGGCATACTGCTGTCGCGAACCCAAAGATTCAATACTTACCACTGGTTGAGTTTTCTTACAATGCTTCTTACCAACAGAGTATTCAGATGACCCCTTTTCAAGCATTGTATGGGCATGATTGTCGTACCCCTTTGAACTTCTCAGATCCAACTTTGAGGGTAGAAGCTTCAAGACAGATGATGGAGGACATGGATGATCAAATCAAATCAATAAGACAAGACATTCAAGCTGCCAAGGATAGACTGAAGGCTTACGATGACTTGAAATGGCAAGATAGATCCTTCGTCAAAGGTGATATGGTCTTCATCCGTGTACACCCTAAAAAGAGTTCACTGTCCTTGGGAAAGTACAAGAAGCTAAGTCCGAGGTATTGTGGACCTTATAAGATCATCAAGTGCCTAGGGCCTAATGCTTACAGACTACAACTGTCCACAACTCTAAAGATTCATAATGTATTCCACGTTAGCCTATTGAAAAAGTATCTACCTAATCTGAATCATGTACTTGATGATCAACAAATTGTAATGCCTAGCCAAGGAGTCCTTGAGCTAGGGCATGATAGAATCCTAGATGTTAGGGAGAGGCATTTGAGATCAAGGACCTTGAGAGAATACCTCATCCAGTGGAAATATTATCCAGAAGAAGATGCCACCTGGATGGATGAAAATACTCTCAACCAACAATACCCCCAGGTCTTCTCGAGATGAGGACATCTCAATTCCTCTAAGGGGGAGAGGATGTAATATCTCCCCCCCATGCCTCGCCCATGAGAACCCCTCCTTTTTCCAAAATTTTTAAATTTTTTTTACCTCTCTCTCTCTCTCCCCCCTGCCAACAACATGGCGGGGAGACAGAGAGAGAGAGAGAGAGAGAGAGAGAGAGAGAGAGAGAGAGAGAGAGAGAGAGAGAGAGAGAGAGAGAGAGAGAGAGAGAGAGAGAGAGAGAGAGGGAGCATGAGTGGAGAGGGGGCCATGCACCCCCCAGGTGGAGGGGTGGCGGCCGTTAAACGGCCATCTCCCCCCCATAAACCACCCCCTCCCCCACTATAAAAGGGCAGCCCCCCCTTGTGATCTGCAGCAACACCGCCCCCCCTCTGCCTCTGACACACAGTGCCACCCCCCTGCTCCGCCTGAAATTTCCGCCTCCCTCATCATCATCTTCATCTTCATCTTCCTCCCCATCCTCAGCTCAACGCCATCAGGGTCCCCCTGTCAACAAGAAATAAAAGAAAAAAAAGCTTCCAAGAAGCTTCCAAAAAAAAAAACTTCCTAGGGGGTGTTTCACCCGTAGACCACGGGAGGATGCAATTTGTATGTGAAGGGAGATCCCTTGCAGGAGGGAAGGACTGCCAACTGCAGGGAATTTCAGCACACCCTCCACTTGCCCCAGCCCCGATTGCGATGGCCCCAAAGCGCCACACGAGAGGCGCACATGCAGGAGTAAGAGGGGCACATGTAGGAGTCCCCACCTGAAGCGCGAGAGCCGATAATACCATCAAATTCACCCCTTTCGTTTTCGCATGGCATATTAAGTATAAATTCACATAGGGAGAACTTAATTGCATTATTAGAATGCCTTGTTTTAAAAAAAAGATCATAGGAATGTTCGGTAAAGTTTTAAATTGCACGACAAGGTACTTATACTCCTCGTACCATCATGATGAAAGGTTATTGCATTCTGGAAAATATGTTTCATGTGTTAAAAAGATGCACCCATGCAATAATGTCCTAGTTGCATCACACACATAGGTTAAATATATATGGCGATGCTCATGAGCATTGGAAGGTTTGCATTGGGTAACTTACATTGGCAAGAATGAGTTATGTTGTACACAATGCATTTGTGCAATAAAAAAATCCCTTGTGACGATCGTAAATAGGTTGACTCGTAGAAGGATGTTTAATTAAAGAATAGGTAGTTGCTATGGAGGGGAATAAAAGGGTTATATTTTCGCATAATCAATTGCATTCTATTTCACGAGACTTGCATGGTAAAGGAAAAGATTATGTTTTATTTCAATATCATTGTAACTGTACATAGCATAACCTGCATGCATAAGCAACTTGCATGCATAAGTAAATGTATGAAAAGGAAAAGAGTTATATTTCATTTTATGAAAAGCATATAGGATGCAATACGCATGAAGTGATAGTTACAATCAATATGAAAAGATAGGCGCTTGCAGAGTTAATCCAACGATCTCGCACTTAGATCATTCTATGTTGCGAGTAATGAGAGGGTACCAGGCCTTAGGACACGAATACTAGTAATATCAACAAAGGGATGTAATTCCTCAAGATAGGCACTGCTACATATCTCGTGCAACTAGTCTACAAGATCAGATGCTATTGCAACTAAATCATAAGATGCTATTACTACATCTTGGGCCAAGAGACGCGAGATCTAATTACAAGTTAGAAGTCGATTGGTCGCCCTACTAAAACTCTCTCTTTTGGGGACCGATTTGTCAAGATTAGGGAAATTGTGAATTGCCAAGAAGCAAATTGACCAACCGAAATGACAGGGTTGTCCAAGATCTATTTGTCTATAGTACAAGGAGACCTAAGGTAACGAAGATTGGGGTCGGTAGGGTACAAACCCTAACCCAAAGAAAAAGGGAAAGCAAGCAACCTAGCTTGCCAAGCCCTTGGAATCTTGCCAAGTCGCGAATGATCCAGGATCAAATGCTGGGAGTATTTAGGAAAAAGGAATCACACCTTAGCAGTTGGTCGTACAAACGACCACAGAAATGAACGTGATTGTACACTTAGGTACAATGTTTGAACTTCTTTGCTCAAGGAACTAATTCAAGGCCAAACACATAATGCTTCAGGTTAATAGCCTGGAGGGAGAGGCAGGTTCAGTTACCTCCACTGACCCTATCCAAGGGGGTTGTTAGCCATGCCGGGTACATGGACGAAACCCACTACGAGAGGTCTCTCCGTGGGTGCTCCTTGGAGCAGGAGGACGCTTGGGTGCCAGGGGAGGCTCTGGCTGTAAATTCCTTGCCTCTTGATCCTGCACAAGAGGCCGACTTGACTCGAGATGGGATCTCAAGGCCCGTGTACTAGTCTACGGGCGAAACTTGGAGTAGCAATCCTGTTGATTTTTGTTGGGGTAGCCTTCGGGCAAGATACTTGATGCATTCCAGGACTATGATAAATAAAGATCAGATATTTGAAAAAGAAACTTGCTTGACATTGTTTTTGTGTCAGTGCCTAAGTTACGTGAAGGAACCTATGTTTAAATTGATTAATTAAGGAAGCTGTCTTTGCATGTCAAACATAATGTGGTAGGTAATTAGATAACTAAGCAACCTGAGGAATTAATTAAATTGATTAATTAAGAAAGCTACCTTTGCATGTCAAACATAATGTGGTAGGTAAGTAGATAACTAAGCAACCCGAGGAAAGTGCGGTGGATGCGACTTGGGTCCGTCCTACGGAAGGGTGGTCCCGGTTAGCTGGGAATTTTTCTCAAAAGACATGATAACGAAACTGTGAAGACCTAGAGTCAGTAGAGTTAGAATCCCGATTTATGTTGTTTTAGGGGAGCGAAATGGGACTATGCCTTATGGGCAGAGAGGCTGAGCTTCGCATCCCTCTCGTTTTCCATTCTCCATGAACCAAGTGCAGCATAAATCCGCTTTGACTCTGTTGTTCCTACACAAAGTGGTTCATCTAGAGCTCGACGCTAGCTACTTCCTAGAGACTTGGCTGATAGGAAAGAAACCCTTACTTCAGGTCGGTCCTAAGTGGGAACGGCCGGATACTTTCGCTTCGGGGCAGACTCGGGAAGACCTAGATTGCAAACCCTGTGACATTCCTTGCGAGTGCCAGGTGGCACTTTCTAGACTCCCCTCCGGATGGGCTACTAAGACGTGTCCCACAAGTAGTCAAGCGGACATGTTACACTCAACTCAACTTTGACTATCATAAGTACGAGTCAGTTGATCAGTATGGCATGGCCTGTCAATGAAGCATGGGTCTATACTTTGTATTTTGTCGAAGCTTTATAGGGTCCCACTAAGCATGCGAGTGTCGGTATAGTTATTAAAGACCCCTGACGTAGAGTCATTATGAAAATGAGAGTTTATTTAGGCGCCCCTTTACTAGTAACATGGCAAAATATAAGGCCTTAATCATGGGGCTGAATATTGACATGGTAGCATCTGTCACTGCCATCTGTTATTAGTGAAAGGCAACTCACATTTAGTAATCAATCAATTGAATGGGACATATAGTGTGAGAGATCCCATTCTACGAATGTAGCATCATCTAGCCTTGGATATACTTGAGATGTTTGAGATGGTAACATGTTAGCAGCTAGTTCCTCATCGATGGAATCGCTTTGCAAATTCATCGGCAAATTATGCCTTTATTGATGATGTATGTCTCAATTGTGGTCCTGAGGGGTTGTTAGAATTTCTCTATCTTATTAGCCTACGACTACTCTAGGGCTTGCTTGCTAACACATCTTGTTATGGCCATCGATGATTAGTATGGGTGATGAGTTAGATTACAATTGACCATCTTCATATCCTTTCATGAATGCATAGGATCGTCAAACAATATATTTTCTTGACACCCCTTAGTATTTATGTGGGGGGTCTAGCTAATAATTTGATGCATTTAGTATAGGGCCTAAGCGGCCCATCCCTTGGTTTTGTGCCATATTTTTGTATGATTTATGTGGGGACCAAGGGTTTATTTTCAACCATAAGATGCTATGTGGTGTGCTTTATAGTTTTGTTTTCATTAGGCCAAGATGGAAATGTATTTGTTTGGTGCGGATGCGATTAATGTTTTCTTGTCTTAGTATTGTACCAGCAGACAGGTTCAATGGAGTACTTGGAGTCAGCTTCTTTGCAGTGCGGATGCTTCTTATGGCCACGTCCAGGTGATGTTCTTCCTTTATGAGTTATTTCACTTGTGTTATATATGTATATGTGTATGTGGGGCATTTTCTTCTTTTGGGGACCGACAAGTCAAGGCATGAAGTCCCAAAGTTTAGATTATGTGTGTCTGGGGAGGGCTAAGCAGTTGTCCACCTCCTGTAAAGACATTTCCAAGTATTTAAAGATTTTTTTTAGAATAGTCCTTAGTGACCTTGTCTCGCTAGCCTACTAGGCAACTATTTCTAGAAGTTTTTGTTAGTTGTGAGGCAAGTAGAGAAGCCTACCAAATAAAAGAAAGAGAAGAAACAATGAATATATATGAAAATCCCTATATAAATACAGATATGTATAAAAAGGGATTCTAACCCCTCAAAAAAGAAAAGAATGAAAAATTCCAAGAGCAGATGATCATTGCCTTGCGAGGGCCTGGTAGGTTCCTAGGGATGAGACAAACCGATGCCTTGTCTTCCTAGGGGTGAGATTTAGTGAAAATAAAAGTGAGCCAAAGAAAAGGATTGCATGTTACCTTGCAAGTGCTTGGTAGCTTCTTGGGTGCTGAGACATGATCTCAGATTGATGCCCTATTCTCCTTGGGTCACAATATGCTCAAGTCCCTCCTTTGTACATGCTTGAGTATCAAGACTTGAAGTATAAAAAAGTGATAAATCAAAAGGATCTAAATATAAAAGACCATCCTATAGGAGTCCTTGCCTAGTAGGAATTCCTAGTCAGGTTGTGCTAGGTTAGGTAGACAGGTCCATACTACCACTTTGGATGACTCCTTTGATAGTTCTTTTTGGTTGGCCTATGCTGAAGTAGTTGGTTTAGTAACTAGCTCTGTATCTCTAACAAATTATGCTTAGCCTATCCCTTGTGAATCTTCATGCCTTGATGTTGTCAAGGGGTAGGATAAGAGCTGTGTTTGTGTTTTGTTGTGTATCTTCCTTGTACTAGCTTGATGCTTTTTATAGCTTATTTATGTGCAGGTTAGTTCGTGGATTCAACGGGCTGAATCACCCTATCCCATGGTTGCCAATGAGAGTAGGATTTAAATACCTGAGAAGTGCCAAAAATGGACCAAATTTTGTCAATTCGAAGTGGAAATCAAAGATCGAAGGAAGTGGAGGATGTGGTTTTGACCATTTTAAGTGGCTTGGGAAGACAGGAATTCAAATCACTTTTGATGATGGACTTTGTAGTTGTTGCAAAATTTGTATAACTTTTCCAAGTGCTAGGGAATGTGGCAAAATGAGTTCCACGTAGTTTGGGACTTCAAGACGGATAGGCAAAAATTTTTGGACTACAAATTGGATGTCGAACACAAAAGAAGCCGAAGGCCGAGCACAAAGGGCTAAAAGGAAGTGTGGATAGGGCCTTAAATTAAAAGGGGTATAACCCTTGGGAGCCCAAGACCCCAAAAAATTTGTGATAGGGGGGGGGGGGGTGTGGGGGTTTGCCATCGCGTGAGGAGGTAGAAGGTGCCATCACCTTGTTTGTGTGGGGGGGGCCTATGGGGCTTGAGAAGAACCATATGATTCGAACATACCAGCCTATTGCTTGAATTTTTATTTGCAATCACTCATTTTCGATCAAAAAATGATGGTCTAAAGAGAAAGAACCAAAATCAATATTTCTCTCTTCTCTTAAGGGTAATTCATGCGCAAATGAATGGGAAGAGATCAAAATGAAGCCCAATTATTCGGCTTGAACCGGATTGCTATAGAATCATGTCAACGTTGAGGGGTGATGACCAATGTGGTTTGAAGCTCAATGGAGGGTCTAGTGGCTATGCGAAAATTCAATTCTTGAAAGCCAAAACCTGAAAAATGGCGGTAAGTCTCTTTTTAATGGAAATTCTAATCTTTTTTTACAATTCTTGATGTAAATCTTGTTCATATGCAATGAAAAACTTTTTGATACTTGGTTGCAATATGTTTGAGGGCTGTGTGTCATAAAATGTAGAACCCATGTTCATAATCATGAGTTTTTAATTTCCAAAAACTCAAAAAGTGTGTTTTTAAAGGAAAAATGATGTTTTCCTTAGTTTTTCGTGGAATTAAATCATATTCATGCCGAAGCAAATTAAATGTCAAAATGTATCAGAGTGTGAATTAATTTCTTAACTGAGAAAAATAGAAAATACAACATTTTATAGAAATAAAATAAATAAAAATACTCAAAATGTAGTTTTGGCCAAAGAAAAATAGAAAAAAATAGATTTTATGCATGGAAAAATTACAAAAAATTGTGAATATATCTGTAAATGTATGGTGGGGATAGCCTCAGCTTATCCCCATTCTTCATGTCAAAGTGCATCTTTATCGCTTTTCATATCAGAAAAAACACATTAAAAATACTCTTTACATCTACCACTGCAAGCAAAATTTTAAACGGTAGGGGGAGGGCTATGAAAAGTTGAGTATGATATGGAATACTAATTTTATGCATATTTGAGTATATATGATTTTTCTTTAAAGTCTTAAAAAGGGCAATGGCATGAATTATTTCGGTAGTGCTACCTTAGTGGCGATGCACTTTAGAGTGAAGTCATTGAAATAATTGTTTGCACACATCCACGCTAATTGATTTAAAAGTTTACTTATTTGTGCGCTCAATGGCATTCACTTTGCATCCACATTTTATGCGTGGTATCATGAGAATTATCTCTTGGATGCATAGCCCCTGTTTTCGAATGATTGACCCATATTGAGTGTGAGGTTCCCTAAGTTGTAAGTCTAGTGTTATTGTTTCCTTGGGGACTAATGTGCTAAGGATTGAAATATCTCCTGAAATGTTTCATTAAAAAAGATGAATTTGTTCGTATGTGCTTTATATTAAAATGGTGTATCTTGGGGCTAATCCTTGGGTTGTAGAAGAGCCATAGTGGGGCCACAGCAATAACCTGGGGGGTGCTCCCTTTGTTTGTATACGAGGTGGTAGAAACCAATATGTTTGGGTAGTCCAATTGCTTGAACTCGGGAAGGGCATCATGTTGGACTACAATTTAGGTATTTTATCTACAAATGCATTCTTTAGATAAAATTAGTTTATAGTGTCTATATGCTCCTGGTCTCGTGAGGCCATGGGGTTGTTTAGGTGAGTTTAGGAGGCCTAGCTAGAGCCCTATAGGAAACCTGATGATGATGTGATTAATAAACTGTAGGAACAGTTGGCAAATCTGAATTTGAATATGAGTCTATTGCAGACAAGGCAACCTCAAATGCAACCTAGATTTAGAGGACCTCCAAGAAATAGATGGGAAAACTTTGAATGCTTTAATTGTAGAGAGAGAGGTCATATTGCTCCTGATTGCCCTTATCCAAGAAGAATAGGAGGGGAGATATATCACATGCCACAATGGAATGCTAGGCAAGATGCTAGACCTCAACAGAAACAAAGACCACTTGAACCAGCTAGGCAACAGTTGGAAAGAAGACCTAATGAAGGCACATCGGGTATGAATTTGATCGAAACCAGCATGTCTGATGATGGGGAAAATGCAAATGTTTTTTCTAACAAGAGATTCAAAGAGAGGGATACTAAAACTGAAACTCAAAGGGCAGCAAGGATTGAAAAGGGAAAACAGGTTGTAGACGATCCAGAAACTAGCAGGAAAGCTAGAAAATGAAGGAAGATTCAAATGGGGGACTTTGCTTTGGCAAGTTCCTTACAACTTGCTTGAGGATTTAAAAGGTAAGAAGAATGATATGTTACATATGGTCAGCTATTGCAAATGAACTCATCTTTGAGGAGGCAATGGCATGGTTTGGTTAGCATCAGGAAAGGAAAAACCCAAACTGGGCATGTTGGAGTGGTACACCTATCAGATGTGAAAGACATTACACATGTCATGGATGCATGGATACATGGAAGGAAAATTGACCAAGTTTATGTCGATACGGTGGTGTGCAAGTTTGCGCAATCACTGAAGAAGCAATGCTGCAAATGCATCTTAAAATGATAGGAAAGTCAGTGTTTAAGGTTAAAATGGCAAATAGCTCAAAAGTGAAATGTTTGGGAGTCATTGAGAACTTGGAAGTCAACATTGGAGGCTAGAGAGCATGTTTGGATTTCCATCTTGTGCCTGCAAAATTTGGGGCATATCCTCTCATTTTGGGACAACCGTGGTTGATTGGTATGAGGTCCAAACAAGACTCATATAGAGTCAATTGGAACTCTATCTAGAGAAGCCAGCTCATAAGAGAGTGATCTTTGACATGAAAACAGGGTCTGTCATTCAAAATGGACATGAAAGTGATGTTGGAGGTGATGAAAGTAGTGATTCAAAAAATTCTAGCCTTGATGAGGAAGATAGAGAATGGGAAGCTAGCCTACTCTCTAGTTTTGAAACATGGATCTAGGACATGGCAGTGCAGAAGCTATGGAGGTTGAAATATGAAGACCAAACTCATGAAGACATAGACACAGACAAGACTAACTATGACACAAGTGAATTAGGTTCCAACATTGAGGCTTGGACTCATAAACACAATCTTGTGTGTGGACAGTGACATAGACACTTTACTGAAAAGAAAAGAGTGCTATCATATCGGTTCAAAAAGAGAGGAAAAAGTTGTAAATATTGTTGCAGGAAGTACAGGCCTCATGCATGAAACATATGATCAGCAACCTGAAATGAATGTTGGACTGCCTAAGCTTATGACTATGCTGGGAAATGACTTGACTAATGATGAAAGATATGAATATTCAACCATTTTTCAGAAATACCAAAAACTGTTTGCTCCAAAATATCACTAACTGAGGGGTATTAACAACATTGTGCACCATATTAAATTGAAAGAAGGGTATAAACCAGTGGCTCAAAAACTTAGGAGACTTGGTACAATTCAATAAAATATACTTAAAGCTGAAATTCAGAAGTTGCTTGATGCGGGATTTATCTATCTTCTTGATGATGCAAAGTGGGTGTCTCCTATTGTAATCAAGCCAAAGAAGAATGAAAAGTGGAGAGTATGTGTTGATTTCAAGCCTCTTAGTGCAACTACTAAGAGGGACTACTATTCTCTTCCGTTTTAGGGTGAGATCTTGGATCAAGTGGCTGGTCATGAATTTTATAGTGTGTGTGATGGATACTTTGGATATTTCCAAATTAGAATAGTAGAAGAAAATCAGAAGAAAACATCGTTTATTACCTCATGGGGATGCTTTTGCTATAGATTAATGCCTTTTGGTTTGATGAATGCATATGCCAGCTTTTCAAAATGGGTTAGTTGGGTATTTGCCCCTTTCATAAGGAAATCTTTGCGGGTGTTTATGGACGACTTTTGTGTGTATAGCTCAAAGGCATTACACTCTTAAAAACTCGATGAAGTTTTCTATAGACTTGATGAAGATGGTGGTAAGCTAAACCCTGATAAATGTAAGATAGCAAGAACTAGAGTGATACTCTTGGGTCATGAAGTGTCTGCTAATGGTATTTCACCTAAACCTAGTAAAGTTGAGGCTTTACTTTTTATGGATTCTCCAAAAACTGTAAAAGAACTGATGAGCTTTGTTTAAAAGTTGAGGTATCTATCAAGATCATTCCATATGTTGGTTGAGTATGTGTATCCTTTACAAAAATCAACTCAAAGGGATCCTTTAGTTTGGACGCAACTTGAAGAGGATGCATTCTTGCAGATTAAAGAAAAGTTAAGCACTTTGCCAGTTCTTATGTCTCCAAACTAGGATGAACCTTTCTTCATTAGTATCAGTGTTGGGAAAATTGTAGTGGGAGCCATTTTAATGCAGAAGGGAAAGGGGATGTCTTATATGAGGCATGTGTTTTATATAAGCAAATCCATTGGAGCGATTGAAAACGCTTGGATGGAAGAAGAATTGTTGGTATGGGGGCTAGTATATTCATTTAAAAGATGGAAATCATACTTAATTTAAAAACCATTTGTAGTACTTACTAGTTCCCAGTTGCTTCCACAGGTTTTGCAATCTGCTGAAAATGCTTCAAGAGTTATTAAGTGGATGTTGGCTTTGCAAGAATTTGAATTTACATGTTTGAAGGAGGATACTATAGGAGCTATCTTAGCTAATATTTTGACTTATAAAGAACTTTTTGAAAGTGTAGTTGTTATAAGACGGAAACTAATTCTGCATCCACAAATTCATGAGGAGATGAAGGATAAAGATGCTACCTTTTTTTTTAATGGCAGTTACATAAGAATGTTGAAAAAGGGAGGACTGGGTTTTGTCATTATGAACACTTAAAATTGAGAAGTTTTTTTTGGAAGTTAAGAAAGTAAAGAGATACAAAGTAACAATGAAGCTAAATATGTGAGTTTACATGCCGGCCTGAAACAGTGTATTTAGCTGGGATACAGGAAGATAGTTGCAAAAGGCGATGCTATGTTGGTGGAAAGCCAATAAAGTTATTTTGAAAGACTGGCTATTTAAGATAAAAGACCTCATGAGGCAACTGCAAAAATTTGAAATTTAGCATACTGGCAGGGATAACAACCGTAGAGCTCATGAATTGGTTGAAAATGCTCTTTCCCAGTATGTTGCTACCATGGGGTGGATAATCCTAGATATGAGGGTAGGGAGAGGCTTCACCTGATTGAAGAGTTTCTAAAAACTAGGTAGTTAAAGTCATTGGCTGATAAATACAAAAGGTATGACATTGTCAAAAAGGCCAGGACATATGTGCTCATAAATAATCAGTTGTACATGAAGGGGATTGCTAATGTAAATGAGAAGGGTGTTGGATAGTTCTAAGATTCCTGCTTTTTTATCTTCCTATCATGAGGAAGCATGTGGTGGTCATTTTGGTTTTGAGCTTACCGAAAGGAAAATTCTATTAGCAGGACTTACTAGTATGAGTGCTGATGTTACTCATTGGTGTAAAAGTTGTCATGCTTGCCAGTCATATGCAAAAAGGGTACTAATTCTAGAACCGGACAAAGCCATTGTTGCCTATGGACCATTTGAGAAGTGGGGTTTGGATTTTATTAGAACTTTTCCTAGTACAAAAATAGGAAAATATTACATCATTACTACATTTGATTATATGACCAAATGGCCTAAAGCTAAAGCTATAAGGAATTGCAAGAAAGGGGATGTAACTTAGTTCCTCATGGAGGATATATGCTGCAGATTTGGAATACCACTAGAAATAGTGGCAAATTAAGGTCCTAGCTTTAGAAATAAAATATTGAGAGAATTAACAGGGAAACTAGACTTGAAACATAGATTTTCTACTCCTTATTACCCTCAATGCAACGGACTGGAGGCAGCATTCAATGGAACGTTACAGAAGATTCTATTTAAGCTGGCGGAAGAACATCCTAAAGATTGGGACAATTATCTACATGAAGATTTGTGGGCTTGTAGAACAATGCAGAAGATAAGTACACGATTCACCCCTTTTCAGTTAGTATATGGTCAAGATGCTTTATTACATGTGAATGTCATGTTCCCTACGATGGAGTTTGTAAGAAAGCATCAATTAAATCAAACAGAATTAGGAGTTGACAGAGGACTGAACTTGAATACCCTACAATTGGATAGGCAACAATCAATGAATTGTTATGAAAAACAGATTGTGAAAAGAAGGGAATGGTTCAATACACAATTGAAGAAGAAGAATCTTATAGAGGGAATGTTGGTTATTATGAGATATGACAGTAGCTTGGACTCCACTTTTCAAACCAAATTTCGAGTTAGATGGTGTAACGTGCCCTGTCCAAGCACATTTTTAGTGGTCCATCGAGAGATGAGTCTAAGCGATGTTGCTCAGCACTCCCATGGAATGTCACAAGGTTTGTCGCCTAGGGTTTCCCGAGTCCACCTCGCAACAGAATGTTGAACCCACTAGGATCGACCTGAAACTTGAGTCCCTAGTGGTCAACGTCTCCTGACAACATTCTAGCGTCGGATCCTGGACATCCTACTTTACGCAGAGATACCCAAGCCAAAGCAAACCCATGCCGCACTTGGTTCAAAGAGAATGGGAAACGAGAGGGATGCACCGCTCAACCTCTCTTCCCGTAAGACATAGTCCCATTCCGGTCCCCTAAATGGCATGAATCAGAATTCTAACCTAACAAAACCTAAAGGTTAAATGACTATGAAACCTTCTGAGAAGCCTCCCAGTTCTATGGGACCACCCTATCATAGGACAGACCCATCGGGGGTTCCGCCCACCCACTTCCCTTGATAGCTTTAGTTTTCTAATTAGTTCCTATCACATTTATGTGTGACATTTAAAATCACCTTCATTAATTAATCCTTTTAGGGAATAGGGTTTATTCGCATAATTTATGGCACAAACACAAATACAGAGCAAGCAATCATTTGACAAGCAAGCTCAAAAAAAATCCTTAACTTATCTCATGTTAATCTTTGTCTCTTGCCCATACATGAGAAATTATGTATCCCTTCTATCCAACAGAAGTACCTAGCCCAAATCACATGGCACCATAATTTCCATCCATTAAGTAGAATAGGATCTTCCAGTGCCCTAGACATTGGGCTCGGGGCAATCTACAACTCTGTTCCGGACTGGGCAAGGGTTGTCCAGAGCTCCACTGACCCCAAGCGACCTAGGAGTGAGACACAACTTCCCTGGTTGGCCTTTTCACCACTTGACCTTTGGCCCGTGAATCGAGCAGTGCCCTCTCACGTTAATCTGCGGTGCAATCTTGGAGATGATCCACCTGTGCAAAATATCCTTCCTTAATTAATCCATTTAGGGATCAAGCACGAACAAGGCATTCAACCCTAATATCATTGTCCAAGAAAACATTCCTTTATTCCCATGGCAACTTGTCATCATAGACCCCTGCCATGCATTTATTATCAAGCACCAATACTTGGAATAATCATCCAAATCACATCCAACAAAATGCAAAAGCATTTTGGGATGATGTAAGATCAATCAACAAAACAATGATACCCTTTTCCACCATTGTGGGAATATTTGTGATATTTTTCCATCGCATATTCGTTCTCCCCCTTGGGATCAAAGAGCAATTCTATGCAAAGTTTACTTAACACTTCGGCTAAGACACATGCCAAGGTTTCATACAACTATGCAAGAATGTAAATTCTATTGAACACTTACATTGATCGGCATCCCTTCCTTTTTCCCAACAAGTTTAGAAGTATCGGTATGTACTTGATCCTAGGGTTTCCCGATCCCTTGAGTTCTTGCCTTGCCTTTGAGGCCTGGGGATGTTGTTTGTATTTAGCCCAACCCCGAATAGGATTGATAAACATAGTCACTATCGGTGGATCTCAAGACATCTTGGTTTTTAATCCTTATGATCGTTGCTTGTGTTAACTACGCACTAGAGATTTGAGATTGAGTTTCCTCTAGGATAGATTACTTACCATGTGATATGTCAAGTGTGAAAGCTCAACATACTTTTAGTGGGGTGAAGATACTTATCTATTATTTTCCAAAAAAGGAAAGTTGACGGTACCTTGGAGTCTTATATGCTATTTATGCTATGTACAGATTTTTTGCATAGCAACTAGATGTAATTTGCTTCTCTTGATGCAAGCACTTTGCAACTCCACCTTTCAAATGTTGTGATGAATTTATCATTTTCAATAAACCATTGTCATGCGGGTCTAATTCATCTTATGCGAGAATCAAAGCAAGCATTCATCAATCTAGAAATACGTTACTCGGTACTGTAGTTGGATTGGCGGTGATGATGTCCTCACCCGAGGTTTCGTTGCGGATTATGGGATTTTCGCCTGCATTCAACATTCTTTGCTTGGGGCCATTTCCCGGTCTTCTTCGCTTTAAACATGATCCCCACAAGACTTGAACTGCCTCCTTCTCAAATAGCAGGGCCAATTAGGCTGTGGATAACCAATCGAAACAAGGGGGAGAAGAACACCATGCATGATCACCCTCTAAAGAGGGGAAGGGGAGAATAAACTTCTTAGAAGGTTATTTCTCTCTTTCTTTCTGTCACATACACACACACACTCTCTCTCTCTCTCTCCCTCTCTCTCTTTCTCTCCCTCCCTCTCTCTCTCCCTCTCTTCTTCTTCTTCTTCTTCGTCTCTCTTCTTACTTCTCTTTCTTCTTCCTCTTCTTTCTCTTCTTCTTCTCCTCCCTCTCTTTCTCTTCCTCTCTCTTTCTTTCTCTCTCTCTCTCTCACCCTCTCCCTCTCTCTCTCCCTCTCTCTCTTTCTCACGATAGTAGAAAAAAGGGGGGGGCAAGAGGTAATGTCGATTGTGTCTCTTTACAATGGGGAGGGGGATTTTATAGTTGTGATGGGGTGTATTATCGAGGGAGGCATGTGAAAGAGGTGTGGTGGTGGTGGTCTTTCCCACCCATCACCTATTGCTCCGCATGGCGACAAGCTACAGACTCCAGTCGAGGTGGCTTGGGGGGGTGGTAGTCCTATGGCCTCTCCCTCAACTTCATCGTCTTCTTCCACTCCTACTCCTCGTCATCGTTGATATCCTCCTTCCCCTCGCCGTCATCCTCCGCCATGTCAACTTCCTCTTTCCCCCCTTTCCACCTGTCGGCAATGGCAGGGGGTAAATAATTAAAAAAATTTCAATCCCCTTTAACAAAAAGGAGGGAGGGAGTTCGTATGCGAGCAGAACGGAATGTTACATCCTCTCCCCCTTAGAGAACTTGAGATGTCCTCACCTCAAAAGAACTGGGGAAGACAAGCATTAATGGGGCTTAAGGCCTATAGGTTAGGACCCACCATGCATCTGCTGTGCTAATCCGATCACTCATAACCATGTGTTCATTTGAAACACAACTTATTGTACTAGATCTATCCGAGTCTAGATTACAAGAGAAGAGTTTATTGTAGTTACATCTCATGGATATCTTCTAGGTGTTTCCTAAGTATCTGATATATTATGGATCAGTGGAGCTTGTACAATTTCATTCCTTGTAAGTTCAAGTTCTCTTTGAGTCCTGTTGGGTCAATTGACGTGGTTATGTCCAAAATGTTGTAGTGCTCATACCATCAATGTTTATGGTACTTTGGACATTCCCTTTTGAAATGACCTAACTTCTTGCAATAAAAACAACGCGGAGCTTTATCACTTGGGGTCACAAGATTCTTGGTTGTCCTTGGCAGGAGTTTCTTCTTTAGGCCAAATTGTCCTAGGACCCTTTTAGCTGATCAAACTGGTCCTTTATCTCGAAAACTATGTTCCCAGATTGTCATCTTCTTAGTTCAGGATTGAGCTCCATGGACAATCAGCTTTGCTTGTAATACTAAAGAATACTTCCAAGCTTCATCATTCTGGAAAGACCCAATTTATATTAGTCGAGAAGAACACTTAAGAAAATTTCATTGCAACTTATAACTGCCATTCCTTATAGAGTATCTCTAACAATATTCAAGTTCTGGGCTCAAAATTGATGCAACTCGTATAACTCAAGTTGACTGTAGTTACAAGAGTAAAGTTTATTCCAATACAAGTTGTGTTACATGTCAACAGAACTTCTAGGATTTCTAATCATCCTGAAGAGGTGTAGTTGACTCTAGGTCTTTGTCTTCAACTGAGTCCTCTATATAACCATAGATTGCACTTATGGAGCTTCGTTTCCTTGGGGGTGCAATGTCTTTAGGTAGAGCAATCTTCTTGGATGTTCCCTAGCTCATTGCAGTGGTAGCATTGACAGTTGGAACATCTCCTACGGATGTGCCCTATCTCTCCTCACGTGTGGCATATTTTGTCCTAATCTCGAGTATCATCTTTGTCACAATTACCCGATTTAAGTTCTTGGATGATTGGCTTTGCTCGAAATAATGCATCTTGCAAGTCCGTTGGACACACTGCTTCAAGACGGTGGTTTAGAGGAGTATTTAGGCCATGGAAAAACTTGGATACTTGCTACACAATATCCATAGGTGGCACATATTTTAGTAGGGTTACAAACTTTAAGTAATAGGCTTCCAAGGTTGATTCCAACTGCTTAAGCTTGAAGAATTCATTTATCCTCAAATTTTGGTAAGTTCATGGAAGGTATCGTTTGTGTACAACATCTTTCAACTAAGCCCAAGTGGCAACAGCTTCAGAAACACCTTGATCTTTGCACCATTGCTTCCACTATATCCGAGCCTAGCCAACTAACTTAATTCATTGCTTGATTGGTAGAGGCAGATCCTGTAGCAGAGAAATAGTCATCCATCGACTCAATCTATATCTCCGCCTCGACTACGATGTCTATTCCTTTTCTACCAAAATCGGGGGCCTTAACTTGCTTGAGAAGGAATTTATTCTCTTGCATGTCAACATTCATGGGTGTAGAACGTGCCTAGCAATCAAGCCATATCATTCAGGTTATTATGTTTAGGATACATCTATGAACCATACATTAATCAATCATGTAGCATTACAAAGTTTTTCTCTAATACCAACTATAACGTGCCCGCCTAGTCCAGGCACATTTTTAGCGGTCCATCGAGAGACAAGTCTAAGCGATGCCACTCAACACTCCCATGGAATGTCACGGGGTTTTTCGCCTGGGGTTTCCTGAGTTCGCCTCACAACGGAACGTTCACAGCCGGAACCCACTAGGATCGACCTAAAACTTGAGTCCCTAGTGGTCAAGGTCTCATGATAGCATTCTAGCATCGGGCCCTTGACATTCTACTTTACCTAGAGATACCCAAGCCGAAGCAAACCCATGCTGCACTTGGTTAAAAGAGAATAGGAAACGAGAGGGATACACCGCTCAACCTCTTTGCCCATAGGGCATAGTCCCATTCCGGTCCCCTAAAACGGCATGAGTCGGAATTCTAACCTAACAAAACCTAAAGGTCGAATGACAATAAAACCTTGTAAGAAGCCTCCCAATTCTCTAGGACTACCCTATCATAGGACAGACCCATCAGGGATTCCACCTACCCACTTCCCTTGATAGCTTTAGTTTTCTAATTAGGTCCTATCACATTTATGTGTGACATTTAAAATCAGCTTCATTAATTAAGTCTTTTAGGGAACAGGGTTCGTTCGAGTAATTCATGGCACAAACACTAATACAGAGCAAGCAATCCTTTGACAAACAAGCTCAAAAAAATTCCTTAACTTATCTCACTTTAATCTTTGTCTCCTACCCATACATGAGAAATTATGTATCCCTTCTGTCTAACAGAAGTACTAGGTCCAAATCACATGGCACTGTAATTTCCATCCATTATCTAGAATAGGATCTTCCAATACCCTAGACATTGGGCTCAGTCTACAACTCCATTCCGGACTGGGCAAGGGGTGTCCAAAGCTTCACTGACACCAGCGACCTAGGAGTGAGACACAACTTCCATGGTTGGCCGTTTCATCACTCGACCTTCGGCTCATGAATCGAATAGTACCCTCTTAGGTTAATCTACAGTGTGATCTTGAAGATGATCCACCCATGCAAAATATCCTTTCTTAATTAATCCATTTAGGGATCAAGCACAAACAAGGCATTCAGCCCTAATATCATTGTCCAAGAAAACATTTCTTTATTCCCATGGCAACTTGTCATCATAGACCCGTGCCATGCATTTACTATCAAGCACCATTACTTGGAATAATCATCCAAATCACATCCAGCAAAATGCAAAAGCATTTTGGGACGATTTTATATCAATCAACAAAACAATGATAACCTTTTCCATCATTGCAGGAATAGTCACAATACCCTTCCATCGCATATTCGCTCTCCCCCTTGGGATCAAAGAGCAATTCTATGCAAAGTTTACTTAACACTTCAGCTAAGACACATGCCAAGGTTTCATACAATTGTGCACGAATGTAAATTCTATTGAACATTTACATTGATTAACAATCCTGTCTTTTTCCCAATGAGTTAGAAGTATTAGTCTATATTTGATCCCAGTGTTTCCCAATCCCTTGAGTTGTTCCCTTGCCTTTGAGGCCTAGAGATGTTGTTTGCATCTAGCCCAACCCCGAATAGGATTGATAAACATAGTCACTATCGGTGAATCTCAAGACATCTTAGTTATTAAACCTTATGACTGTTGCTTGTGTTAACTACGCACTAGAGATTCAAGATTGAGTATAGATTACTTGTCATGTGATCTGTCAAGTGTGCAAGCTCAACATACTTTCAGTGGGGTAAAAATACTTATCTATTATTTTCCAGAAAAGGAGAGTTGATGATACCTTGGAGTCTTATATGCTATTTATGCTATGTACAAATTTTTCACATAGCAACTAGATGCAATTTGCTTCTCTTGATGCAAACATTTTGCAACTCCACCTCTTGAATGTTGCGATGAATTTATCATTTTCAATAAACCATTCTCATGCATGTCTAATGCATCTTATGCGAGAATCAAAGCAAGCATTCATCAATCTGGAAATACGTTACTTATGACTGGTACCGCAGTTGGATTGGCGGTGATGTCCTCGCTCAAGGTTTCGTCACAAATTATGGGATTTCCACCTACATTTGACCTTCTTTGCTTGGGGGCCATTTCCCGGTCTTCTTCACTTTAATGCGATCCCCACAAGACTTCAGCTGCCTCCTTCTCGAATAGCAAAGCCAATTAGGCTGCAGATAACCAATCGGAACGAGGGGGAGAAGAACACCGCGTGTGATCACACTCTAAAGAGGGGAAGGGGAGAATAACCTTCTTAGAAGGTTCTTTCTCTCTTTCTTTCTGTCACACACACACACACTCTCTCTCTCTCTCTCTCTCTTTCTCTTTCTCTCCCTCTCTCTCTCTCTCTCTCTCTTCTTCTTCTTCTTCTTCTCTCTTCTCTTTCTTCTTCCACTTCTTCCTCTTCTTTCTCTTCTCTCTTCTCTCTTCTCTCTTCTCTCTTCTCTTTCTTCTTCCTCTTCTTTCTCTTCTTCTCCTCTCTCTCTCTCTCTCTCTCTCTCTCTCTCTCTCTCTCTCTCTCTCTCTCTCTCTCTCTCTCTCTCTCTCTCTCTCTCTCTCTCTCTCTCTCTCTCTCTCTCTCTCTCTCTCTCTCTCTCCACGAAATTTGATCTTCCTAACTAGTAATTATTTTTAATATATTTTCTCTCATCAAATATTATTTTAAAACTTCCCTCTCATCTTCTCTCTCATCAAAAAATTATTTAGATACATATCTCTATTCTCTCTTTCTCTATTAATCCTAATGACTCTAGAGAGAGAAAGAGAGAGAGAGAGAGAGAGAGAGAGTTGCAAGAGATATACATAGTAAGAAATGAATATAAGGGCCATGCACAAATACATACCTGCACACACATAAAGAGAGAGGTGCATACACACATGCGCTACTTAATTTATTGTTTACTTAATAATTCAATTATTAATTATTTTTAATTAATTAATTAATAAAAATATAAAGAGGGGGAGAGAGACACAAACGAATGAGAGAAGGAGAAAACGAGATAAATGAGAGAGAGAGAGAGAGAGAGAGAGAGAGAGATTATGTGACTTGCTTTAACTTTTTTTTTGTCAACTCATCGATAAGAGGGTTGGTTGCAACCCCTTTTTGAGATTTTGTTTTTTTCACAAGTCTCTTCTATCATTTCTTTGAGGGGACGTGATTTTTTTTTTCACTGAACAAGGGATTCCTGACAATCCCTTCTAGGTAATTTTTTTTAAAAGTCCTCTCTAATTTTTTTTTTCACTAAACATGGAGCTGTTACCAATCCCTTCCTAACCAAAAGAAAAATCATAAGTCCCCTTAGAGAGATGGAGATAACTTGTCAAATTTTTTCGCCTAGAAGGGGTTGCTAGCAACCCTTGTTTGGAGACAAAAAAATTCATGTCCCCTTAGAGGGATGATGGAGGGGAGCTATGATTCAAAGCTCTCTCTCTCTCTCTCTCTCTCTCTCTCTCTCTCTCTCTCTCTCTCTCTCTCTCTCTCTCTCTCTCTCTCTCTCTCTCTCTCTCTCTCTCTCTCTCTCTCTCTCTCTCTCTCTCTCTCTCTCTCTCTCTCTCTCTCTCTCTCTCTCTCTCTCTCTCAGGAAACTACTGTAACATTCAAGTGAACAAAGGTTTGTTCTTCTAGTTCACAAATAGAAGATAAAGAGACTTTCAAACTAGATGATGATATTGAGTCTCAAAAGTCCTGCAAGCTAGCAACATGGAGACTTCTCTATAGGCATAACTTGGTATCCTCTTATAGAAGTATATTTGCAATGGTATCTTGTCAATGTGTTCTTTATATGTAATAGAACTATGAATGGTAGGTTCATATGTGGGCAATTGGAGAAGGGGATGCTGCAAACTTTGCCAGGGAAATGCACAGATTAGATTCACTTGAAGGAGGAGTAGCTCATATATAAGGATCACCAGATTGTGTAGCAGTGAAATGAGGAGGTATACCAAAGATGTTCTATCTTCCTCGACTACCTAAAGGTGAATTCTCCTCCAACAAGAATGCACTATACAAAAAATATCCGAACAAAAAAAGGTGCAAGAGACATAAGGATCTAGATTCTTGGTGAGTAATTCCACATGTATTCTTTAGTATATGTCACAGTTTTATGTCTTTTACTAAAGAGAATATGGTTTATTGTAGAAAAGTGATACCTCTAGTGCATTTGTTCTCGTAATTCATTCTTCAGTAAGGAGTCAAGGTGAAGCCAGAATGTCTAAAATGTTCTCATGATATTGATTGGCTACACTCTAGTCCTACAATGATACTATTTATGGATGATAGCGTAAAGAAGATGCAATGTAACCCAGCTAACTCCTTTACATATCCATTTACATTTCAAGAAAATCCCATGGATACCATCCTCTTTAAACACATGCTTCCCTATTTAATTGAGGAAAATCCCTTCAATACTATCTTCTTGGAATACATGCTTCCATGTTTGATTGAGCTAGCAGGTTTTCACGAGGGAGTCTAGGAGTTTGTTAGAGAACACCCATTTCACCCTCTAGCAATGGACAACTGGATTGATATTTAATGTTTGCAATAAATATGTTCATTTTCTTTGCACATAATAGTTCACTAAGATGCAAATGTATTTGTGGATTTAGTATATTTTTTTATAGTTTTTGTAGTAAGTTCATGTAGTACAATGTGTAGAAATACATCAATATATTAAAATATTTGATTCTTAAAGTTTGGAGTTTAAAATGAAGAATTCTTGAAAGGAATAACAACTACAAGTAATAAAGCAATATGGAACTATATTTTATAGAGATTGTGAAGCAATTGCTTGCAAGGGTCTATTGTAAATGAATACATAACTTCAATCCATATATAAGCCTAATCAAAAGAGTAAGAGAGAACAATGTGCAAGTTGTTGAGATATCGAGCTCCACTCGTGATACGCCAGGGTGACCGTTGTGTATTTATGTCACCGACTTGTCAGCTGCAGACGCGGTTGGTACACCGCCCATGAATAATAGCTAGATGACAGCTATCCTTATCTACTCTAGTTTGTGGCTCAGTTAGTATGCCACCTTAGTTAGTTGTCTTTGGTTTGAGACCCATATATAGGGTTCTTCTATTTCTTTGTATGTGAGTTCTTTTGGCTTACACAAGTAAGAAGAGGAAAATTGTTTTTAGCCTCCACCTTTGTGTGTATTCCCCCATTGTGCAAGCAAGAAAGCTACAAGTGAGACTCCTTCCTTCTCTCCCACAATCTTGACATGGTATCAGAGCCTTGTTCGTGGTAAGGAGCTCAAGAAAGCAAGCCAAGCTCGCGGTGTTCTGGTAAGAGGAGCAGTGTTTCTTTCATTTTTAGTTTTGGGAGCAGATCTCTGCAGGTAGCACAGCCGAAAAGTGCAGGAGTGCATTGTCTCAGGTTGAGACGCCCTTCGCGGTGAAGCAAGAGGGCAGTATATGCTGCGGGACGAGGCTTTAGCCCTTGGCGACCTTGTTTTTTTTATTTGAGGCCATTTCGGGGCCTGTTTTGGAGGCGAAAGTTTTCTACACGCACTCAGGAAAAGGCCCAGTTTTATACTGTGCAGCCATTGTTCTACAGGTTGGTGAAAAGTTACTGTAGAAATTGCATCGTATGCTTGTGCGCAGAGACATTGGGAGTTACAAAATCATCCCTGTTGCCTGTTGATGCAAAATCGTCACTAGGAAGTGACTGTGTGATCAAATACCACTTTCGCCAGTTTTGCAAATTTTCCCTTGTGAGGGTGAAGCTGTGTTTTTTTCAGTGACAGAATTTTTTGCAGTGTTCTGTAATGGCATCTGATTCTCTTTCCACTGAAAAGCTTGACAAGAACAACTTCCAAGCATGGAAGTTTAGAATGAGGAATTTCCTTATGAGAAAAGGATATTGGAAATTTGTTGCAGGAAATGAAGAAGAACCAGTTCTTCCTGATGTTCCCAATCAACAGCAAATGCAGGCATTTAAAGCATGGCATGAGAGAGCCAGAAAAGTTATGTACTGGCTGTCTATCAGCATTTCAGACTCTATGATTGTGCATATTCAAGATGCAAGTACGCCAAAGGAGGCATGGGATACTTTGTCAAAAATGTATAGCACAAATACGCAAGCCAGGAAAATGCAGCTCAAGCAAGAGTTGCATAATGTGCAAAGAGAAAATATGAGCATCAATGACTACCACATGAAGGTGAAGAAGATTGCAGATGCACTTGCTTCCATTGGGTCGCCAGTGGAAGATGATGATTTAGTTTCTGTGACCTTGAATGGTCTAGGAAAGGATTATGCACAGTTTCGGACATCCATTTCAGTTCATGAAAGATTTCCTGATTTTGAGGAGTTGATTGCTCTTCTAATTTCAGAGGAGCAGAGAAATGGTGGTGCATCTTCTTCAGGAGGAACTTCAAAAGAAGCTGTCTTCTACTCAAATGCTGGAAGAGGTAGAGGCAGAGGTAGAGGAGGCCGTTTTGGAGGCCGTGGTAGAAATCAGAATATGCAGCAAACTCAAGAAAACCAGTCCTATGGAGGAGGACCTGGTAACTCTAGAGGCAGGGGGAGCCAAAGAGGTCGTGGTGGATGGCAAAGAGGCCAAAATGCAAACAGTAATGTTGAATACTACTACTGTGGTAAAATGGGTCATATGGCTAAAGACTGCTATAAAAAGCAGAATGACATCATGAATGGAAAACTGCAACAAGGGAATTATGCATCTTCTAGTAGACAGGGTGATGACAGAAATGAGCATTTGTTTATGGTGCAGCACATGAATAATTCTATGACAAGTGCAGAAGAAAGCAATGATGTATGGTATGTTGACTCAGGTGCATCAAACCACATGACAAGCCATGCAGAATGGATGGAGGATGCAAGGAAAATGGAAAAACCAGGATTTGTGGAGACTGGTGATGATACTGCACATCCTATTGTGCAGATTGGAAAAATTCATTTGTCTATGCAAGATGGGAAAAAGAAATACATGTCCGATGTATTTCATGTCCCGAATATCACCAAGAATCTGGTTTCTATTGGTCAAATGGTTGAGCAGGGCTTGCAGGTCAGATTTAATCCTCATGGATGCTTTGTTGAGGATATAAAAAATAAAGGTCGCTTGATAGCAAAAGGAAAGAAGAAGGGCAGAATGTTTACGTTGGATGCAGACATGTCTGAATTGAGTGCAGCAATGTTTGCACATGGGACTGGTGTAGTTGCAGATATTGATATCTGGCATAAACGCATTGGTCATGTTAATGTACAGCGACTTAAATCAATGCAGGCCCAAAATATTGTTGTAGGATTGCCAAAATTCAAGGTTGCAGAAATGCATAAGGTATGTGAAGCCTGTCAGTTTGGAAAACAGGCAAGGAAACCATTTCCTAGACATGTTCAAGAGAGTGAGAAGCCATTGGCATTAATCCACTCTGATGTGTGGACTACTAAAGCTGCATCTCTTGGAGGATGTCATTATTTTGTCAGTTTTATTGATGACTATAGCAAAAAAGTTTGGTTGTATTTTATGAAAAAGAAAAGTGAAGTTTTTGGGCATTTTAAAACCCTTAAAGCTATGGTTGAAAAAGAAACAGGCCTGCAGATAAAATGCCTAAGGTCAGATGGAGGGGGAGAATACCTCTCAAATGAGTTTGCAAGGTTCCTGCAGGAGCATGGCATAAAGCAGCAATATTCATGCAGTCATACCCCACAACAAAATGGAATTGTAGAAAGGAAAAACAGGCATATTGGAGAGGTATCTCGTGCCATGCTCAATGAAAAAGACTTGCCAGATTTTTATTGGGCTGAAGCAGTTGCTACAGCAGTCTACATAATGAACAGGACTCCCACTACAGCAATACATGGAATGAATCCAGAGGAGAGGTATACTGGTAGGAAACCAGATATTTCTCATTTGAAAATTTTTGGTTGCATTGCCTATGTACATGTGCCAGATGAGTTGAGATCCAAGTTGGATCCGCAAGCTGAGAAGTGCATCTTTATTGGTTACTCTCTGCAGCAAAAAGGGTATAGATGCTATAACCCTTCTACTCGTAAGTTTACAGTGAGCAGAGATGTTGTTTTTGATGAGATGAGTAGCTGGTATAAACCAGTAAATGTGATTGATGATGTAGATGCACAAAATGGTAATGCTGCATAGAATTCACAGCAGCAGTCACAAAATATTAGTGGACCTGGAGCGTCCTCTAGCAGTGGTTCACATTCTTCGCCATGGACAGGCAGATTGAGATCAGGAGAATCTTCTCAAAATAATGTAGATAGTGGTATGCATGTATCACGAAAAGGAAAAGAGAAGGTTGATCAGCCCATGTTTGATGTGAATGCAGGTCACTCTTATGTGGATGGTGTTTGCCTAAAGGTAAGAATGCAATTGGCTGTAAGTGGGTTTATAAGGTGAAGCACAATGCAGATGGTTCTGTGAACGGATACAAAGCAAGATTAGTAGTCAAGGGGTATGCACAAACATATGGCATTGACTATGAAGAAACATTCAGTCCGGTTGCAAGGATGGCAACCGTAAGAGCAGTCATTGCTATGGCTGCATCAAAGGGATGGTCTTTACATCAGATGGATGTAAAGAATGCCTTCTTGCATGGTGATTTGCAAGAAGAGGTCTATATGGAGCAGCCACCAGGTTATGTGCATGCTGTTCATCCTGAGTTTGTTTGCAGGTTGAAGAAAGCCTTGTATGGCTTGAAGCAAGCACCTAGAGTATGGTCTGACAAGATAGGACAGTATCTTGTCACTATTGGCTTTCATATTTCCAAGGCAGATTTCTCACTTTATGTGAGAAAAACAGAGAAAGGTATTATGCTACTTGTCATTTATGTTGATGATTTGATTATGACAGGTGATAGTGATGAATATATCCTTCATGTGAAAATGCTATTGAAGCAGAAGTTTGAGATGAAGGATTTGGGAGAGCTGCGTTATTTCTTGGGCATTGAGGTGATTAGATCACCAAGTGGGATACAGCTCTTGCAGAGGCAGTATGGATTGGACATCCTGTCCAAATATGGGATGACAGGCTGTAAGCCTATTTTAGTTCCTTTGGAGTAGAATGTGAAGCTGAGCACAGATGCAGGTGAGCTTCTGGAAGACCCTACTATGTACAGACGCATAGTAGGAAGTTTGATTTATATGACTATTACCAGGCCAGATTTGAGCTATGCTGTTGGATTGGTAAGTCAATTTATGCAGGCTCCAAGGAAACCGCATTTGGATGCGGCTAGACGCATACTCAGGTATGTGAAGTCCACATTGCAGTATGGACTATTTTATGAGACTGGGGTTCAGATACAGCTGCATGGATACACTGATGCTGATTGGGCTGGTAGTATTTCTGATAGACGATCTACCAGTGGATATGTGTTCTCTTTTGGGAGTGCTGCAGTCACTTGGAGCAGCAAGAAACAGCCTACAGTTGCCTTGTCGAGCACAGAGGCTGAGTACAGGGGTACAGCAATGGCTGCATGTGAGGTAGCTTGGTTGCATAAGCTACTTTATGATATGCATCAGTCTACAGATGGGCCAGTTGTCATTTATTGTGACAACATGAGCAGTATACACTTGGCAAATAACTCAGTCTATCATGCTAGAACAAAGCACATTGAGGTGCATTATCACTATGTGCGGGAGAGGGTTTTACTAGGTCTTATTGATCTAGTTTATGTCAGCACAGAGGATCAGGTAGCTGACATATTTACGAAGGCATTGGGTGCAGAGAAGCTGCGCAAGTTCAGAGACCTGCTTGGTGTGCAGGAATTGGGATTGAGCTCGAGGGGGAGTGTTGAGATATCGAGCTTCACTCGTGATACGCCAGGGTGACCGTTGTGTATTTATGTCACTGACTTGTCAGTAGCAGACGCGGTTGGTACACCGCCCATGAATAATAGCTAGATGACAGCTATCCTTATCTACTCTAGTTCATAGCTCAGTTAGTATGCCACCTTAGTTAGTTGTCTTTGGTTTGAGACCCATATATAGGGTTCTTCTATTTCTTTGTATGTGAGTTCTTTTGGCTTACACAACTAAGAAGAGGAAAACTGTTTTCAGCCTCCACCTTTGTGTATATTCCCCCATTGTGCAAGCAAGAAAGCTACAAGTGAGACTCCTTCCTTCTCTCCCACAATCTTGACACAATTATAAGTGGACGTGTCTGTAGTTTGCTCGTGTGTGCATAGTTAAATACTAACACATTAAGATGTAATTATAAAATACGTGCAAAGAAGGGAGAGGGGGGGATATGGATGTATGCGTAGTGTGATATCTCATATGTATGCATAATTGAACCATTAAGATTGTGATAATATTATCAAAGATAAGCAGATAAGCTTAATCTAGTGATGTAAATAAGTTAAGGAGAGAGAACTACTAATGCATCATTAGAGAGAGAGAGAGGGTGTTATTGAGGGGGAGGGGGAGAGTGAGATGCATGTTGTGGGTCTCCAAGATATGAGAGAGAGAGAGAGGAGTGAGATATTGGTAGTTGGTCTCCAATATATGAGGAGAGAGAGAGAGAGAGAGAGGAGAATCGATCGTGGTTCTAATGAGGAGGAGGAGAGTAAGATGTGGTGGTATAGTGGTAGTGCTAGTGTGGTGGTAATGTTACTGAGGGGAGTGAGATGTCGATGGTTTGTCCCCAACATATGAGGAGAGAGAGAGAGAGAGAGAGAGAGAGAGAGAGAGAGAGAGAGAGAGAGAGAGAGAGAGAGAGAGAGGAGAATTGGTTGTGGTTCTAATGAGGAGGGAGAGAGTAAGATGTCGTGGTGATGGTGGCAAAGCTAGTGGTGGTGGTGGTGGTAGGGATGTTGGTGGTGTGGATGTGGTGGTGGCAATGGAGGAGCAACATTGGTGCTTGATATATGCCCAAAAGAAAAAGAGGACCAAGTGGACTATGTGGAATAAAACTCAAGGTTGCCAAAAAATCTTGCCCAAAAGCTTGCTCCAAAAGCTCGCTTCTCCCATGCACTCTTAGTTAGATAGAGAGAGAGGGGGGGATTTATGTTAGTTGATAGGTAGGTTGATATTAGTTAGTAAGTCAGTTATTAGTTAGTTAGTCGGTGATGTTATTAGTAAGTTTGTTGGTATAAATTAGTTACAGAAAAATAATACCTTAGCCAATATGTAGCCTTAGGTCTAGGGTTAGATATAAAATGGCTAAGTTCTACCTTGCCAAGTATCTTTTGCCAATTCTAAACATTTCTTATTTGAGGTTTCCACCTCCCACCAGTCATTGAGAGTGCATACTCTTTGGCCACATGATTGGGGTGGATACCATGCCCCTCCATAGCATGAGGAGGATATCATGCTATAGCCTCTCATTGATCATTCTCAGCCATTGTATCAATCGGTAACATGATTCGTGGTAGCCTAGCTACCTTGGCTATGGCTTTCTTGGCATTATTTTGTATTTCTTGTATTTTTAGTATTTTAGTTTGCTGTGGAAATTAGTTTCTTTACAATTGTATCAGAGCCTTAAATTTGAGTCTTAGTAAGGTTGTTTTCAAGTCTAGATCTGGTTACCAGCACCATCTTCTCTTCTCTTGAGTCTTTGAAGCTATATGGGAATCCTAGCCATGGCAAATTCAGGACAGTAATGAAATTTTGACAACTTCTTGAAGGTTTGGGAGGGTGTTTTGCTCCTTGATCTATTGAAGTAGAAGATAAGCATATACATTCATCATTAACCTAACTCAGAGCAGATTTTAAAGGCTATTTTTGAAGTAAAAAAGAGCCCAGGAGGCCACAAAAGACCAAATTTTCATGCAAAATGAAATGGTTGCAGATCGATGAGCTAGAGTTTTTTAAAGATGGAGTTCGATGCTAGGAATCCAATGCAAGTCTCAGTTCATCGATCGGAGTTTGTTTGACCCCCCATTCAATCCACACAAGGTTTTGTGTTATGAAGAAACTATAAGCCAGTTTTATAGATTTCGACGTCACGAAGCCAGCCGTCCAAACAGATCTCAAATCCAAGCCCGTTTGCCCCTTTAAAATCGAAAAAATCACTTGGGTTGGAGTGTGAACACAAAGTAGTGAACCGGTTTTTTAACCAAAAGCTTAAAGCTTGTTTAAGCTTCTAAAATGAAAAGATACATCTCATCAAAACATGGGGGGCCAGGGGCCGGGGGCCGGGGGACGGCTTTTTTTTTCGGCATTCCCAAATCATTAAAATAATGCCATTTTTTTATTATCAACATCAGGAAGAATCCTCAGGGCAACATGATGCTCCAATTCCTCACCCTCCATCACGACAAACGATGCTAGAAATGATGCATTATATAAGAAGATTTTATTTCAGTATTTCTCTCTCCTCTCTCCTCTTGTGGTTTGTTCTCATAGATCAATGTAAAAGAGAGGAGGATGTGCTGAGATGGATGTTCTTGGTCAAACGATGGTGCAAGAGTGGAAAGAGATGTGAATCAGAGTTGAAAGATTGTTAGGGGCCATGGAAGAGCATCAACGGGCCTTCAACGTCAGAAAACAGTCATAATGAGCAGTTTTATGAGAAAAATGTAGATTTTATCGTTTTATGATTAATTGTTATTTGAAATAGTTAAAAATGCTTGGATTTGATTGACAATTTTATGTTTGATAAGTCATGTTGACAAAATCATGAAAAATTAGTCATATAATAATTGTATGCAAAACACGCAAAACCCGAGACTAGGCGGTTTAAGGCGAAATATGCAATTTTGGGTTTTTTGTGTGCATTTGCCATTCCTATGGAATGAAACATTCTAAGAAAAACATTTTCTATAAGTGTAATCAAACTACACCTAAAAATTAGTAATTATATGTAATTTTCTATAAATAAATAGAAAAAAATAAAGAAAAATGGAGAAAATTAGATTTTTCACGTCATAAAAATAAGATTTATGTTTGTGGACATATGATAGAGCTGAAGCATGAGGTTTAGCCTCAGTTCATCTCTATCTCTTTGTTAGAGTGAGTTTTTGTCGCTTTCAATTTAAAAAGATACATAAAAAATCATGCCTTACACCTATCAATGCATGTAAAATTTTAAATGATAGGGAGTAGGGGGTTGTTGAGTGGATAAAGTGCATTAAAGTCTGATGTTTCATGGTGCATATCATATAGAGTTCGTGGTTGTTTAAAATTAAAAGGGACTAGTAGCACGAGGAAGCTCGGTCCTAGCCCTAAGCAACGAAGCACTATTGTAGGAAAGGAAAATCATGAAAAGAATTGTCTTTGCACTTTCACGTTGTTGATTTTCAATGAATATTTGTTTGAGAATGATGGTCATATTCACACTTGCATTGATGCACCACATGGTATCATATCATGGATGCATAACACCTATTTGTATGAGTGATGACTGATGATAAGAGTGTGAGGTATCCCAAGCCATAGGGCTAGATATTTGGTTCCTTGGGAGTTATTTGGTGAGGTTTATCTATCATCTCCTGGATCATTTAATTGAAAGATTGAACTTTGTTTTGAATGTGTTTCATGTTCATGGCACATCTTGGGGTCAATCCCCAAGGTGTAGGAGAGTCGTAGTGGAGCCACAGTGATCAATCGAGGGGTGCTCCCTTTGTGTGTGCCACGTGGTGTATAACATCAACATGTTTAGGGACTCCCTTTGAGGAGTGGAGAAAGAATTATTTGTTGGACAACAAAAACATACAAATGAAAAGTTTTAGACGCTCCTAGTTGTCGCGAGGCCGTGTGGGGCGGTTTTAGATGAGTAGTAGAGGCTCGGCAGCTAGTGCCTTAGAGCCAATATCAGGCACGTTTTAGGTCCCAACAAGTGGTGTGTTTGCCGGGAGCCACTAATAAGTGGCACTTTTTGAATCTTGGCTATAAGGGTGGGTTATTTTTCTTAGTTTTTAATTGGAAGTTGCCTTGAAGTGGTGGATATTAAATTCAGGATGATTAACAATTTGATTATCAACATGACGATTAATCCAAGGAATCCCCATAACCCGAAAGATACTTTGTCCATCCTATATGGTTTAGTGGGATTTTTGGTTAGTCATGTGGCTGACTATTTTACCCTTTGCAATGAAAGTGACACCATGCTCGAGTTTTGGCCCACTATGGGGAAGTATCCATGGAGCGATTTTTGAGATCAAGGGGCCATGGGAGTTAGAGAAAACATTAGAAAGTAAAAGTGAGGCTAAGAGAACACAGTCATCCGCTAATTATGATGAATTTTTAAATGAAAAGACTATGATAACAATGGTTAGTATGCACACAATAACAGATCCATAAAGCATTGGATGATGTCTATGTGTGTGGGAAACCATTGTTGCCAAGGAAGGTTCTATTGGGACCTATCGTAGGTTCTAGCAAAGTGGTGGCAGATGAGAATAGCCTTGCTAAAGTACCACCAGTCAGTGATGGGGTAGATTCCCTATGACATAGTGTTGGACTCCCTAAACTGCTTTGTGAGTTGGTAGAAAGGGAAGTCCAAGGAACTAGTGACTCTTCCACACCGTTAGAGGTGGAAAGGGAAGAGATTAGAGACTTTGACATGTAGGTATTAAGTCAAGAGGTATACGAAGATTTTAAGGGCCGAGTCTTGATCCCAAAGAAGAGAACAAAATGCCATTCTCCTTATATGGATCTCCCATATGGGCTACTAGATGAGGATCCGATGCTACATTTGAAAGAATATGGCCTAACTTGCCTTGCAAGTGGGTTTGATGATCTACATTGGATGCTTGTGTTCTCGAGTAACCTAAAGGGAGGGGCCAAAAAATAATATTGGAGCCTCCCAAGAGGGTCAATCAAATCATTCGAGGAATTATGTGATAAATTTTTAGATGAATATGAAAAGGAGGTTCCCATGACTCAAGTCTTGGGACAACTTATGCAGATTCGACAAGAGTTATATACCTCCGTCAAAGAGTACACAAGAGCCTTTGACGATATTCTAAAGCTTTGGCCAAGGAAAGTCAGCCAATTACTAGAAGATGTGCTTGTTGAACTCTTTGTTAGCGGCTTGGAAGTAAACATGCAGTTCCAAGCTAGGATGAGAAACCCTAAGTCAGTGAGGGAGGCAAAGGTTCAAGCAAATGATTATGAGAGAGACATAATGCATCCAGCAATGTGCACTGCTCTAGGATGCATCATTGTGATAGGCCTAGGATTGAATCCCTACCTAGTTTGGGTGGGTAGTAACAATGATGCATTCAAAATCCAAACAGGGAAGGGTCAAATGAGCCAAAATCCATGGATCTCTCTATAGAAGAGGCCTTTGGAAAGATGAATCAACCAGTCTATTTGAAAGGTAAGATATTTGAGCCTAAGTAGGTCATTCGTTCAGATAATAGCACACAAAAATGAATAGCCCATATTGATATTACATTAGTAGAATAGAAAGGCTTGGACTTGTGGATATACAAAAAGTACAGGATTAAAACTCAATAACAGAATTACCCTCATACCTTATGTGACTTTGGTTTAGCTTGGTTAGTCTGACAAGATACAATTTACATGCCAGATAGATCATATTTGGTTAGAGAAAAATGATTTATGTAAGGCCAAGAGGGCCAGTTTGTTGGTTGTAAACTATTATATTCCTTTAGGCCAAGAGGGCTATGTGTTTGTTTGGTGCGAGTACGTTTAATGGTTTTCTATTTTAGTGATTGCATTAGCCATGTTTGATTAAGTGTGCCTGGAGGGAGCCTTTGTTGCATGGGAGCTTCTTGTGGCCATTCCAGGTGGTGTTGTCACTTTTCGAGTTTTTTCCTTAAGCTGATAATGTTATATGTGTATGTGGGGGTTATTTTCTTTTATTTTTGGGGACTAGCAATCGAGACATGAAGTCCTAGGGTTTGGTTAGGTATATATGGGGGAGATTTGAGTAGTTGTCTACCTCCTATCAAGACATTGTCAGGCATTAAAGACCTGCTATAGAAAGCAGTCCTAGTAACCCTGTTCTGCTAGCTTGCTAGGCAGCTATTCTAGGAGTCCCTGCTAGTATGAGGTAGTTAGAGAAGCCTTCCAAAATAGAAAAGACAAGGAAGTTCTGAATATATCTAAAGATAAAATTACAAAAGTGTGTAAAAAGGGGTTCTAACCCCTTAACCTAAGCAGTTGATTATCGTCTTGTAAAGGCCTAGTAGGTTCCTGGGAATGAGTCACTAATGCCTTGTCTTCCTTGGGGCAGTAACTAGCAAAGAAAATGAAATAAGGAAGGGTGGAGCAAAAATAAAAATGAGCATCAAAAAAGGATTAAGTGTCACCTCACGAGAGCTTGGTGGGTACCAAGTCAGGAGAACTGAGGCTGATACCCTATTCTCCTTGGGTCACTCTACGCTCAACTCCCTCCTTTTACACACCTAAGTATGGAAACTTTGGAAGAAGAGCGTGTTAAAAGACAATGTATACTAACTAGGCTATAGGAGTTCCTAGTCCAGTTGTCATTAGGTAGGTTGTTCAAACCACCACTAGGATGACCTCTTTAATGGTTCTTTTAGTCAGCTCATATTGGAGTAGTTGTTAGCAACTCACTCTGGATTTCTGTTAGGTTATGCTGGGCCTATCCCTTGTGGATCTTCATGCCTTGGTTTTGTCAGGGGGTAGGGTGAGAGTTGTTCTTGTGCTTTGTTGAGTATAGTTTTTGTTGCAGCTTGATGCTTTTTATGGTTGTTATTTGTGCAGATCAGTTTGTGGGATTCGATTGGCTGAGTCACCCTATCCCGTGGTCACCAATGAGAGCAAATTTTAAAGGCTATTTTTGAAGCAGAAAAGAGCCCGAGCTACCATAAAAGACCAAATTTTCATGCAAAATGAAACAGTTGCAAATCAATGAGCTCAAGTTTTCCTAGACAGAGTTCAATGCTAAAACCCAATGCAAGTCTCAATTCATGGATTGAAGTCCATTTCACCCCCCATTTAATCCCCATAATGTTTTGCATTGTAAAGCAACTATATGACCCGAGAGCTGAAAAGTGCATCGTAATGGCCAACTTTATAGATTTCGGCATTACCAAGTTAGCCATCCGAATGGATCTTGAATCCGAGCCCATTAGTCCCTCCAAAATTGAAAAAAACACTTGGGTTGGAGAGGGGGGATGTCAGGTGTCTGCCAGGCTCATTCCAAAGCGCACATTTTTGTAGTCCATCAATAGGTTTTCCAAATGACGCCACCCAGCACTCCATTGGAACATCAAGTGGTTTGTCACTTAGACCCCATTGAGTCTACATCACAATGGAAGTATTCTGGGCCGAACCCACTAGGATCGGACTTGAATTTCTAGGTTACTAAAATCAAACGGGTCTCCTAATAGCCAGGTAGCGTTAGTAATTTCGAGCTCCCACTTCTACAGGATTACTCAATCTGAATCGGACTTGCCAATGCACTTGGTTCAAAGACAATTGGGAGATGGAGGGGAGTGTGGTACATCAACCCTCCTACCAATAAGGCAAAATCCCATTCCGGCCCCCTAAAACAATGGAAGTTGGTTCTACCTAATGACTAGTCGGTCAATTTTTATTTTCCTATTTCTATTGTTGATTTAGAAAAGCTCCCAACTAACCGGGACCACCCTACCATTGGATGCACCCATCGAGGGTTACACCCACCCGCTTTCCTTTGATGACGATATCATTTTTAGTTTTTTAATTACCTATAGCACATTTATTGGAACATATACAACCCGCTTCCTTAATTAGACCAAGTTCCTTCATGTAATTTATCTCAGGACATGCATACAATTCAAACAACCCTTGAGTAAAACAAATTTCTTTATTATATTGAAAGTTTATTACAATTTTCATCTTTTCCACCCTACAAAAGATATACAGAATTCCATAAGGGTATTTTGCCCACAGAGATTTCACCCTTGTAACTATTCGAGTATCCTATCATAGGTCATGAAAGGGCTCATCAAATTCTAGGAACAATGAAGGATTTATGACCAGAGCCCACCTTGGCACCCACATTTCCTACTACCCGAGACTATCCCTACGAATAGACCTTTCGCTACTACAGAGCTAGTCTAGGCCTCTCGAAGTGATAACCATGACCCCCTTGGAGTAGGGTCTTGCAGCAGCTAGCTTGAGGATAGGCTAGCATGACCTTTCCTTTTATTATGTTTGTCAATGTTTTTAATCAGAGATCTAGATTCTAGAAAACACAAACAATCCTTCAAACATATATCAAATGATGCAATGACAATCATACCATCGTGCAGCTCACAGCTTCCATAACCAAGGTAGACCTTATCCTAAGGTAACCTTGCATTCTAATGAGGATTATCCTTCCCATAAAGAAGTGTTGAGTACATCTCTTACAACATGTTAAGCAAGGCATGAATTTTCCGTTTCTTACCCAACATAAGTGAAATTCCTTAAAGAAATATATTGTGCCAATAACTTAACGAGATGATTTACAGATCCTTTAGATAGAGTTTCACTTTTTAAGCATTCATCAATACTTAACCTTGTCGCGTTTGACAATAATTATATCAAGTTATTTTACTAATCTTGAGTGCACATAAAGCCATATGTGCAATAACCTATTGTAACTATTTTCATCATGATTCCACAATTTAGAGTCTCAATTAATCTAACTACAAATCATAGCAATTAATCATTTATGCGTGTATTAGTATGCTTTCTAGATGAAACTATCAATTCGTATAAGTGTAAAATATAAAAGCTAATATTTTATGTAATTATTTTATGTGGCCAAATAATAACCTGGTTTGGCACAACGACATTGGGAATTTCGTCTTTGCTCGTACTTATGTTCGCCACACCCATTGTTCTGTTGTTTTGGTAGTGGCAACTCTGGCAACCTCGGGCACTCCCGTATCTCTGGCAATACATGTTCCTTGATTGATTTTGGCGGTTCTCATGGTCTTTCCACCTCATCATTTTAGATCCATCATTCGCAAGTGAATTTGAGAGATAAAGAAGGAGGAATGAATTTGAGATGGCAGACCATAAGAGAAGATGGCTTAGTCAAAGACCAAGACAGGGGGAATTGAGCTAACTCTCTCCCTCGTAGCCTCTCGGAGTAACTGATGCCAGGAGGCATATTCCACGGTGGATTCCGTGAGGTTTTACGGTGGATTCCGTAAACTTAGATGACCGGGGCTCATACGCAAAGAGGATTCTTTGTGTGAGAAGTTGATGGGGACGCCTGTCCTTTTCGGGCGTTTCATTAATTTAGTGTGTACATGGGTGATTCCATAGCGGGTGATTCCGCAAAATGCATATTAAATTAATAAACGTTTATGAGTTTAGAGTGCGCACTCGTAATAAATTAAGGTTAGGATTTATTTCTAACCAGTTGATTTATTTTTGTAATTGGGCTATTTTTTAGCAAAAAGATTGAAAATATATATTAAATACATGCTTTGTGAAGCGCTCACACAAGGCATGGGGGAGATTCAACCCAATTTGTCTCTTGTCTCATGTCGTGCTTGTTTTTACATTGATTTTTGTGCTAAAAAGTAGAGTGCTTTGTTCTTGGGGACCTTTGGGAATTCACTACGTGAGCTACCTGCATCCGATCTGCGCACCAGTGGTATCAGAGCGGAGCAGAGATCAAGGGCTTCCAATCGCTACCAATCTCGGGCGAAGGCGGAGCTCCAGGAACAAACGACCTCTATAGTCAATCTCGTCGCGAACCGTCGATATAGGCAGACTTCTGGCGATCAAGAACCCCTATTTCCACTCTCAGATCGCGAAGGACCACTCCCTCATCTTCATGAACAAGTCGTGATAAACCAAGGAGGACCCCCGAAAATCGCGCGGAGTGAAAACGGCCCCCCCCCCTCACGATCAAAAAACGGCGGACTTACTGATCTTCTTAAGCTTATTAGCTTAAGCTTAATTTATTAAGCTTAAGTCATTAAGCTACTCTCAAGTCAGACAAGGCAGAGAAGTCACCAAACTCCGGGTCCTGCGCATCAGAAGACAAGTTTCGCAAGTCGACACTAATCAAGTCCTGCAAGTTCTGCAAGTCGGCTAAGTCCAGCAAGTCAACAACCCTGCAAGTCTGTTAAGTCTGCAACTCTGCAAGTCGGACTAAATCAGAACTGACTAACGCTTGAAACTCCTAGAAGACTTGTTCGTTTGCAAAAACTCAGAACTGGAAAGTTGTTCGCAGCAAGCTGTTTTACCTATCTACAAGTTCGTTGAAGTACTTTCAGCAAACAGAGACAGAAATATTTCAGAATTTCTGAAAATTGAAGAAGAAAATACCCAAAAATACATAGCCTTGTAACCCCAAATTTGAGCTACGCTCATCCCGCTAACTGATTTTGAGTGAGAAAGGTTTGTTGAGTTTTACAGGATGACTACCCCACATATGGATGATCCTATGGCTGAAGACGACCTACCCGAGCCTACCATGGAACAAAAGCTGGATCTTATCATGTTACAATTGGACGAAGAGCGAAGAGCTAGGCAAGCCTTGCAAGCGCAATTGACAAAGCTACAAGGAGCGTCCACTGATAAAGAAGAACCTCAAGCTGAAGATTTGATACGCCGTACCATCGACGCCACTCTTGAAGCACAAACCATTCGCAAGGAATCCAAGATAAGTAAACGAAGTTTCAAGTTTCGCACTTTCAATGGCATAAGAGAAGGAAAGACTGTGTTATCATTCATAAGCCAGTTTGATGACTATTTCCATGAGGAAACTTATCCTGAGAAAGATAAAATCAAGTGTGTTACTAATCATCTGATAGATAGAGCATCACTTTGGTGGACTGTCGTCCGCAAGAGCATAGAATGTCCTGCTACATGGGAAGATTTCAAGAAGAAGTTCATGCAAAATTTTCTACCACTGCAATTTCATGAGAAGGCTATCAAGCAATGGGATTTACTCCAACAGCGTGACCGTGAGCCTATTCCACAGTATACAGAGCGTTTTTGGAATGCACTCTTACAGCTACGCATGCTTGAAGACGTACCAGAGACGACCCATAAGCGGAAGTACATGTCTGGACTTCTTGGACATTACTACACTGAGGTGAATATGTTCAAGCCTGCTACTCTTGAAGATGCCATCTCCTTAGCTCACGACACTGAAGATAAGTTACGTGGAAGAGATCGACGACCACAGCCATTCCAAGCAAACGGTAATTATGGATCTAAACAATTCAATTCCAATTTCAGAAGGTTTAATCCAGGTCGTTTCTCATCACCATCTTTCCGCAAGAATTGGCCTAAACCACCTGCATTACCATCCACTGTCAATCCAAATCCTAAGCCTATCCAACAAGCAAATCCAAATATACCCAGACTCCCAGCCATTGCAAATAATGTGACCAAAGCCAAGCCCATCGTATGCTACAAGTGTCACCAGCCAGGCCATCTCGCAGCAAATTGTCATTCAAAGAAGCCATCAGCACATATCAACTACCTTGGAGCTATGGACAAAGACGAGCATGAGGATATGCCGGACTTCACTGAAGAAGAAGATGATCCTACTACTACTTCCGACACTTTACCAGGTATGCTTACTTTACATTCATTGTTGACTATGAAATGTATGGTGCATGGAAAAGAAAGAATTATATTGCATGATGACGGTAGTACCCATGACTTTATTTCAGCAAAATTGGTAAAGGAATTAAAATTGCATACTGTACCTACGCACTATCGCATAAAAGCTGCATTTTTAGGCACTAGGTACAATGGCACACAAGAAGTTCAAAATTTAGAAATTCAAATTGGTCCATATATTGAAAGAAGAAATTTCTTAGTTGTCCCATTACAATCTAGCGACATTATTCTAGGAATGCCATGGAGACACCAACATAATCCCAATATAGATTATTCCACACACACAATGAATATTAATTTTCAAGGAAAATCTATTACATTATTTGGTATGCATGCATCTCATATGTTTCCACTGCTTTCGCATACTCAAGCAAAACGTGCACTACGCAAGAATACTAAATCATATCTCATTTGGGTGAATGAATTGCACGCAAAAGAAACTCATATGCACCCTAGGCACAAGGAATTTCTTGCATATTTTAAGGATTGTTTTGCAGAAGACCTACCACCAGGTTTACCTCCATCACGACCAGAAGACCATAAGATTGACCTAATACCTGGCACACAACCACCTTGCAAAGCCCCATATAGGCACAATCAAATAGAGCAAAAAGAAATCCAGACTCAAGTAGAAGAATTACTAAATAGAGGTTTAATTCGACCTAGCAGTTCTCCATTCGGTGCACCTGTGCTCTTAGTCAAGAAAAAGAATAATACTTATCGGATGTGTATTGACTACCGAGCATTAAACAAGATCACTGTAAAGAATAGGTATCCTATACCTAGAGTTGATGACCTTATGGACAAACTGCAAGGATCTTCTATATTTAGTAAAATTGACCTTAAATCTGGATATCATCAGGTGAGGCTAGATAGATCCGACATATTTAAGACTGCATTCAGGACACAGTTTGGCCATTACGAATTCTTAGTTATGCCATTCGGATTAACTAATGCACCTGCTACTTTCAGTAGAATGAAGAATCGTATTTTTCTAAAATATCAGTATTGTGTGATTGCTTTCTTTGATGATATTTTAGTATTCAGTCAAAGTGAAAAAGAGCATTATGAGCATTTATCATTAGTTTTTCAATTACTAAAAGAAAATCAATTGTTTGCAAATCCTGACAAGAGTGAATTCTTTAAGACAGAAATAGAATATCTAGGTCATATTGTATCAAAAGAAGGAATAAAAGTTGATCCTAAGAAAATTGACGCAATATTGCATTGGCCTATTCCTAAAAATGTACATGAATTACGTTCATTCCTTGGTCTTGCTAGTTTCTATAGGAAGTTTGTACGTAATTTCTCATTACTTGCTTTACCACTGACCAAACTTCTTAAGAAAGGTATTGTTTATCAATGGACTGAAAACCAGCAGAAATCCTTTGATTTACTTAAACGTGCATTGACCAATGCCCCTGTCCTACAATTGCCTGACTTTAACAGACCATTCTTTTTAGTTGTGACTGATGCTAGCGGATCAGGAATAGGAGCCGTGTTAATGCAAGATAACCATCCAATAGCATATTCTAGTTCTAAGCTGAAACCTTCTGAGCTTAAATATTCCACTTATGACAAGGAACTCTTAGCAGTTGTTCAAGCATTAAAACAATGGAAGCATTATTTAATGGGTTCAGAATTCATGATAAAGACCGACCAGCAAAGCATTAGACATCTACTTAGCCAACCCCAAATTTCTGACCGTCATATCAAATGGGCTTCATTCATTCAAAGTTTCCATCCTATCATTCAATACCAACCTGGAAAAGAAAATGTAGTTGCTGATGCATTAAGTAGAAGACCTGCAATTCATAACATTTCTATCATATCTTTTGATTCTTTGATTGCTATGAAAGACACATATCACCAGGATATTACTTTTCATTCTGATTGGCAAAAATTAGTTCAAAATAATTTCATTCCTGTTGATTCATTGTCATATAATGATGGATTCATGTTCTTTGAAAAGAGACTGTGTGTTACTATTCCATTCCGATCTTTTGTTTTGAATGAAATTCATTGTCCCCCATATCAAGGTCATAGAGGTATCATTTCTACATTACGCATGTTAACTGAAGATTTTTATTGGCCGCATATGGATGCAGATGTGTCTAATTTTGTTTCTGAATGTCTGATTTGTCAAAGAATAAAGAGACATCATGGTAAACAGTATGGGTTATTAATGCCTTTATCTATTCCATCTAAACCTTGGGAACATATATCTATGGATTTCATTACTGGCTTACCAAATACTAAATCTAACCATGACATGATTTGGACAATTGTAGATAGATTTAGTAAGCAAGCATATTTCATTGCATGTAAGAAAACTTTAACAGCATCACAAGCAGCACAGTTATTTTTGAAAACTGTTTTTACTAACCATGGATTGCCGAAAGTGATTATTTCAGATAGAGATTCTAGATTTTGTAATAATTTCTGGATTACACTGTTTGCAAATCTAGGCACAAAGATTGATTTCTCATCTGCATTTCATCCAGAAACAAATGGACAAACAGAAGCCACAAATAGCACTATTTTAGATCTTTTACGTGCATACACTATCTCTAAACCTCAAACATGGGATACTCATTTGCATTTATTACAGTTTGCTTACAATAATACACCGCACACATCTACAAAGAAAGCACCTTTTGAAGTTATTTATGGATATAGATTATCTACACCTGTTGCATCTTTGTCTAATAGAATACAAAGTGCCGATGATATTGCTGTTATGCATAACACTATTTTTGATGAGGTAAAGGATATGATTGCTAAAGCCCAACAATCATATACCAAACAAGCCAACAAGAAAAGACAAGCCATGAATTTCAAAGTTGATGATTATGTTTGGCTTAGAATAGAAAAGCGTAGACTGCAAAGTGTAGATAGACATCCAGTTGTCAAATTAGCCCCTAGATTCTACGGACCATTTAGAATCATTCATAAGATTAATGACAATGCATTCAAGTTAGAACTGCCATCACATTGGAAAATTCATAATACCTTCCATATTAGTTTATTGAGACCATTTAGAGGACAATTACCTATCCACCCTGTCTATGAAAACCCACCTTTACTAGAAGAAGAGACTGAAATCCTTGAACCAGAAGCCATCATAGACACTGACTACATGACCACTAGAACTGGCCGAAGGTACTCTAGATATCTCGTGAAATTTAAGAACCATCCTGTAGAGGAAGCACAATGGATGCACGCTAGAGACCTAAATGCTTTCCCCACTCTGTTAGCTCCACATTGAGCTAATAGCAATTGAGGTCAATTGCTATCCCACCCCGGGGGTATGATGCCAGGAGGCATATTCCACGGTGGATTCCGTGAGGTTTTACGGTGGATTCCGTAAACTTAGATGACCGGGGCTCATACGCAAAGAGGATTCTTTGTGCGAGAAGTTGATGGGGACGCCTGTCCTTTTCGGGCGTTTCATTAATTTAGTGTGTACATGGGTGATTCCATAGCGGGTGATTCCGCAAAATGCATATTAAATTAATAAACGTTTATGAGTTTAGAGTGCGCACTCGTAATAAATTAAGGTTAGGATTTATTTCTAACCAGTTGATTTATTTTTGTAATTGGGCTATTTTTGAGCAAAAAGATTGAAAATATATATTAAATACATGCTTTGTGAAGCGCTCACACAAGGCATGGGGGAGATTCAACCCAATTTGTCTCTTCTCTCATGTCGTGCTTGTTTTTACATTGATTTTTGTGCTAAAAAGTAGAGTGCTTTGTTCTTGGGGACCTTTGGGAATTCACTACGTGAGCTACCTGCATCCGATCTGCGCACCAGTAACTCCTCTCTCTCTCTCTCTCTCTCTCTCTCTCTCTCTCTCTCTCTCTCTCTCTCTCTCTCTCTCTCTCTCTCTCTCTCTCTCTCTCTCTCTCTCTCTCTCTCTCTCTCTCTCTCTCTCTCTCCATCTCGCAGCCTCTTGGAGGGGTATCCTTCTACCTCCCTCTCGCAACCTCTCAGGGTCTCCTTGTGCCTCTCTAAACTGCTCCCTGTGCCTCATATTTATAGTTGAATTAGAGGTGTGAATGACTGATGACTTTAGGAACACCATATTAGAGAATTTGGAAATTTCTCAAGTCCCATTTTTAAATAAGTGATAAATATTTGTTAAGGGTTGATATGACTATGTTTTTGGCTAATTTTTGTTGGATTTTTGGGTGCTTTTAGTATGATTTAAATGATGATTTATTGGTTTTGAAGTGTTTGAGAATGTTTTGTATAAGTTTGAGAAGCTCATGATGTTTTTCAATGGAGATATGATGTGTTGGAAGGTTCTATTGATGAGTGTCTGATTGGTGTTGTTGAGCTTCTATTTTGTTCTAATTTCTTTCTAAATGAGAAGTTGAAATGATGATTGATGGAGTTTGAGAGTGTTTGGAAGCTTATTGAATGATTCTTGATGGTTTTTTAGTCTTGAGTTTAGAATCTTGTTCCTTATTTTGAACTTCCCAAAAAATTTGTTGATAATCTGTGTCCTTATTTGCTTCATCCTTAATCAACTCGATGACGGGATTAGTTGACATTAATACCATTGTAGCCAAAATTTTTGCCCTAGATGGTTCTTCAGCGCGATAAGAGCATTAACGAAGGCTTTACAACTAAGGGCATCTAGTACTACATTTTTTTTACTAGGTCTACACTTAATTTCAAAGTCATACTCCTGCAAAATTTCGATCCAACATCGTTGCCTCATATTAAGATCAGGCTGAGTAAAAATCCACTTAAGACTTTTATGATCTGTGACTAAGGAAAACTTATTTCCAAGCAAGTAATGTCTCCATAATTTGAGAGCGTAAGTCACAGCTCACAACTCCAGGTCGTGAGCAGCATATCTCTTTTCATGGGCTTTCAATTTTCTTGAAGATCAGTAAGCTACAGGATGACCCTCCTGCGTTAGTATGCATCCCAACACAAGAGAGCTAGCATCTGTCACATCTTCAAATTCCTTACTTAAGTCAAGTAGCCTTAAAATAGGAGTAGTTATCAAACTATGCTTTAGTTGCTCAAAGCTAAATTGTTCAATTGGCATCCAAATAATGGCAACTTGCTTTTTGAGTAGGTTTGTAAGAGGTGCTACAATTTGGGCATAGTTTCTTATGAATATCCTATACCATCTTATTAGATCTAGAAAACTTCTCACTTCCTTGATAGTGGTTGGGGGTAGCCAATCTTGAACATCTTTGACCTTGACAGGATCTACTGATATACCTTCAACAGAATCCCAAGTACTCAATCTTCCTTTTGAAGAAGGCACACTTCTTCTTCTTAGCATACAATTTGTGTGTTCTCGTCATCTCTAGGGGACAATGCGAAGATGTGGTTCATGATCTTCTTCCTCCTCATAATAAGTTAGGACACCATCAAAGAATACAATAACAAAATCATCAAGATGAGGTCTGAAAATATCCTGCATTAACTTGTTGAAGGTAGCTGGAGCATTTTTCAACCCAAATGACGTCACAATGAATTCAAAATAACCGTATCTTGTGTTGAAGGCGGTCTTTGGAATATCTTCATTCTTGACTTTGATCTAGTAATATCCTGACCAAAGATCAATCTTAGAAAATATCCTTGCTCCTTGTAGATGATCAAGAAGCTCGTCTATCCTCGGGATTGGGTACTTATTCTTTACTGTTACTTGGTTTAGCCCTCAGTAGTCAATACAGAGATGGAGAGTTCCATCTTTCTTCTTTTGGAATAATATTGGGGCTCCCCATGGTGAACTACTTGGCCGAATATACCCTTGTTATAGTAGTTGCTTGAGTTGCTCTTTTAGTTCGATGGCTTCAGGAATAGGCATTTTTTAAGGTCTCTTTGCGAACTGGAGTGGCTCCTGGAACAAGTTTGATCTCATGATCGACTTCTCTTTTCAGAGGTAACTCAGTTAGCTCTTCAGGAAATATGTCGGCATACTCTTTTAACTAGGATGGTTCTTCTTCTTGCTAATCTTAATTTACCTTGTTAAGCTTGATCAAGTAAACAGGTAATCCTTTCTTCAAGCCTTTCACAACTCAAGAAGCTTTTGCTAATTGAATTTTAGGTTTCCCTATTTCACCTTGTGTAGTTACTATTTCACCGTTCAAATCTTGAAATCTGACTTGACCTTTTCCACAATGGATATGAGCATCATTGGGAATAAACCAATCCATTCCCAGTAAACATTCATAAGCTCCTAAGTTCATTATCGTGAACCTCATACTTGAAAGGTTTTCGCCTAGATTAAACTCTACCTTGGCAATTTGCTATGTAGAAAGTACTTCCTTTCCATTTGCTAACTCCACAAGCAGTTTTAATGCATTTGTTGTATTTATTCCTAACTTCTTAGCACACTTGGGTGAAATAAATGAGTGTGTACTTCCACAGTCAATCAAAACTTTAAATGATTTACCTCAATGACTAGTTGGTGTCTACATTACCGAATATTAACGATTTGGACCCTTCCTGTGGAATGCAGCATGAATAGTTGCTCTTTCAATATCTTCTTCCATAGTAGACTCTTCCTCCTTATTAATCTCTTTTAGGGTAATATTTAATGTTCTTCCTCTTGCTATAGCTACTTGACCATGGCCCTGGGCAGCTCTACCTTGACCTCAAAATTGGCCTTGACGGTGGTTTCCACCAAGCTTTGGACAATCTCTCCTAAAATGTCCTCGCTCATTACAATGAAAGCACCTAAGACTATCCCTATTCCCTGAGTAGTAACAAAATTTCCAACTGCATTGGATTTTACCTTTTTCTTCTGACCTTGGTAAAATTGGCCTTGGGTTCTTTTTGCTTGACCTTTGAATCCTCCTTTATTTTGGTTATTGTAGCTCCAGAAATTATTATTTTTAGGCTTTGATTGTACTTCTTACACAATAGGAGTAGCTCAAATCAAAGCATCTTGGAGGTCTATTGGGCACATTGATTCCAAACGAGTGTTCAGAGAGGAGAATTTGGCCCATGCAGAACTTGGACACTTGTTGAGTAGTATCCATGGAGGGTGTATATTTAAGAAGTGAAACAAACTTTGAGTAATATGCCTCCAGGGTTAGTCCCATTTGCTTCAAATTAAAGAACTCATTCATCTTCTGGGTACGATAAGCTAGAGGTAAATATCTTCCTCTTACAACTTCTTTCACAGCAAATCCCGAGTAATGGTATTTTCACGGGCACCTTGATCTCGGCACCATTGCTTCCACTAGAGTCGAGCTTTGCCAATTAATTTTAGCTTAGCTATCATGGCTTGGTTGGCTAGGACAATTCCAATAGGAGTAAAATAATATTCCATGGATTCGATCCAAATTTCTACATCGGCTTCCACATTCTCGCCTTATCTAAGCATGACACTCTGATACATCCTTTATGAAGTAACTTGGATTCTGAGAGTAGATATCTAGGAATCTATATTTTTTAGGGAGTTCAGGAAATCCGTTCTTTTCGTAGTTGCGGTGGCTAGAGTGACCCATGACTTTTACTTTGTCGGCAGGAAGGATCTTCGTAACTTCCTCATAGATATACTAGTTTAGTTTGATCTTCTTGCCTCTAGTATATAGGGTTGAGTTTACACTGGCCTCATAAAATAGATAGATCTTGACAAATTTAATATCTTCCATCCATTTTACCCTTTTTAGATTATTCTAAAGATAAGCTAGACAAATTTCATCGATATACCAGTATCCTCCACTAATCATCCACCATCTTTCACAATATAGAGGTGAGGGTTGTGCAATTGATCTAATATCCGCATCATCTGAATTCTCCAGGTAAAATTGGATGAATGCATAGCTAACATAAATATTACTCCGAAGATTAAGAATCGTTTCCAAGATTCGTTATTCTGCCATAATTTAAAAACATATATTAACAAAGAGAAGAAAACTTGCCCTAGGCTATGTTTACCATCCCAAAAAAAAATCTTCTTAAACTTACGTCGTATTCTGTTTTAACGAGTGCTCTGATACCAACTGTGAGGTGTCCGCTAGGCTCATTCCAAGGTGCACCTTTTTGTAGTCCATCAATAGGTTTTCCAAATGAGGTCGCCCGGCGCTCCCTTTTAGAACATCACGGGATTTGTCACTTAGACACCACTGAGTCTACATCGCAACGGAAGTGTTTCGATAAAACCCACTAGGATCAACCTAAATTTTTGGGTTACTAAAATCAGACAGATCTCCTAACAGCCTGCTATAGCGCCAGTAATTTTGAGCCCCCACTTCTATAGCATTACTCGATCTAAAGTAGACTTGCCATTGCACTTGGTTCAAAGACGATGGGAGACAAAGGGGAGTGTGGTACGTCAACCCTTCTATCCCCATAAGGCAAAATCCCATTCCAGTCCCCTAAAAAAATGCAAGTCGATTCTACCTAACAACTAGTTGGTCAATTTATTTTCCTATTTCTATTGCTGATTTAGAAAAGCTCCCAACTAACTAGGACCACCCTACCATTGGACGGACCCGTCGAGGGTTACGCCCAACTGTTGTGCTTTGATGATGGAATCATCTTTAGTTCTTTAATTACCTACAACACATTTATTAGAACATATACAACCAGCTTCCTTAATTAGACTGTTAATAACATGTTCCTTCACGTTATTTATCTCACGGATACGCATACAATTCAAACAACCCTTGAGTAAAACAAATTTCTTTATTATATTGGAATTTTATTACAATTTACATTTTTTTGACCCTGTGGAAGATATACAGAATTCCACGAGGGTATTTTGCCCACCAAGTCTTGTAACTAGTATTTAGGGTTCCAAGATCCCATCTTGGGTCACGAAGGGGCTCATTAGATCCTAGGAACAATGCAGGATTTACGACCAGAGTCCCCCCCTTGCACCCACATTTCCTACTGCCCAAGACTATCCATAAAAATAGACCTTTCGCTAACGGAGCCAGTCTAGGCCTCTTGAAGTGATAACCATGATCACCTTGGAGTAGGATCTTGCAGCTAGCTTGGGGGTAGGCTAGCGCGACCTTTCCTTTTAACCTGTTTGTCAATGTTTTTAATCAGAGTTCTAGATTCTAACAAGCACAAACAGTCCTTTCAAACATATATCAAATGATGCAATGACAATCACACCATCGTGCAACTCACAACTTCCATAGCCAAGGTAGACCTTATCCTAATGTAACCTTACATTCTAATGAGGATTCTCCTCCCCATAAAGAAGTGTTGAGTACATCTCTTACAACATGTTAGGCAAGGCATGAATTTCCCGTTTGGGCTATCTTACCCAACATATGTGAAATTCCTTAAAGAAATATATTGTGCCAATAACTTAACGAGATGACTTACAGATCCTTTAAATAGAGTTTCACTTTTTAAGTGTTGGTCAACACTTAACCTTGTCACGTTTGATAATAATTATATCGAATTATTTTACTAATCTCAAGTGCGCATAAAGTCATATGTGCAATAACTTCTCGCAACTATTTCCATCATGATTCCATGATTTAGAGTCTCAATTAATCTAACTACAAATTGTAGCAATTAATCGTTTATAAATGTACTAGTATGCTTTCTAGATAAAATTGTCAATTCGTGTAAGTGTAAAATATAGAAGCTAATATTGTATGTAATTATTTTATGTGGCAAAATAGTAACCTAGTAATGAATAACCTGGTTTGGCATGATGACATTGGGAATGTCATATTTGTTCACGCTTGTGTTCGCCACACCTAATGTTTCATATATATGGTAGTGGCAACTCCGACAACCTCAGGCACTCTCGTATCTTTGGCAATACCCATTCCTTGACCAATTGCAGTGGTTCTCATGAACTTTCCACCTCATTGCTTTGGAGCCATCGGTCGCAAGTGAATTCGAGAGATAAAGAAGGAGGAAAGAATTTAAGATGGGAGAGAGCAAGAGCAGATGGCTTAGTCAAAGACTAAGACAGGGGGAATTGAGCTAACTCTCTCCCTCGATCACAGCCTCTCGGGGTAACTCCTCTCTCTCTCTCTCTCTAGCTCCATCTCATTGTCTCTTTGAGGGATATCCTTCTACCTCCCTCCTATGGCCTCTTGGGGTCTCCTTGTGCCTCCCTAAACTACTTCCCATGCCTCATATTCATAGTTGAATCAGAGAAGAAGGGTTGTGGCTCAGAAGAAAAGCTCTTTATGGAGGGGATCTTGGCAAAATCAACAATCTGATGCTCAAATCGCAAATCCGATGGTTTTGTTAGCTCTAAAAGGGGGATAAAACTCTAAGACACTAGATCAAAAATCTTCCAGATCACTCCTTCTTCTTCTCCCTGTTTGAAGTGATGTTTGCTGCCTGTAAATTGTGATCGGGATGCGTGCGATTTCGCCAATCCTTTTGTTAACCCTCAAATGAACGAAGGTGGAAAATCTGGAAAAGCTAAAATAGAAGATAAAGACAAAGGCCAATGCAAAGAGAAACGGAAGACAAAGGTGCACGAGGAAAAAACGCAAGTCAAACTATTGTAAAAGAGTGCAAGCGCATCATGGTTTAATTCAAGGAGCGCCTGGCTCTCACCCGTGCAATTTGTAAATGTAGATGGGTGGTGGAAAGGAAGCTAGGAAGATAGAAGGACAATGGGAAAAAGGGCCTAGGCTACGGCCGGCCATGTAAAGGGCAAAAGGGGATGACCGCCCAAAAGGGATTTAGGGTTTTGTATATAAAGTTGAAAAGTGAATGAGAAACTCATTCTCGTGTGTGGCAGAAAGCGTCTTCTTCTTCTCCTCTTGCTTCTTGCCTCCTTGCATGTGCTTGAGAGAGGGATCGAGAGAGTGTGAGGGAGTGAGGTAGTGATCATGTGAGGGTGAGGGATCTTGGAGAAGAAGCTCTCCATCTTCTCTCTTCATCGTTTCCTCATCTCCTCTCTTTTCTTGTCTCGTATGTGGCTATGGAGGATGAAGCTCATGGGAGAGGGATTGAGCTTGCTTGAGCTTGCCTCAAGGATCGTGGAGCTGTAGGGGTACAAGAGAGAGGAAGGTACTCAATCGAGCATCAAGGTAAGCTCACTACACCCATAAGGTAGGCATTGCGCGATGGCTATGTGAGAGGTAGCCATGGCTGCTCGGTTCGAAAAACTTGAGCAATAAGTGGTCCGTAGGTCTCGGGGTAGAGCTTGAAGAGCTCCCACATTTTGGTTCCATTTCTGGGACCAATGGATTCAAGCCTTGAGCGCTTGCGCGCTTCAAATTGAGCATTGGAGTAGGGTTGTCCCCGAACCGGTGCTTGAGGTAGATAGGTAGGAAGCGAGGGAGTTTGAAGAGGTATTCGATCTCCTTAGCCAGTAGGTTTTTGGGTTTTTGGATTTGGAAAAGCATGTTGGAGTAGTGTAGATGATTGCTTTGTGATTTGTATGCATTTAGAATAGGAAAAAAACAAAGAAAAAAGAAGCAAACAGTAGGGTTTTCTGTTGCTGTATAATAGGCTAAAACAGGGAAACAGGGGACCAGATTCAAGTTTCTGGGTGAGACAGGGACAGGGAACTGGCTGTAAGGTTTTTCAGTGCTAGGAAAGGACCTTAAGAGGCTTGGGAAGCCAGGACAGACCTCATTTCTTTAGTTGGCCTTGTATGTGTGTGTGTGTGAGAGAGAGAGAGAGAGAGCTTCTGGTTCACAGGACGAGGAAGTGCTACTCCGATTCTAGGCGCCAGCGATTCGTGCTACTCCAGGTGAGTCCGGTGTTCTCCGATAGTGCTCTAATCAGATATGGGAAGTTTGTGGTGATTTTGTGCAGCAAACAGTAAGGAGGATTCAAACGCGCCGGAATCGCACCCGCCGTCGACGCAGTCGGACCAACTCGTAGTGGTCCGATTCCCAGAATCGGACCACTCGTGCTCTGGAGTCGGACCGTCCGATTCCCAGAATCGGACCGTCTGACTGAGAGAGTCAGACCAGACCGGTCCGATCGTAAGAATCGGACCAACCCGATCGGACGTGCTACGTGGCACTCGGACTGCCCATTAGGATCGGACCAATGTGGACCATTGGGGCTGGACTCGGATCAGTCCATAGTCGGACCACTTTGAAAGTAGGACCACCCTCCTGGTCCCATTCTTAGAATCGGACCACCAGAATCGGACCACTCAGACCAATCGGACCACCATCCTGTCCAATCGGACCACTCAGACCAATCGGACCTCCCAGAATCGGACAGAGTCCAAAATCGGACCAGTCACCCTTTTCTGATTCATTGGACACTCGCTCGTCCGATTTTGAAAATCGGACACTCGGACCCTGAGAATCCGACAGAAAACTGTCAAAATCAGATAGGTATCTAGAACACAAATTTTGACACATCTAAACCCCGAAATTGACCCCAAAGGCTATGTAGAGCCAAAGACACATCACAGATCCATCACTGGGCTGAAACTTAGAGCAAGTAGTTCAAAATTTGGCTATAAACAGTCCTCAAATCTCGCATGGTGTTTACCGTAACGGCCCTACAGGCCGGGGGGGACTGCCCCCCCCCCCCCCCCCGGACCCCCACAAAGGGGGTCTGCCCCCTCCGCACCTCCCCCAAGTAGGTTGGAGGGAAAACGTGTGTCGTGACAGGTTCTCCAAATTAGACCCTAGTGTAGTAATGGCTCTACACGAGCATGGATCCTCACTTGTAAAAGAGCAACCGAAAGCCCATACCCTAACAGAGAGAAACAGAGACCCTAGAACCTCAATGGGCCAATTTAGCCATCTAGGGCAAAGAGGCCACACCACAAGAATGCATGAACATTGTCTTCAAACTGCGTCTAGTCGAAGCAGAATGCAACATCATCAAAATATCAATGCGAGGATGACTAGACATGACAGTCCTGACGATATATGTACCTTGAGCAGTGCTGCACAAATGACCCAAGACCTCTGTAGCGAATCCATATCTGACTGTGCAGTTAGGGACTCAAAGGCATCCGTCAGAAGGCTTAAATTTACAAGCCAAGACCCGGAAGATGAAGACATAGTACCACCTGCTTATCTTAGGGTCAAACTCACCGCTAAAAAAGAGCATACTATCGATGCTCTGATTGATGAAGGAGCAGATTTCAATATCTTGACCTATGAATCATGGACCCTACTAGGCCAACCAGAGCTCACACCGACTAGTGCAACTCTTAGCCCTTATGGGGGACACCCACAAGCACTCATAGAGAAGTGCAAAATCCTTGCGACAATTGAAATGGAAAGCTTGCCTATCCTATTTCATGTTCCTCCAAATAGTGCTAGCTGCGGGAAAGAAACCCTCCTAGGAAGACCCTTCAAAAGGGCGACCAAATGTGAGGCTGACTATGTAGCACAGAGGATACACCTGACACTACCGGGTGTGAGGATAGTCACGACCTTTAGCAAGGGTGACCTCATCGAACCTCGAGGGAAAGGCAAGCAAGGTGCTGACATAACAGTCAAGCCTACGGACGAGAGCAAGGACTTGTTGGAAGAGTTATTACAAGCGCAGGTCGAACAACGAGAACCAGTGAGTGAGGCCATGCCGAAAACAAGAAGGTCAGGAGACAATGCCAAGGACGGCCTTTTGACTTACAAATATCGTAGAAGACCCCAAAAGAAGCCGAAGCCTTATAGACGAATGCATCGATGGAGGGTCAGCACAACGCCGCGATGGATACCCAAAGCGTTGCTACGTGCTCAAGGGTATTATGTAGGCAACCGATGGATTTGGGTACCAAAGCCCCCTGTTAAACCTCCTTTGTCGACTAAAGGCCAGGACATACCAAGAGCAAAGAAGCGTAGGAGGAGATCTAAATGAAAAACCAAGTCCCAAGTCAAAAACAATGAAGAGACCGAGCCCCTCATGGTCAAAATCAAGAAACCCAATGGGACCAATTGGAGGGTAAATCCTCAGTCTAGTGTGCTTGACAAGCAGACATCAGATGTAATCGTTGAGGATATGCAAAAGCCACTAGTGCCCAAGGAGCCTTTGATTCCCCAAGAGGATAGCAGGCATCATAGGCACAACATTGCTCATGGCAAGGTTAAAAGCTCAACAAAGCAAATAGCAAAATCATCTAACAGCCATGAGCAAATCGCCCAGCCAGAGTCAAAACCACGTAGGAGTCCCAAGTCTCCTACACCCTCTTCCCCTAAATGGACACAAGAAGCACAACAATTGTCAAGTGTAGCTACTCGGTCCCAATCTCTACCTACATCAAAGCTTCCAAATGTCCAAGAGGTAGGACATGACACTAGCCGTAACTCTCGGCCCAAGGATATGCATGTGCAACCTAATGCGGCTAGATCAACTCATGCGGATCTACACAAATGAATGCTCAAAGGGCAACAAAAGACACGACCACTTTCGATCGCCCCAGGGACCTCACACCACAATCCACTAAGAGTAGCCAGCCCACTGGACTAGCCGCTACTACTTCCACTCAGGGATCACAACAGTCATAGCCCTTGGCCGTGACAATGCCCTCTGCAGAACGTGTCCTTAGTAGTCTACATGTGGAGGAGGAGGTGTCGCAACTGGCTTCCTTGACAACTCTAGCACTTCCAAAGTGCCTAAGGCCTAGGCTGGAGGGGTTGAACTCATGGGAGTTGGCTGAAGAGCTAGACTCTTCGAAAAGGGAGGTAGTTGTGCTCTCACAACCTGGCGAGGCTATTCAGCAGGCCATGACTAGGTCCCATGAGGACCCCCTAGAGAAGGGGAATGCTGAGGCCCAACCAAGCACATCAACGGGTGACCTAGCCCAGGGTCGTAAGTCATTGAGAGATGCACCTTCACTGACAGGGAAAAAGAGGAGAAAACAACGAAGACAACAGCAATTACAGGTGGTTGTGGATCCCAAGGACATTGGGACGAAGAGTGCTGGAGAGCTGATGAATAAAGCATCGAGTTTACCCACCAATGAGTCCACTAATGCCTCTCCTAGTAGCGGTGAAACCTCAGACACATCCATGTGCTCTGAAAAATCAAAGCAGCCGTTACCATCAATGGTTGCTTCCAACACTCAATCCACCGACGATAGAACTCACATTGACCAATTAAGAGTGGATACAACACTGTCACAACAGGGTGACAAATTTGCACGAGTCACGTCCAAGGAGAACCATGACGCAATGACAAAGCCTCAGGAGAAACAGGGAAACTCCGAGAGAGTAAGAAATCCTCACGTCGACCAAACCTGCTCGTCTAGGCCTGAGCCTCCAGCTACGCTAAAGCCCAGGCAAACTTCTAGAACCTTGCATGAGATAGCAACCGAGCAAGCCCTCGTTGAATATAGAAGTGTCACAGAATGCTTAACTGAGTTAGATGCTAAGCTCAAAGTGTTCGCACGTGTCTATGTCATGGCAGACTTGGGTGCATTCCCTAAGGAGCAGCTCGAAGAATACTTGCCATTTTCCTTATCTTGCGAAGAGCAAGAACATATTGACGAGCACTATAACAAGCTCTTACATGAACGCATGCAACTCATCTCTAACAAGGAGGCTGACAAACTGCGCTTAACCATCGTGTTCAATGAAGTGCTCTGCTGACCGAATCTCGTAGACATAGAGCAACTAAAGCGACTGTCAGCAGGCCAGAGTCAATTTGAGCAGCGTTGGTGCAAACTCCGCATTGTAATGGCTGAAATAGGGGCTCAAATCATGACAGTCTCTGAGGAGCGATTGGCCAAATGGCGATCCCAAAGGGACCCAACCTATGTGGCACCAACTTCCCTTCGAGTGATAACTGGCATTCGGGGTACGGACTTAGCTGGAACTAGCCTAGAGAGCCCTTTGATTGATAAGTTCTCACTGAGGAGGAGTTACATATTGCCAGTAGACTCGGACAAGGTTCCATGTTGCTCGATGTGGCAAAATATTTATCAGTACTAAGTAAGCTGCCACGAGTGCTGGATGCATGTGCCACGCTTCAGTACAACCCCGAGTTCTACAATTGGTTCTTATCCTCGGGAACTGACATGGATTCATAAATATGTATATAAATAAACACTAATTTTTGTGTCACTGTGTATAAACAATATCAACACACACAAGTAATGATAGTCAAGCGCAGGGACATGGGTTGGGTCTGATGGGCTAAGCTCCTCGAGTCCTCCTCTCATCATGCGTTTAAAAGTCGTGTGACCATCCCACCTCCAAGTGAAGGGCATGCAACCCACATGACCGCCATAGGAAGCCTTGACCAACAACTCTGATGGTGTGGACAGGGTGTAGTCCCTTCTCTATACACCTTCTTCCCTTTCCGGTCTATCCTTCCGAGGAGGAGCCTTGCCTAAATCCATGACTGACCAGTTGACGTAACTCGGCGTGAACCAAGATCCACTAATGGCAGGAGGCTAAATATACATCACGGGGGCCATCCCTCTACAACAGCACTGCATGTCCCACCTCACCCCTTCTCATCCTATGCGCTTGATAACCCGCACTATGATCCCTTACATATGAATGGTCTTGTCACGTAATAAATCCTAATCCTTGATTCGCATCTTACAGGTCCCCCTGCAAGGAAAGCATGAAGAACCAAGGGCAGCTAGCTTGCAAGGACGCTCTTCGCAGCCGACGGGAACATGCAGCACATGCCCCTCCACTGCCAGTGCGCTACGTGCCCACTCTTAAAAGATACGCCAAGAAACGTGGCCCCAAGCGACACTGCCCCGGACGAAGGCCGAAGAATCCGCGGGCCAGGGGAGTGGACGCTCAGGGAGGCGCACACAATGTGGCAACACCAGTGGCACGGACCCCCAATGTATGCTCGGGCACCAGATGCTCAAGGGCAGAAAGGGCAGCTTGGGACAGGGAAGAATTCAATAAACTATTTAGAGGCATTTTGGAAATGGTGGCAACCCGGGACTACACCATTCATGTTCCGGCCGACATGTTCCCTGCCCAGCCTCACATGAGCCCCTCACCAGCACAGCCTCAGTCGCCTAGCCAACCGAACTCACCTCCCTAGTACCTATCGACTAAGCCCCTATGATGTACAAGTAGCTTGACAAGTCATCATGCCATAACTTTTTATTTTTGATGAGTAAAGGGGCAAGATCCCCACTTGTATACACTTCCTTCATCTACCGTTAATGTATGCGACCTTAACAAGTAATGGGATAGGCATCATAGCATTCTGAAAAATTATGTTTTAACATGATTGCATTGGTTCGATGTACTTAACGCAAGCGAGCATATACTCTCACGAAGTGACAAATGGATGCAGAATGACACAGGTCAATGTCTAGAAGCATTTAATATCCAGGTCACCACAAAACCACCAACTCCACAAAGAACCATTATGGAGGAAGTGACAGGAATATCAAGAAACAAAAGCCATGATGGAAACGCAACTGGATGAGAACCCAAGGACACCTTTGCAGAAAAAGCACATATTGCAACTGAGCATGGCCAAAGCATAATCATCAATTACCTCCTCCTTCTTGGCCAAACTCTATGTTCGGCCTGGAGCCACGCTCTCAACAAGCACGAACGTCTCTTCATCATCCAGGATTCAATTCACAAAATGCTCTGCCCTTGTCCATGCATAGCTCACTCCAAGTGCTACCTCAATTGTTCGATGTCTCACAGCTTACAAAGAGGTTTGCAAAATCTCAAGTGTTTCTCTTCATCTCAACAATAGTTCCTCTAGCATCAAGGCTGGTGACACAATCATCTCTGTACTATCAATTCTTCATAGCCTTTGAATCCCAACATTTCTCAATCCAAATGAAAGGCTAACAGTCTCAATGTATGGCATTGATTGTATTCACTTTTCCCACACAAAAAAGGGAAAAAAAAAAGAAAAGAAAAGAAAAAAGAATGAATGAATGAAAGAAAGAAAGAAAGAAAGAAAGAAAAATAAAAAAAAAAATAAAAGAAAAAAAGAAAAAAGAAAAAAGCACACACGATCACAGCACCGCACCTAGGAGTCCTCAAATTAGGTACGCCCAGTGACCTTGGTCGGCTGGCTCCGTCCCTAATTCCCTAGCCCTTTGTACATCCCCCACAATTGTTCAGGGCACATCAAGGGCAGGACATACCGAGGGAGCTCGCCTCGCCTTTGGTTAGACCTATCACCCTGAACCACTTGCCATTTCTTTTGCACTCCATCTCAATGCCATTACAATCAATAGTGGTAAGCAAGGCATGAAAGACACTAGAAAAGTACACTATACTTTTCAAGCACTATAAGTAGTCACTAGCTACCAAGAGCTAGACATCACGGAGCTCAATTATGCTACATGGCCTTGACAAGACCATAATGATGTCTCAAGCAATCTTCAAGTGTACTCCCCATCTTCATTGACAAAATTTTCCATCAACTTAGCACCTTGCTTCACTGACCCATTGCTATACAAGGAACCAGGCCGACAGTCTTCTAACTAAGTAATATCTAAGTATGCACAAGCACTCACATAATACCTACACCGAAGTATATACACAGTTTGGGTCCTCAAGTGCAGGACAATACTCTCGGCTTGCGACCTGTCTCCCAAACTAATTGCACTATGTCTTGTGCACAATAGAGAAGACTACCACTATCCTTAGGGAGAGACCACATGAGAGGTTTTCAATTGCAGGTGTTGAAGACTCCAACGAAAGTGTCATTCGCTCTTCATCAACACCCAACTCTGAATGCTTATCCCTTACCATCCGACAAGCCCACAAAGAATCGTCATATGCAGAATCCCCAACAAACCAGCACTTGTGCTGGCCATCAATGCCATCCCCAACACAGAATAACCCTACCATCAACTCCAACAACCTTCCACTAGCCACCTTGGCCACCAACAGGCCCCCAGGACCTTGTGCCACACCACTACCAACACTCCTCCACGGAACCCACAGGCGTCCTTGTCACCCACGTCTTCGATGCATGCTATAGCCTGCTACCTATGACGGTGAGTGCCATGGGACTGGCACTCGTCTAGGAGGGGGGTAATGTTAACCCTCAAACGAACGAAGGTGGAAAATCCGGAAAAGCTAAAACAGAAGATAAAGACAAAGGCCAAGGCAAAGAGAAACAGAAGACAAAGGCGCACGAGGAAAAAACACAAGTCAAACTACTGTAAAAGAGTGCAAGCGCATCATGGTTTAATTCAAGGAGCGCCGGGCTCTCACCCGTGCAATTTGTAAATGTAGACGGGCGGTGGAAAGGAAGCTAGGAAGATAGAAGGACAATGGGAAAAAGGGCCTAGGCTACGGCCAGCCATGTAAAGGGGAAAAGGGGATGACCGCCCAAAAGGGATTTAGGGTTTTGTATATAAAGTTGAAAAGTGAATGAGAAGCTCATTCTTGTGTGTGGCAGAAAGTGTCTTCTTCTTCTCCTGTTGCTTCTTGCCTTCTTGCCTCCTTGCGTGTGCTTGAGAGAGGGATCGAGAGAGTGTGAGGGAGTGAGGTAGTGATCGTGTGAGGGTGAGGGATCTTGGAGAAGAAGCTCTCCATCTTCTCTCTTCATCGTTTCCTCATCTCATCTCTTCTCTTGTCTCATATGTGGCTATGGAGGATGAAGCTCATGGGAGAGGGATTGAGGTTGCTTGAGCTTGCCTCAAGGATCGTGGAGCTGCAGGGGTGCAAGAGAGAGGAAGGTACTCGATCGAGCACCAAGGTAAGCTCACTACACCCATAAGGTAGGCATTGCGTGCGGCTATGTGAGAGGTAGCCATGGCTGCTCGGTTCGAAACACTTGAGCAATAAGTGGTCCGTAGGTCTCGGGGTAGAGCTTGAAGAGCTCCCCACCTTTTTTTGTATTAAATCTCCAAAACTGGCTGAAAAAACCACTTGCTTTTTTTACATGACACCCTGTTCTAGAAATTTCCATAGCTTTTTAGGATATTTACAATAAATAATATCCACAATATCAAAAATATGCTAGTTTTCCTCAAAAATCTAGTATTTTTGGACCATCCATACTATACGCATTGATATTAATGACTAATATGGCTCATAACTCTCGTTCACGTGGTAACTTCCGTGATGACTGGCTACAGCCCTTGTCAATCCGAAAAAAATGTCAGGTTATGATCCTCAATTTTTTTTAATTAAATAAAATTATTTCTTAGTTAGTTATGAGTACTATTATTTAGCAAGCTCTTCATTTGGAGCTTTTTAGGTGCTCCTTGAAGCTTTTTGGGTCATCACTTGGATTTTTTTAGTTATTTTATGGAGCTTTTTGTTTGATTATGTTATCGCTTTGAGTTTATTTATTTTTTAATTGCAAACTAATTAGATCAATTATGTTAGGATGTGGAATTGCAAACTAATCGTAAACTCTTGAATGCTTTGATCTCCAACAAAAAATAGGTATGCAACTACTTCTAAAGCATAAAATGTTAGCATCATTTTATAAGCTTATGAAGTAATCCCAATTTAAGTGAGATCCAAAATCCATAGAGTCATACATCATTCCCAAGCATCATCAAGCCCCGTGGCATGCACTACTAATACAAGGCATCATATTAAAAATAATGCAACTACAAATCATGTGAAATCATCATCATCACTAGGGTGCAGTCCGCATGTCACATCATCATCATCACTAGGGTGCAGTCTGCATGTCACATCATCATCACTAGGGTGAACAAATGGCGGTTCGCATGCCACATCAACCAAGCACTGGTTGTAGAGGCTAAAATCACCCTCAAGGCACATGCAAAAACGATGCATCTCTGTGCATGCTCTACCAAGGCCGCCACAACCTGAAAAAATATCCAGCACATAGTCGAGATCCTTTGTGAATGTAACAAGGAGCCACCTACAAAAGAAACCATTTTAACATCCATAACAAAAGCATGATGTATCTCAATGCAAAGTATAAGCCAATCTAAGAGTGTATAATGCACCTATAAAAAGCTAGTGATCTTTTGGCACCCCCTCGAAGCTCTACACCATCCACATAAGTGTGCTCAAATAATGTGCCTTGGAGGTCTGTCTCGAAGAGGAAACTATGAAAGGCAGGAAACCTGTATGGGCTAACCCTCTTGCCAGCCTGTCTATCATATGAAGGGACACACATCCCTTGATAAAATAACCCAATAGTAAGGTCCATAACCTAGCAATACACAATCATCTTGTTACCTATTTAAACTTTTATTTTAAAAAGTTACAGGTTTGTCTTCAACACACTTACCTCCTCTCGAGTATCGAGGTGTCTATATCCACCCTCACACACGAGAGTCCATGTGCGATGGAGTTTCAATCCAATGGCATGATCTCCTCTAAGAACTTTTCCAAAGTGTTGTGCAAGTCCCAAAGTTACCAAGAACCCCTCATCTGCCAAGAATCTATGGGCTAGGTCCATGACACCTTTGACAAGTGCACTAGAAAATGTATTCCATTCGGGAATCCCTTTCAATTGCAAAGGTATGTAAGACCATGCAATATCACATGAGTTTATAAACTAAACTAATGCAAGCACATATACCTTCTGCCTCAAGGCCAACAACAAGCAAAGATGTAGGAAAATCCGCAAACAACAACTTTTCAACCTCATATGATGGGACACCATCACGTTGGTAAGAGTTAATGGTATTTCCCTCCATGAAGCGATGAATGCTAAAAGTGAAAACATAATAACAAAGCATAAGCAACCATTACAATAGATATGTATATAGAGGATGGTAAAAATATACCCATCCAATGCAAAATGGTCGATCGATGTCATGTCTACCAACAAAGCATCTATGATAGTTTGGTATTGAAATCCTATCATCAAAATAAAGTTTACTTACAAATATTGATGTTGGCTAAATGTTAAGCATAGAATGTAAAGCTAGAAACCTACATACATGTCTTGCATATAGCGGGACGTCTACAAGACTCTTGTATAGGCTCTGATCTGAGTCATGAATGACATACCCCGAGAAGGCGTAGTATGTTGCAAAGATCCCTCAAAGTGACCCTTAATTTTTGCCATTTCTTTCCAAATGCTATGCAGGTCAAAACCATCTTTTTTGCCTAAATTTGTAAAGAAAAATAGGAAAAAAAGTAAATTATTTAGTGTTTAATGTTTAAAATCTATATTATCTTTATAAAAATTAGAAAAAATATACTTTTAACATGACTCCAATAATCCAAAAAATGATACTTGATTCACCTTCTATTTCTTCATCCAATGAAACAACTTTGTCTTTGTGTTCAGACCTTCACTTTGTTGTACCAACCTCATTTGATTCACTTATATTACCTAGGCAATGTACAACCAATAAAATAATACTTTAATAAATTGGCTTGTCAAATGAAAACCCTAAACTCTATCATTCATGCAAATTGGTTTACCCTTGCCATGCTCCATCATATCATCTATTGTGGGGATATCCTTTCGTTTTCTTGTGGACTTTTTCTTCACTATAGTATCAACAATTGCATCACTAATGGTACCTAAGTAGTGTGAAGTCAACAAAATACAATATTATATTCATGCAAATTAGAAACAAGGCTACTTGGATCAAACTAAAACTTTTCACTACATCCAATATACCCTTTGCCATGCTACCACCACAAGTCGCCTTTAGCCCCACAACATGAGGGACCATGTCTATTGTATTGGACATTTCTAATTTGCAAAAACAAAAAATTTAAGAAAACACACAAGTCTAAAAAGTTATGATAACTTTCATGTTAAACAAATACATTTTTAGAAAGTACCATTTCCTTCATCCTCTTCTTTGTGCATAGAAATTACTCTATTTTGTTCCAGGAACCCTGCATATAAGGCAAATATTACTAAAACAAATAGCTAAGAGTAAGAGTTACCACATATTTACTATGTTTGGCTCTCAAAGTAGTTACTCTCTCTTAATTCAATCTCTTGCCGTGGAATGTCATCCAATGGATAGTCTATCCACCATGGACAAACACGCAGTTCCCATTCTGACAGACCCCTCTCAACTAGTGATTTTGAGAACATACAATTTTCACATCCCAAGTCCATCCACTCCTCCACTAGAGGAGGGAGGCTTTCTAGCACCCCACTTTTCTGTAGACTACGCAACCATCTTTTCCAAAAACATAAGAACAAAAAACAAAAGCACTCTTAAGTTAGAATACATTTGTACATATGTTATTTAGAAAATATGATTTATTTATATTAGAAATACATGTACATCACCCTCTTGCTTGAGTGTGTGAGCTCTGGAACCTTCTCAGAGTCTCCAACATTCTTCATCTCACCAAAAATATTTGCAAATGCTTTTAAAATATGTAAATGTCTTTGGTTTTTTAAAAAAACATCAAAGCCTCCTCGAATCTCAGTGCCATCAACTTGTAAGCTCCTGATCAATAGGGAGCATTCTCCAATCATATGAAACCAATACACCTCTTGCTTCATGTAGCTACAAAATCCTATTACATCCACAAAGTGTGACATAGTGGAGTCCTTTGCCTTTGTGACAGTCATGAGAAGTAAAATCTCCCTTTTCCTAATATATTGTTTATTGAATGAAAAATAACTTCAATATTGTTGAACCAAATTAAGTTAAATTCCAAAAAATAAGAGAACATTGGTCCATGAGGAAAACATACCTCTCCATAGCAATATTAGCACTACAAACGGCATACAATTTGTCCTTGGTAATAGCCATTATGTTCTTTTCATCCCAATTCAATGCAAACAAAATAGAAAAGAAATCCTCTCCATGCGCAGGATTAGCTATTCCAAGGTACTTGTATCCTTTGTCCCTTAATTTATCTTGCTCTTTGTTTATGAATTGTTTTCTTTTTGCCTCATAATTTGCCTCTGGAAATGCATCAAAGCTGGCGCATGTATAATCGCATCTGAGATGCAGAATAGACGCGCTCTCAGATGCTTCCCTGAGGTCAAACCCTCTGGTCACAACGCGTGTATATTCGCATCTGAGATGCAACATAGACGCGCTCTCAGACGCGTCTCTGAAGTCAAAGCTTCTGGGCAAAGCGTGTGTATTCTCGCATCTGGAATGCAGAATACACGCGCCTGGAGACGCGACTCTGAAGTCAAAGCTTTTGGGCAAAGCACGTGTATTCTCATGTCTGAGATGCAGAATACATGTGCCTGGATATGTGACTCTGAAGTCAAAGCTTCTGGGCAGAGCGCGTAATTGATAACCTATTAACCCATTCAAAAAAGTTAATAGTGATAAGTATACTTACGCATTTGATGTATCCAATGCTAACAATAGTTCTCCTTCTTTCTTCTTCTCCACTTGAATGAATTGACATAGAACTCTAACATGTCATGAAATAACTTCACTATAAACTACATACATCAAAGAGTAAAATAAATAATTAGTTAAAGAATGAAGTGTCATCACAATAAACAAGAGAAAACAAGACAATGCATAGTTACATTCCTTTATCCTCTTCATCCACGTCTTCAATCTATGATTGCCATCCCATACCAAAAACTTGCACCCTCTTAAATCAGCCCACTCATCAGCCAATTCATCTTCAAACCTTTGGTTAACTTCTCTCCAAAGGGGGCCCCATTCTTCCAAATTTTGGGGAGATGCATCCATTAGCTTACCAGTGGGCCTTCTCAAAGAAACCAAAAATTTGCCCATTGTTTCCATATATGAAGCATTATCGAAACATGAAATCAACCATGTGGCAGAACTAGATGCAAGCCTTATAGCCTCATAGGGCACAAGTTTACACAAAGGGATAGGAGGAGAAGAAGTAGACCTCCTTACAAAAAATGAGGTCAACACATCTGACATAAGCCCAAACTTGACATTCTCTCCAATGTGTCTATCATGCTCACTCACCTCATTCTTTTCTTCATTAGCAACATCCTCATTCACCTCTTCATTTTCCTCATGTACAGTTTGCAAATCTAAAGACCTCCCTTGTGTTGTTTCACCACACTCCGTAGTGGTAGTGTGGATGCTCATAGGATGAGCATGAATATCATTGCTTGCTACATCCATGCTATCCTCAAGAGCTTCATCATCAATGAAATGACATTTTTTCCTTGGTTTTACACCCTTGTTATTTGGAGATTCGGAGAATGCATGAGAGGATGCTTCTTGATCGATACTTACTAGTCTATTGTATAGACCAGATCTTAACCTTGTAATTGGAGTATCTACAAAAAGAATTTGAAAACACAATATACCATTTATATGGAATATTAAAAGATTTTCTTAACCATTAAGAATAGAATATGAAATTTTAAAAGAGTGATTGAATGACTTACCTGGACGGCCCCTTTTGCTTTGACCTCTCCTACCACCACCATGTCGACCTCTAGCCATGCTCAAAAGCACTAAAACAAATCATAAATGATTTTAAAAATGAAGACAACTTAACTAAATCACATGTTGTATTAATTAATCTCTACCAAAATATGACCTTTTAACACAGACAACACAATTTTATACCATTTGGGTTCACTTTGACTTTACACATAGAATAGATGACTGGGCAACAATTGGCCTCTAAATGGTCTTAATAAACTAATGTGAAATGTATTGTGAATTTTCCAATGAGATGGTAATTCTAACTTGAATGCATTATCATTAATTTTATGAATGATTCTAAATGGTCCATAAAATCTAGGAGCTAATTTGACAACTGGATGTCTATCTACACTTTGCAGTCTACGTTTTTCTATTCTCAGCCAAACATAATCATCAAGTTTGAAATTCATGGCTTGTCTTTTCTTATTGGCTTGTTTGGTATATGATTGCTGGGCTTTAGCAATCATATCTTTAACTTCATCAAATATACTATTATGCATACTAGCAATATCATCAGCACTCTGAATTCTATTAGACAAAGATGCAACAGGTGTAGATAATCTATATCCATAAATAACTTCAAACGGTGCTTTCTTTGTAGATGTGTGTGGTGTATTGTTATATGAAAACTGTAATAAATGCAAATGAGTGTCCCATGTCTGAGGTTTAGAGATAGTATATGCACGTAAAAGATCTAAAATGGTGCTGTTTGTGGCTTCTGTTTGTCCATTAGTTTCTGGATGAAATGCAGATGAGAAATCAATCTTTGTGCCTAGATTAGCAAACAGGGTAATCCAAAAATTGTTACAAAATCTAGAATCACGATCTGAAATAATCACTTTTGGCAATCCATGGTTAGTAAAAACAGTTTTCAAAAATAACTGTGCTGCCTGTGATGCTGTTAAAGTTTTCTTACATGGAATGAAATAAGCTTGTTTACTAAATCTATCTACAACTGTCCAAATCATATCATGGTTAGATTTAGTATTTGGTAAACCAGTAATGAAATCCATAGAAATTTGTTCCCAAGGTTTAGATGGAATAAACAAAGGCATAAGTAATCCATACTGTTTACCATGATGTCTCTTAACTCTTTGACAAATCAAACATTCAGAAACGAAGTTAGATACATCTGCATCCATATGCGGCCAATAAAAATCTTCAGTTAACATACGTAATGTAGATATGATACCTCTATGACCTTGATATGGGGGACAATGAATTTCATTCAAAACAAAAGATCGGAATGGAATGGTAACACACAATCTCTTTTCATAAAACATAAATCCATCATTATATGACAATGAATCAACAGGAATGAAATTATTTTGAACTAATTTATTCCAATCAGAATGAAAAGAAATATCCTGGTGATATGTACCTTTCATAGCAATCAAAGAATCAAAAGATATGACAGAAATATTATGAATTGCAGGTCTTCTACTCAATGCATCAGCCACTACATTTTCTTTTCCAGGTTGGTATTGAATGATAGGATGAAAACTTTGAATGAAGGAAGCCCATTTGATATGACGGTCAGAAATTTGGGGTTGGCTAAGTAAATGTCTAATACTTTGCTGATCGGTCTTTATCATAAATTCTGAACCCATTAAGTAGTGTTTCCACTGTCTTAATGCTTGTACAACTGCTAATAGTTCTTTGTCATATGTGGAATATTTCAGCTCAGAGGGTTTCAGCTTACAACTAGAATATGCTATAGGATGATTGTCTTGCATTAGTATGGCTCCTATTCCTGATCCACTAGCATCAGTTACTACTAGAAAGAATGGTCTATTAAAGTCAGGCAACTGTAGAACAGGGGCATTGGTTAATGCATGTTTTAGTAAGTCAAAGGATTTCTGTTGATTTTCGGTCCATTGATAAACAATTCCTTTCTTGAGAAGTTTGGTCAATGGTAAAGCAAGTAATGAAAAATTACGTACAAACTTCCTATAGAAACTAGCAAGACCAAGGAATGAGCGTAACTCATGCACATTTTTAGGAACAGGCAAATTCAATATTGCATCAATTTTCTTAGGATCAACTTTAATTCCTTCAAATGATACAATATGACCTAAATACTCAATTTCTGTCTTAAAGAATTCACTCTTTTCAGGATTTGCATACAGTTGATTTTCTTTCAGTAATTGAAAAACTAATGACAAATGCTCATAATGTTCTTTCTCATTTTGATTAAACACCAAAATATCATCAAAGAAAACAATTACACAATACTGATATTTCAAAAAGATACGGTTCATCATTCTACTAAAGGTAGCAGGTGCATTAGTCAATCCGAATGGCATGACCAAAAATTCATAATGACCAAACTGTGTTCTGAATGTAGTCTTAAATATGTCAAATTTATCTAGCCTCACCTGATGATAACCAGACTTAAGGTCAATTTTACTAAATATAGAAGATCCTTGCAGTTTGTCCATAAGGTCATCAACTCTAGGAATAGGATACCTATTCTTTACAGTGATCTTATTTAAAGCTCGGTAGTCAATACACATACGATAGGTATTATGCTTTTTCTTGACTAACAATACAGGTGCACCGAATGGAGAACTGCTAGGTCGAATTAAACCTCTATTTAGTAATTCCTCCACTTGACTCTGGATTTTTTTTTGCTCTATCTGGTTGTGCCTATATGGTGCTTTGCAAGGTGGTTGTGTGCCAGGGATCAAATCTATTTTATGGTCTTCTGGACGTGAAGGAGGTAAACCTGGTGGTAGGTCTTCTGCAAAACAGTCCTTAAAATATGCAAGAAATTCCTTATGCCTAGGGTGCATATGATTTTCCTTTACTTGCAATTCATTCACCCAAATAAGATATGATTTACTACTCTTGTGTAATGCACGTTTAGCTTGAGTATGCGAAAGCAGTGGAAAAAATTAGATGCATGCATACCATATAATGTAATAGATTTTCCTTGAAAATTAATATTCATTGTGTGTGTGGAATAATCTATATCTGGGTTATGCTGGTGTCACCAAGGCATACCTAAAATAATGTCACTCGACTGTAATGGAACAACTAAGAAATTTCTTCTTTCAGTGTATTGGCCAATTTGAATCTCTAAGTCTTGCACTTCCTGTGTACCATTATACCTAGTGCCTAAAAATGCAGCTTTTATGCGATAATGCGTAGGTACAGTCTGTAATTTCAATTCCTTTACCAATTTTGCTGAAATAAAATCATGAGTACTACCGTCATCGTGCAAAATAGTCTTTTCCTTTCCATGCACCAAACATTTCATAGTCAATAATGAATGTGGAGTAGGCATACCTGGTAAAGTATCGGAAGTAGTAGTAGTGTCGTCTTCATCTTCAGTGAAATCAGGCATATCCTCATGTTCGTCTTCGTCCATGGCTCCAAGATAGTTGATATGAGCTGGTGGCTTCTTTGAATGACAATTTGCTGTGAGATGTCCAGGCTGGTGACATTTATAGCATACTATTGGCTTGGCTTTGGTTACATTATTTGCAATGGCTGGAAGTCTAGGTATATTTGGATTTGCTTGTGGAATAGGCTTAGGATTTGGATTGACATTGGATGGTAATGCAGGTGGTTTAGCCCAATTCTTGCGAAAAGATGATGAAGAGAAACGACCTGGATTAAATCTTCTAAAATTGGAATTGAATTGTTTAGATCCATAATTACCATTGGCTTGGAATTGCTGTGGTCGTCTGTCTCTACCGCGTAACTTATCTTCAGTGTCGTGAGCTAGTGAAATGGCGTCTTCAAGGGTAGCAGGCTTGAACATGTTAACTTCAGCGTAGTAATGTCCAAGAAGTCCAGACATATACTTCCGCTTATGTGTCGTCTCTGATACATCTTCAAGCATGCGTAGCTGTAAGAGTGCATTCCAAAAACACTCTGTATACTATGGTATAGGCTCACGATCCCGTTGTTGAAGTAGATCCCATTGCTTGATAACCTTCTCATGAAATTGTGGTGGACGGAAATTCTGCATGAACTTCTTCTTGAAATCTTCCCAAGTAGCAAGACATTCTATGCTCTTGCGTACTACAGTCCACCAAAGTGATGCTCTGTCTACCAAATGATTAGTAACACACTTGATTTTATCTTTTTCTGGATAAGTTTCCTCATGGAAATAGTCATCAAATTGACTAATGAATGATAAAACAGTCTTTCCTTCTCGTATGCCATTGAAAGTGCAAAATTTGAAACTTCGTTTGCTTATCTTTGATTCCTTGCGAATGGTTTGAGCTTCAAGGGTGGCGTCGATGGTACATCGAATCAAATCTTCAGCTTGAGGTTCTTCTTTGTCGGTAGATACTCTTTGTAATTTTGCCAATTGCGCTTGCAATGCTTGCCTAGCCCTTCGTTCTTCTTCCAATTGCATCATGATTAAGTCCATCTTTTGCTCCATCGTAGGCTCAGGTAGGTCGTCTTCAGCCATAGGATCATCCATATGTGGTTCCGTCATCCTGTAAAATTCAAAAGACCTTTCTCACTCAAAATCAAGTTAGCGGGATGAGCGTAGCTTAAATTCGGGGTTACAAGGCTTATGTGTTTTTGGGTATTTCTTTCTCAATCTTCAGAAAATCTGCGATTTTTCCTTCTTCCTATGCTGAAAATGCTTCAGCAAACCTGCGTATGGGTAGAATACCTTCCAACGAACAACTTTGCAGTTCGGAGTTTCTGCACAGGAACAACCCTTCTAGGAGTTTTGAGCACAAGTCAGTTCTGACTCCAGTTGACTAGTCTGACTTGCAGAGTTGCAGACTTATGTGACTTGCAGAGTTGCAGAGTTGCAGGCTTGCAGATCTTAGCCGACTTAGTGAACTTGCAGGACTTGATCACAGTTGACTTGCAGAACTTGATTTCTGGAGTGCAGGACTTGGAGTTTGTTGACTTGCAGAGTTGAGAGGTAACTTGTCTGACTTCTTTAAGCTTAATGATTTAAGCTTGGTAGCTTTAGCTTATGGGGGGGGCTTAATCTTCAAAAAAACGGCGCAATCGTGGGGGGGGGGGGCTGTTTTTTCCCGCCACGCGGAAAAATCGGACCTCCTCCGAGATGAAACGATTGAGTTTGTGAAGCTATTAAGCTTCTAATCCAAGCTTATTGATTAGTAATTTTAAGCTTTGAAGCTTGATGAAAAGAAGTTACTCTGTATATCCACGACTTGTTGATGGAGATGAGGGAGTGGTCCTCCGCCTGTACAGCCTGGTCCTTCGCGATCTGATAACAGAAACAGGGGTTCTTGATCGCCAGAAGTCTGCTTGTATCGACGGTTCGCGACGAGATTGACCGTAGAGCCCGATCGTTCCAGGAGCTCCGCCTTCACACGAGATGGGTAGCGATTGGAAGCTCTTGATCTCAGCTCCGCTCTGATACCACTGGTGCGCAGATCGGTCGCAGTATGCTCACGTAGTGAATCCCGAAAGGTCCCCAAGAACAATGAACTCTACCTTTTTGCACAAATTACAATGTAAAAAGCATGAACGACAAGAGCAAGAGACCAATTGGGTTCAATCTCCCCCCATGCCTTGTGTCAGCGCTTCACAAAGCATGTATTTTATGTATATTTCCATCTTCATGCTCAATAATAGCCCAATTTACAAAAATATGACAAGCTTTTAGCTTTTGAGTTTGCTTTTATAAAAATAGGAGATAAAGCTAATGGACGGTGCCCATAGGGTCTGGCACGTCCAATCTCAATGTCCAAATGAAATAACATATCTGTGCGCATAGACGCATACAAAATAATAATAAATAATCGATGCCTCAATAGACATAACAAAATATAGGCGTGGCACCTATCAAAATATAATCCATAGGTCGAATACTCGCTAGACTCCAATGCTTTCCTCCGCCACTGCTGCTATCTCTACACATCAACTGAAGCATTCACAATCGTTAGTAAAATAATACAATTAAACCGACAAAAGTGAATACCTAGCAGTCTTCAACTACATAAATAAATCAATTGGTTAGAAATAAATCCTAACCTTAATTTATTACGAGTGCGCACTCTAAACTCATAAACGTTTATTAATTTAATATGTATTTTGCGGAATCACCTGCTATGGAATCACCCATGTACACACTAAATTAATGAAATGCCCGAAAAGGACAGGCGTCCCCATCAACTTCTCGCACAAAGAATCCACTTTGTGTATGAGCCCCGGTCATCAAAGTTTACGGAATCCACCATAAAACCTCACGAAATCCACCATGGTATATGCCTCCTGGCATGACACAGTTATTTTTGGCATCTGAGGCCGTTTCAGGCCCCGTTTTAGAGCCGCAAGGTTGCGGACAGCAATTTCAGGGTACACTGTGATTTCGGTTGTTTTGACCGAAAGTGGGTGCACAGGTTATAGATTGTGAATCTGTAATTATTGAGGTGTTTGCAAGAAGCAAACATAAGATTTATCTGCAAACAGGTTGCAGATTGCACATATTGTTGAGGAGACAGTGAAAAAGGCTGTCTAGTATATTGCTGTACACTACAGGTCGAGGGTTGCAGAAGATTTGCTTACTGTTTGGTATTAGTTTTGTGATAATGGCAGAGAACAGTGGAAGCCCCATCATTGAGAAGCTCGACAAGAACAACTACCCTTCATGGAAGTTCCGTGTCACGAACTTCCTTATTGGAAAAGGCCTCTACGAGTTTGTTTCAGGTGAAGAAAAGGAGCCAGAGGTGAGTGATCCTCCAACTGCAAAAGAGACAAAGGCACGAAAGGAATGGAATGCAAAAGACAAGAAGGTCGTGTATTGGCTGTCTGCAGTAATTGACAATAATATGTTGGGACATATTAGAAATGCAGAGAATTCATATGCAGCTTGGACCATACTTGAAAGTATGTTTTCCGTAAATACAAAGGCACGAAAGATTCAACTCAAGCAAGAGTTGAATACATTGAAGAAAGGGAAGATGTCTATCAATGAGTATGCATTGAAGGTAAGGAGCATTGCAAATGCATTGGCAACGATTGATGCAATGCCCGATGATGATGATTTGGTGTCGTCTACCTTGGGTGGACTTAACAATGAAAAGGCTTAGAAGTCTTTTGTAACTTCCGTATATGTCAGAAAGCCATTTCCAGATTTCGATGAGTTGGTCTCCCTTATGATCACTGAAGAGATCAACATGCAGAGTGAGACATCTGAAAGAAGTGGTGAATAGGTCCAAGTTTTCTACTCCAATTCAGGAAGGGGACATGGCAGGTTCTCTTCAAGAGGCCGTGGTACAGGACGTGGTAGTGACAACTAGCAAAACAGATTGAATCAGTAATTTGGCGATATGCAGGTTTCAGGAGGTCGTGGTAACTTTAGAGGCAGGGGGAGCTTTAGAGGAAGAAGTGGATGGCAGAACAGAGGTTCTAACAACTCTAGTATTGTGTGTCACTACTGTGGCAAAACAGGTCATATTGCAGCCCAATATTATGCTAAGAAAGATGATATTCTAGTGGTAAGTTGCAGCAAGGAAACTATGCATCGTCTTCATGACAGAATGAAGACAAAAATGAATGTCTATTTGTTATGCAGCATATGTTGAATGCTATTACAGGAAAGGGAACACATGATGATGTTTGGTATGTTGATTCAGGTGCATCCAATCATATGACCAGCCATGCAGAATGGTTTGGAGAGATGCAGGATTTGCAAAATGCAGGTTATGTATAGATGGGTGATGATTCATACCACCCAATTTCACATATTGGAAAAGTTCCCTTGTCCTTGCATGATGGTAAGACAAAGAGTCTTTCAGATGTATTACATGTGCCATCTATTACAAAGAACTTGGTGTCAGTCGGTCAAATGGTAGAGCAAGGGTTGCAAGTCAGATTTAATGTAAAGGGCTGCTTTGTAGAAGACTTCAATGACAAGTGTAGGTTGGTAGCAAAGGGAAGTAGAGTTGGACGTATGTTTACTCTGGATACTAGAATTCCTACTATGAATACTGCTATGTATGCTAAAGAAAAAGGTGTTGTTGCAGATATTGAAATTTGGCACAAACGCATTGGATATGCAAATGTACAAAGGCTGAAATTAATGCGGTCCAAAGGGTTAGTTACAGGTTTTCCTACATTTAGAGTTGCAGAATTTCATAAGGTATGCGAAGCATGTCAGTTTGGTAAGCAGGCAAGTTCAAAACAAAATCATGTTAATGAGATAGCAACCCAAAACATAGCTAATATATGCTACAATGTGGAGGTTGTCTCAATTATTGAGAGCCAAGGTGGTAGGAAACCTAGGGTTTACAATGGTGAAGACCTAGCTAGAGCGGATCTAGTAAAAGGATCTGATTTAGGGGAAGTGATAGGCAACAAGTGAGCTGAGAAAGATCGGTCAACATGAAAGAACATAAAAATAGGAGTGGTGGCAACCAACTGATCCATGCAAAGATTAAAAGAAGATGGGTTTGGAGGCCCAAAATCTCTAAAAGTGTGGCTAGTGTGCTAGATGAAAGGCAAAGAGTTTCAAGTGGATATACCATGGTCAATTCCCAAGTGGATGAGACCAAAGGACATAATAATTCACATGACAGAGATGTAAGCATAAATATCCTTGATGTTGTGCATAGAGACATTTGGGGGCCTACACAAAATGTATCTCTTAGAGGCAGTTCATACTTTGTCACATTCATTGATGATTGTTCTAGAAAGCTGTGGGTATATTTTATGAAGGAAAAGAGTGAAGCGTTTGAGCACTTTAAAACTTTCAAGGCTGCAGTTGAGAGAGAAACAGGCTTGAAAGTAAAGTGCTTGAGGTCAGATGGAGGGGGAGAGTACCTCTCAAATGAGTTCAGGGATTTTCTAAGGTCTCATGGGATAAAGAGACAGTTCACACGCACATATACCCCACAGCAAAATGGGGTTGCATAAAGGAAAAACAGGCATATTGCAGAAGTTGCACGCACCTTAATGGCTGAAAAGAATATGCCTAAGCATTTTTGGTCTGAGGCTGTTCATACTACTGTTTATATTATGAACAGAACTCCCACAGCTGCAGTTCATGGGATGACTCCTAAAGAATGCTTTACTGGCAAGAAGCATGATGTATCGCACTTGAAGGTATCTGGCTGTATTGCATATGTTCATAGGCCAGATGAGCTACGAAAGAAGCTTGATCCAAAGGTAGAAAAATGTGTTTTTATTGGATACTCTTTAGAGCAGAAAGGGTATCGCTATTATTACCCTGTCACATGTAAGTTTAGAGTGAGCAAGGATGTTATCTTTGATGAAATGAGCAGTTAGTATGCATCTAGTGTTGATGCATTGGATGATGATGATGATCATGACACTCATGTGCAGGCTAAAAAGCAAGAATCACGGACTCTTAGTGGACCAAAGACATCATCTGGTAGTCCTTGGTCTGAGAGACTAAGGAGTACCTCTACATCTTCAGGTCCATCTAGTAGCACTACAGGTAAAGACAAAGGAAAGAATAAAGTGTCAGATGGCATTGATGCAGTTCTTGATGGAGACTCCAGTGGCTGAGAGAGCTTGGATGATGAGCTTGGTATTCCTTCTGTCAGGACACCAGGTGTACAGAGAGCTCATAGTAATGTAAAGGCTCCATTGAGTGATCCGGTGGTATGTAGATCTAGCAGGGTCAGATACCCTATTAAAAGATTTGGTTTTGAAGGTTATGCAACTCACCATTATGCTTATATGGTGAAACTAGTTGAGGATGTTGAGCCCACATGTTTTGAGGAGGCTGTTGATCATGCTCATTGGGATGCAATAATGGATAAGGAGATGGTTGCATTAGAGGCCAATAAGACTTGGGATCTAGTATCATTTCCGAAGGGCAAGAAAGCTATTGGATGTAAGTGGGTTTATAAGATTAAGCACAATGCAGATGGTTCTATTAGTAGGTACAAAGCTAGGCTGGTTGCAAAAGGCTATGCCCAGACATATGGCATAGATTATGAAGAAACCTCCAGTCCAGTTGCTAGGATGGCAAGTGTCAGATGTGTAATTGCTTTGGCAGTAGCCAAAGGTTGGAGGTTGCAACAAATGGATGTGAAGAATGCCTTCTTGCATGGTGATTTGCAAGAAGAAGTGTATATGGATCAACCAATAGGTTATGAAGATTTAGAGCATCCCACGTATGTGTGTAGGTTGAAGAAGGCGCTCTATGGGCTCAAGCAAGCACCTAGAGCATGGTCTGACAAGATCAGAGAGTACCTTGTCAATATTGGCTTTTATGTTTCTGATGCTGATCACTCACTTTATGTGAGAAAGGGAGATGCAGGTTTGGTCATCATAGTCATCTATGTGGATGACTTGATTATTACAGGTGATAGCGATAGTGGGATTGCTGAAGTCATGGATTTTTTTAAGAAGAAGTTTGAGATGAAGGATTTAGGTGAGCTAAGGTACTTCCTTAGCATTGAGATGATCAGATGTGATGATAGTATATGGCTGTCCCAAAGATAGTATGGCTTGGATATGTTGTCCAAGTATGGTATGACAGCATACAAACCACTTTTAGTCCCGTTGGAGCAGAATGCAAAGTTGAGTGCTGATGTTGGGGATGAGATAGAAGACCCTACTATGTTCACGAGGATAGTGGGGAGTTTGATCTACATGACCATTACAAGGCCAGACTTGAGCTACGTTGTTGGTCTTGTGAGTCAGTTTATGCAAGTACCTAGAAAGCCACATTTGGATGCAGTCAGATACATATTGAGATATGTGAAGTCCACATTACATTATAGACTTTTCTATGAGGCAGGTACAGATGTGCAAGTGTTTGGATACACAGATGCAGATTGGGCTGGTAGTATGTCTAATAGAAGATCTACCAGTAGATACATGTTCTCTCTTGGTAGTGCAGTAATGGCTGATTTGGATGTGCAGGTGGAAGGTCCAATTGTCATTTATTGTGACAACATGAGCTGTATACAGTTGGCTAGGAACCCTGTGTTCCATGCCAGGACAAAATATATTGAGGTACACTACCACTTTTTGAGAGAGAAGGTACTAGCAGGTGAGATTTGACTTGATGTATGTCAGCACACAGGATCAGATAGCTGACATCTTCACGAAGGCATTGGGTACAGAGAAGCTTCAAAAGTTTCGAAGCTTACTTGGAGTTGCAGAGATGCAGTTGAGCTTGAGGGGGAGTGTTGAGATGACAAGCTCAATACATGCGGACATTGATGATGGACCGCCTGGTTAGATGGGTCCACACGTCTACACTTAGCATGTCGGTGGTCATTATGACTCTCACATGGCCACTGACTCATTATTTATTATATTCAGGTTGTTGTTACACCTATTTACAGTTGGCATAATTATAGCGCCAGTCGACTAGTGTAGTCGGTTATGCATTATTTGACTTAGTAGGCCACTTTCTTTTATGTTGTATCTTATCTATACTTTGTGTACATTGTAAAGAGTGTGGAAGAAGAAGAAAAAACCAGCAAGAAAACGTTTTGGCCTCCATCTCTCTTCTTGTCTCTTAAGTGAGCTTCTCCTTGTGCATTCTATGTGTGTTTGGCGTAGCATCTTGAGCAAGTCCCCTCACCACGTGATTCTTGACATCATGGACCAGTTGTCCATTTGCGGGCGTGATTGGACGAGGATCTAAAAGTGAAATTATTGATCATGCTTTTTTGATTCATTGAGGGGGCCATCTATTTATAGGTTAGGGATCTCTTTATAAACTATGCTTATTTAGTATGCAAAGTAACTTTATTTTTCCTGATTTTGATGCTCCAACTTCTTTTTTGTTTGAACCAATTTTTTTTCAAGGTATCTAAATCTTGCTCCTCTACTCCTATTATGAAAAGTATGCAAGTTTATTGTTTGCCTTTTGCTATGAAGAATGCATCCATAAAGCTTGGTATTCACTGAGGGGACTACTTATCTATAGGTGATAGATCTCATTATAAATTATGCTTATTTTTTATACAAAGAATTTTTTTTTCTTAGTTTTGATGCTCCAAGTTCATTTTTGTTAGTTGTGACAATTTTTTTCTCAAGGTAATCTTGATTTGTTCCATAAAGCTTGTTAATCACTTTGTTTTAATTTCCCTTATTAGAGGGTTGTCTATATCCCTTCTAGATATGTTGGAGTTAAAGCTCCTTACAACCATTGCATATATGAGAAGCTTTGGAGTGATTAGTGAAGAAGATGAGGAAGATATTGACCTTTGTTGCTGCCAAGTTCACATATCGATACTATACAATAGTTATATATAAGTGGCTTTCGTTGCAAGAGAAATAATTATATTTTCCTATATTGAGTTCTTTTTGTGTTTTGTTTAGGTTGACTCATTATTTTAGAGATTAGTTTGATTGATAAGGGTACTTTTTGAGATGTGTGATAGCATCCCAATTTTGTTCATTTTCCTCTCTTCGGTATATTTTGAGAGTTTGAAAAACATGGTCCCTTGAATAGCTTGTTTAATACAAATTTTCAATATGGGTAACAAGATTATCCCTCATAAAGTTACAAATTTTGTGAAAAAACTCCAAGTTTTTGCAAATACATTGAAAAACTCCAAGTTTTGGAAAATTTTGTGAAAAAACTCCAAATCGAGAGCTTGCTTTTTTAAATCCCCCGTTAGTTATTAACATAAGTTAGTTTTTACTTTAGTTGGTAACCTTACTAACTTATAATTGACTAACTAATCTTTCGAACTAACCAACTGAATTTTAATTGTGTGGAAGTATTAGAGGGGGCATTGTTTTTTTTGTGCTCCCAAATTATTAAAATAATGCCATTTTTTATTATCACTATCAAGAAGAATCCTCAGGGCAAGATGATGCTCCGATTCCTCGCCTTCCATCGTGACAAACAGTGTTGAAAATGATGCGTTATGCAAGAAAATCTGATTTCAGTATTTCTCTCTCCTCTCTCCTCTTGTGATTTGTTCTCATGGATCAATGTAAAAGAGGCGGATGGGTTGATATGGACGTTTTTGGTCAAATGATGATGCAAGAGTGGAAAGAGATGTGAATCAAATTTGGCAGATCATCAGCGACTATGGAAGAGCATCAACGAGCCTCCAACATCGAAAAACCCGCGTCATACTAAGTGATTTTATGAGAGAAATATAGATTTTATTGTTTTATGATCAACTAATGTTTGAAATAGTTAATAATGCTTGGATTTGATTGCCAATCCTCCATTTGATTAGTCATGTTGAAAGAATCATGAAAAATCAGTCGTATAATAATTGTACGCAAATCACACAAAACCCGAGACTAGGCGGTTTAAGGAAAAATATGTGGTTTTGGGTTTTTGGTGTGCATTTGCCATTCCTATGGAATGAAACATGCTAAGAAAATCATTTTCTATGAGAGTAATCAGTCTACACCTAAAAATTAGTAATTAACTATAATTCTCTATAAATAAATAGAAAAAATAAAGAAAAATAGAAAAAAATTAGATTTTTTGCATCATAAAAATAAGATTTATGTTTGTGGACATATGATAGAGTCAAAGCATTATTTTTAGCCTCAGTTCAGTCCTATCTCTTTGTTAGAGTGAGTTTTTATCGCTTTCAATAAAGAAAAATACATAAAAAACCATGCCTTACACCTATCAATGCGTGCAAATTTTAAACGCTAGGGAGTAGGGGGTTGTTGAGTGGATAAAGTATATTAATTTTTGATGTTTCATGGTGCATATTATATAGAGTTCGTGTTTGTTTAAAATTAAAAGGGACTAGTAGCACGAGGAAGCTCTTCGGTCCTAGCCCTAAGCAACAAAGCACTATCGTAGAAAAGGAAAATCATGAAAAGAATTGTCTTCGCACTTTCATGTTGTTGATTTTCAATGAATATTTATTTGAGCATGATGGTCATGTTCACACTTCCATTGATGCACCACATGGTATTGTATCCTAGATGCATAGCACCTATTTGTATGAGTGATGACTGACGATGAGAGTGTGAGGTATCTTAAACCGTAGGGCTAGATATTCAGTTCCTTGGGAGTTATTTGATGAGGTTTATCTATCATCTCCTAGATCGTTTAATTGAAAGAGTGGACTTTGTTTTGAATGTGTTTCATGTTTAATGATGCATCTTGGGGCCAATCCCCGAGGTGTAGGAGAGCTGTAGTGGAGCTGCAGTGATGATCAACTGAGGGGTGCTCCCTTTATGTGTGCCACGTGTTGGTGTATAACACCAACATGTTTAGGGACTCCCTTTGAGAAGTGGTAAAAGAATTATTTGTTGGAGTACAAAAATGTACAAACGCAAAGTTTTAGATACTCCTAGTCGTGAAGTTGCGTGGGGTAGTTTTAGGTGAGTAGTAGAGGCCCACTAGTGCCTTAGAGCTAGTGTCGGGCCCGTTTTAAGTCCCAACACTAACATTGGAGCTTCTTCGCATGATTTGAAGCAATTTCTTCATTCTAATTTGGGAAAAAAACAAGGCAACCACAAATTTCTGCTTGAATGAGGCTCAAATCATGGGGTTTATGATGTATTCAACTCAAGGAAGGTGGCAGTAAAGCCACACCACCAAGATTTGGCCAACATTGAAGCATATTATCAATATTGGTGGCATTTTCACTCTCTTGGACACTTGAATACTTTTACTCAAGCATGGAGCTCTCATAGTCCATTAGAGTCTTCTTCATTACTAGAAGCTAAAGCTACACTGGAGCAAACATTATGGGATCAATTTTTGCTTAAAGTTGAATCAATGGCATTCAATCTTGATCAATTGGGAATGGATTATGTGGAGGATTGATCAATTGCATTACTCTTCATTGCAATAAGAGGTATTAATATCACTTAATGATTTTAATCTCTCTTATTATCCTACTGTTGAGCTAATCATATTGTTGAGAAAGGGAGATTAGGAGTAATCAATCATCAAACTTGAAAGTGGAGAGTATATAGAGCCTAATTGATTGTGACTATTTCGTACTTTCCTATTCTTTCCACTCATGATTAGTGTCAAAATTGATAGCAAACCATTGATTCATTGCCTACAATTTGTATCTAACATAGAATTTGATTTGTTAGAGCTAATCATTGATGCTACACGATTGAAAATATTAGTGGAAATGGTAAGTGGGATCCATATACTACAATTAGTCACTACAAAGGGTAATATCCTATCCTTAGCTCATTTCAATTCAGTCAATTTCTATTTTCCACTTCCATTTCATTAAAGGATTCAAAGATTTTTTTTTAGACCAATGCATAGCATCACTATTTTCTTAGCCAAGTAGCATGTTCTTACAACATTCATGTCAGAACCTATCAGAACATCACAGAACCACCAATAATCATCATGATCTTCCAAAACACAATCAATATCATCCAAAACACTCTCAAACCACTTCCAAATCAATCAATCATCTCATAAAATCAATCATTCAGCTCTCAAAAACAACAAAAACCAGCCAAAAAACAAGTCATTTCAACACTCAACATATCCCCACACTCAATAAGGAAGCGTCCTCGCAACCCAGGAAAAAGGGAATACAAGTTCATTGAAAAGCGCAACTTGGATCGTCAATATTTCTTCAAAAAGAATCCATCCACCACGTCCCCAACTTATAACATGTTTCTGATATAAAAATACAAAGAAAGGAAAACCCTTTTGAAATTAACACCTCTTATCAAACTAAAAATCACAACAAATTTGTAAAGGATATAAGAGTTTACTTCTTCTTCATCAGCATCAACTTCAATTCTGCATCCACGACTCCATCACCACAATTCTCTAAAATGTAGCTCGTACACGAAATCCAATCCAATAGGAAACCACCACGCTCGTATTACATAAATGAACTCACAACACAACCACTAATACACAACACAACCATCTGAATGACTCCTCCAAAAAGAGAGATTTTCATTAAAAAGCATCCACCATACATTGGAAAGGTATCAATGAAGATGACCCTTCTTGAAAGATTGATGTTGTCAGAAACGATCCATAGACAAGGATTCATCTACAAAGTTTTTGGGAGGATTTTGAAAAAACTGAAGACAGCACATCCTTTCCAACAGGACCAAGTATCTGCTAGGCAAACAAAGGGCATGAAAATACAAGATATCCAGTTGCTGGGAATCAATGCTCACATTGACATTCATGCACAACTTTGGAATAGACTTGGAATCATTATGAGAGTGCCTATGCATATACGCCAGGTACCAAGCAAAGTGAGCAGTTAATCTCACTGAGGGATCTGCAGACTGTGAATACTGCTGAGCAAAATGAACATAGTTCTGATAAGCTTGACTGGAAGCTGTCCATTCTCCTGGAATTACTGGCCAATTGATCTGAGGTCCTGTAAGGCAATCATCCGAACTCCATCCCCGTCTTCTAGAAATCTGATTATCAAACCCGTCACAGTCACTATCCAACTGAGGTGGTTGAGATATAGAAGTGTTAGGAGAGGGTAATGGAATAAGGAAGAGTGGGTGAAGGGAGGGATAAGAAAAATCATAAAAGGAAGAAAAGGTTAAAGAAGGAGTGGCAGAAACTTGGAGGGAATCACTAAGGAAGGGTGTTAACTGATAAATAGGAAATGTGGAGGGTACATTAATGGATGGAGAAGGACAGGGTGGAGAAGGGGAAAATACCCTATCCTCAATAAAGGAACAGTAGGTAAAAATGGGAATTTGAGGGAAAGATGAAGGTTGGAAAAGAAGGGGTAAAATAGTGGTGGAATTAGATTGACAAAGGGAAAGATATATAGCATAGCGGTGAGCCATTTGTTGGTAATAGAGGAGGGTAGGAACAGAAGGTCCTAAGAGAGATCGTCGATGATAGGCATCAAAGAAGGTAGCATCAAATGGATTATGTTTTGAAAGATAGGCGAAGAGATCCATCCTCAGTTGATTAGTACTCTGGGTAGAGATAGGAGCTGTGTTTTGTCTTTGATTTAGGACCACCGAATCAATCATGGGATGCCACGAATTATCATGACAATCAGCCACTTTGGAGGAATAACTCTGGAACATGTCAGCTATGCGCAACTCCAAATGATTGACATACAAAACAGCCTGTAAGACCACATCCCCCACATACCATGCCATATCCACATCATCTGGAATTAACAAGTCTCCTCGTAGATACATGTATGATATCAACATGGTATCTGGCGTGACAGAATCTTCAAACACCATTCTGACTACCTCTGTCAACAAGTCAGTAGACCAAACCCCACTCCAGCCATCCTCTGGAAGAGGTAAATCCATCGTGGAAAGCTTCATATAGAAGACCAACTTCTGTAAGTGGTAATGGACAAAGAAAGAATGGTCTGGTAGAACATATTCCTAAAACTGCTCAAAGGTAGACCATAATAAGTCCATTCTGGACTGCAATCTTTCCACTTTATCTTGGAATAAAGGGCACAAAGTAGCCTGTCTCTGAAGAGCAGCCAAGTCCTGCTGTGAAAGAGAAGGAATCAAGGGAACATTAGGGCTTGGAGGAACAGAGCGGGACTTCGCCAGTTGATCTTGTAACTGCTGGATTTGGAAGGCTTGGTTGGCCACTGTGTCATTAGCCATCTGTAAAGCTGAAAGTTTGTCATCTAAGATAGCTTGGAACTCCTGCGCTTCTCTGGACATCCTCGCCTTCTCCTCTGAAAGGTAGTAACCTGTGATTGAGCCTCTAGTAACTGGATCTTCAAAGAAGAGATCTCATCGCTTTGGGTGGCAACCAGTTGGGTTTGCTGTTCCATTTGCTTAAATAAATCTGCTAGGGTATTTTTAGCAGAAGCTAACTCAGATGTTGCCTTATGTAACTGGTCCTTAAACTGCATGAGTTCTTCATAAAAAGACACGTACAGCTGTTGAATACAGGCTGTCACAGATAATTCAATGGAACTCTGAATATCCTTACAAAGGAAAGGAATTGCATCTCCTGAGACAAGACTGTTCAAGGAGGGAACTGAGATGTCCAATGATCCTTCTCGATGTGCTCTGAACAGGTTATTACAAGTGAGATACCCAGGGAGGTCACTGCCAGAGGTAGCAGGGATAGGTACTGAAGGAAGTACGGAAGGAGCTTTATCCGCGACCCTCTTCAAGCATTTGCGTTGTATGACCAGGGGAGGCGGAGAATCATCATCCTCTATGTCAATAGGTTCTGACTCATCTGAAGGTGGAGGAGGAGGAGGTACTAGATCTGATGGAGGAGGTGGAGGCACAGTCTTCTGTAAACCTGAATAGATCAAGAAGGCAGACAAATATGATCCATATGTGACATTGGTAACATTACCCCTGGTGACTTTGACGAAATGCTGATCCATTTTAGTGAGGAGGTAAGTGCTCCAATCAATAGCAACTCCTTTCAACACCATCCTGGAAGCTGTGAAAAGCTCTTTGGACAAGTACTGGGATGGCGTTTTGGCAGGCATAAACCTGTCCTGGAGAAACTGACAGATCGTCTTCCATACGGGATCAGTGATCATAGAAAAGGAAACTCCTGAAGAGTTGATCACCTTCTTAACATCCAGCATTTCCCTTGTCTGCTTTTGCAATAGCTTTAGAATCTCTTCATTAGAGAAAAGCTGACGAGTGGTAACAAAAGGTTCACCTTTGGAGGGTAGAGATAGAGCCTTACCTAGGCCTCGAGGTGTCAAAGTCATAGAAATTCCCTGGACTAGTCCTGTCTTCTTGCTGTAGGAGGCTAGAAACTCATCACATAACGACGGATCCTCAGGAAGCAATGGAAAAGAAGTAGCCACAAAAACAGCAAGGCCCGCCTTCGTGAGAGGCTCAAAAGTAAGTAGGGAAGAGTAATCCCTACTGACTAAAGGGACGTACTGGATAGGGGGAGGGGCGTGAGAAGGCGCCATTCAGATGGGTACACACACACCACAAACACAGACAATCAAGGAGAATGCCTACAAAGCAACAGACAAAAAACCAAGGATAAAAGAACAACCAAAACAAGAAAACGTGACTCGACCAACTAACCCCAAGCAATCCACAGCCTAGAAAAAATTTGACATGACCTCGAGGCAAATGCGATCGAAAGCTTCATGCTATGCATCAGACAAACACCCAGAACCCCGTATCAGGCAAGAAAAGAAAAAAAACTGCATACCGTACCCGTAACCGTAACAAAGACAGTAAACCAAAACAATACCACATCCGACACATATCAAGACTACATCGTTGATAAACCAGTGTGTGACCATGGAAATAACGCTAAGGACTGCGCATACCCATCCCACGAAACGGTTCGTTAAAAAGGAGAATTAAGTGCAGTGAGGGGGGATTAAATTAATGAAGGGTTTATTTTAATAAATTAGTAAGAATGGGTGAATTTTTATTAAGTGATAAACCTTAGCAAGAAAACGGCGGTTCCTTATTATAAATTTAATTACCAATTATTAGGTGAAAACGGTGCATTAATTCGAATCCCGGACTTCGATACCCAGACTGGGTCTCTAAATGCAAGTTCATTGATTACAAATTAAGGTGATGTGGAGCGCTTTTTTGCCAGCGCGTGCTCTTGTGACGGCTGGTTCATTTTAAATAAAAATTAAAGTGCCTCTTTAGCGCACGTAGCACGTGCTAAGTGAACGGCGGGTTTATTTTAATTAAAAAGTATGTGTGTGGGTATTGAGCGCGAATGCCCGTGCGATGGTGGTAGTTAGGTTTGATTTATGTTAAATATTGGTGTGTTTGTTTGTGTGTGTTTTTTTTTTGTTTTTTTTTTGTGTTTAAATATTAACCGTGGGTTTTGGGGGAGCATGTGTTTGTTTTGTATTTTTTTAAAAACGAATAAAAGGGAAATACCTGGTAGTGGGTGTATGAAAATGCAAAGAATGCGCTCTCCTCAATCCAAAAATATCTGGATTTTTTTCTAGACGGTTAGTTGGTGTGTGGAGGAAAAATGTGTTGGTTATATTGTTTTTTTTATAAAATTTGCGAGGAAATTAGGTGTGAAAGGAAATATTATAACAGCTAAGAAAAATATGCCAAAAATAAATAAAAATGTGAAGGGAAGTGTTAGGAATTTTTCAGACATTAATTTAGAATTTTTAAGCATTTGTAAGGAATTTTTATCATATTGTTGGGTATTTTGAAAGATTTTGGAAGTTCAAAAAGAGGCAAAAAGATTGTTTCGGAAAGTGAATTGACAGGAGTTTTTAATGATTTGTTTTGTATTTGTCAATGTGTTTGTATTTTGTGTTTTGTATGTGTTTTTTTTTTGTAAATTAATTAATTGGTTGTAAATATGGGTTCCATGTGTAAAAATATTGTAAAGTGAAAAAGGAATGGAAAAAAGGTCAAGGGGGGGGGGGGGGGGTGAGAGGAATTTTGGAGAATTTTTTTAGAATTGTTTGGGGTAGTTTTGACTAATTTAAAATGAGTTTGTGTTTGTTGGTGGTTTGGTTTTTTTTTTTCTTTGTTTTTCAGGTAATGTTGAATAAATTTGGAAAATATGGAATTTTTTTGAAATTGTGTAATAGGAAATTTCAGGCTATAAATATATATATATAATGGTGGAAAAAGGTGTCAAGAATTTTTAATAATATTGCAAAATGTTTGTCAAATTCGTTTAGGATGATTGTTTTTTTTTTTAAATTTGAAGTGTGTTTAATGGAGGTGTGGATGTGTTTTTTAAAAAAAATGATATTCGAGATGCCAAAAGGAATACCCGGACACTCGTGACAGCTGCGCATGCATGAACCAGCACGCACCACCGCACGGTCAAATCCAAACGTGCGTCCCGCGCGTGAACAACTGCTAAAAGACGCACCCGCACGAACCACGCACGTGCAACGCCGCGGACGCGAACAACCGTGATCGAACACGATAAAAAGAAACACCGCATCACTGATGGGAGGTGGTGTAGATCCGGTGGGTGGGGGTGTTGATTCGTTGGAGTGGACACGTGGGACCGCGGCGGGAAGGGGTAAACCGGAGGTAGGGTAGGGAGGGCGTGCTTAGGAAGGGATGGTGGGAATGGGGATTTGGGTAGGGGTATGTGAATAAATGGGGGGGATAGAAGGGTGTGAATGGGGGTTTGGAGGTGGGAAGGTGTGTGTGTGGGAAGGGGGGTGTGACTGGGGAGGGTATGTGTGTGGTGGGAAGGGGGGTTAGAGGGAGGGTGGGGTGGTGTGTGTGAACTGGGGAGGAAAGGGGGCTAAGGAGGAGGTGGTGAGGTGGGAATGGGCACGTGGCAGGGCGGACAGGGGACGTCCGGACGTGCAGGGCGGGCTGGTGGAGGGCAACGACGTGCGGCACGACGAGCGCGTCACGGTTGGAGGGCGGCTAAGGTCGCAGGCGTCACGGCGGTGGCTCAGGCACTCGGCGGCGACAGCAGGGCGGCACAACGGCGGGCAGGAGGACGAAGGGTGACGTGTGCGGGTGGGCGACGGGACCACTGGCTCGTCAAGGAAGGCGTGTCAGGCGGCCATGGCGGCGTGGGAGGAGGCCACAGGCGGCAGAGGCGGGAGCAGCGCTTCACGGAGGAGGGGAGGGAGGAGAGGAGGAGGCAGGGAGGGAGAAGGAGGGAGAGAGAAGGAGAGGGGGGGGGAAGGGAAGATGGAGGGGGGGAGCACGCAGAGAAGGGGCACAGAGAGAGAGAGAGGGGGGCAGTTAGGGTGGGGAGGGGTCGGGGAGAGAGAAGGGTAGGGTGGGGGGATAGGGAAGGGTGGGAGGGGGGATGGAAAGGGGAGGGTGACTAGGGAGGGGGTGGTGCCCTGGGTATGGGCAGGGGGAAGGGGGTCATGGGATGGGTAGGGGTAGGGGTTAGGGGAATGGGCGGGGTAGGGTAGGGAGTACCCAGGGAAGGGTAGGGGTGGGGGAAATAGAATTGGGCGGGGTAGGGGGCCAAGAAAGAGGCATACCCCCGTTCCGCGCGCGTGCGCGGAGCGAGGTAAAAAAATTTGCCGTGACGGGATTGAAAGAGCGCCGGAACGTCGCGACGGGGTACGTGGAGGCGACCGAGGCGCATTAAGACGCGTAAAATCAAAAATGGGCGCGTTCATGCGCAAGACGGAGCGCGTGAAAACACGTAAAATTAAAGAAAATTTAATAACTCCCAATCTAGACGTCAAAACGAAATAGCGTAAAAACAAAAAGTGGGCAGGACAACAGGCGAAAGACAAGAAAAATATGCGAGGGAGATTCCGGGAGGGGTAAAGGGCGGTCACGTGCAAAAAACACAAAAAAATGAACCAAAAACGTAATTAAAAATTAATAGCGGGAGATCCGTGCATCGGAATGAGGTGCGAGAAAAGGTCAACTGTGCAAAAAGACGTGCTCGACAATCCTATCACATCAAAATAGAGTTCGGACTGAGATAAGACGCGTTCACGGGGAAAAAACCCAAAAAATAGACCCAAAAATGGGAGCGAAAATTAATATCGGACGAACCATTCACCGGAATAACATGTAATAAGAAGGAAAAATGTCCGCAGGAAGGAGTGGCACAGGGTTAACATGTTAAATTGCAGTTCCGGTGGAAGGAGGAGGGGTTCACATGCCAAAAACTCCAAAAAGACGCCCGAAAACTCACTAAAAAATTATTAAGTAAAAATCCAGAAGTCGAAAGAGGCTGGAGGAAAAAGGAAAAAGGTGGGGGAAGGCACAGCGGACACGGCTGTCAAATCAAATGGGAATGCCGATGCAAACAGGGCAGGTTCACATGGAAAAATGTCAAAAAGACGCATTAAAAGTCGTAAAAAACTGGAAAATTAATAATGGACAAACCGTGGAGCAGAATGACTTGGAATAAAAAGAAAAAATGTCAGGGGAAAAGTGATTGTCAGGGCTATGACATCAGAGCATGGTTCCGAAGCAAAAAAAGCGCGTTCACATGGAAAACCGGCTAAGGTGTGCAAAATGCTTCAAAAATTAATAACTCAAAAACCGTGCACCGGAACAGGGGTAGGTAAAAAGGAAAAATGATCAGTTCAAAGAGAGGAACAGGGCTATAAGGTTGAATTGGGACTTTGGTGAACGTAGGGTGCATTCACATGGCAGGACCTCAAAATCAGGGAATGAAGGAAAACTGCAAGGGAACAGCCCCAAGGGTAGGTGGAAAATGAATGGGTGGGTGGGAAGGGACCCCATCAGGGTAAAAGCAAGGCATGGCAAACATGCATGAGCAGGGTAAGGCATATGCAGAGGATATACAATGTAGACGCGCAGGGACGCGTCCCCACACTTAAGACCTTAACGGATAGGGTTAACCGAGCAACAGGGACCTAGGACCACGCCACAAACCATCCACTAACTTCCCCACACTTAAAACATGAACATCACTGAGAAACAGAAGTTGTAGGGTTAGAAAAACTTGGCCCATTTTGTCAAGAATCAAGGTTGAGTTTCGATGGCACTTCCTGTGTTGTTGTTGGCTTCTGGAGGTACCAAGGCATCTTCTCGGCACACCTCCGTCATGGCAGGGACCACGCGGCACAACCCAGGGAGGTAGCTGATTGAAGGAATCGCAGAAAATCCATCGATGATGAGGGATACTACACTCAACTCACAGTCACTCAAATGGAATGAAAGAACAATCACTCGCCCCGTGACTAATATCACGCGAGGAATAAGGATTTAAACCCATATCTCGTACCCGGTTGAGGAATCGACAAGGGGGACTGGTGCAGAAGGAGTATGCCAGGGTGCACAGCTGATGGTGCATTAGTGCGTCCAACCCGTCTGGCATACGTGCAAGGAGGAAGGCAAGGAAGCCTGATAGTGCAGTGTACAGAACAGGGTGACGTGTCTTGTGTTGATGGTAAAGACCCATCCCGTGGGTGCACAGGGAAACGGGAACATACTTGACTCCAAGTGTCGTAACGTCCCTCAATCTCACCTCTCGGTAATTGATTGAAGAAACTCCAGTCACACTCATCCCACCCTCTGTCTCACTCTCTGTTGATAGTTACAGAGGGCAACCCATACTCACTTCCCCATCCGGTTAGGATGAAAGCTCACATCACTCAAGGGGTTGTCGATGAAGATCGCGTCGTCAGTTATTGAAGAGGCATACCCAGGGAGGTAGGCATCAAATCGAACGTTGTATTGGACAGGAACATGTAGTCTGCTAGAGGACAACTAAACACTTTGCAGAGAGACCCAGGATACAGCGTACCAAGGGAGGTAGCTTCGGAATTGGATCCTGGAGATATCAATTAATGAATCCTCTTTCTGGACTGCTGGGTGTTGCCACCTTTTCCACAGCCAGCTTCCCGCCCAAGGGTGATTGCCACCTTTTCTTGGAACGAGGCCTGCTATGACAGGGAATTGCTTCCTTTTCTCTCATAACAGATTTGTTTTTTTTTTCTCTCTCTCTCTTTTTCTTTTTCTTCTTTTCCCCTATTCCCGAGGGTGTTTCCACCTTTTCTCGAAGAATAGGTCGGCATGACAGGGACCTAAGTCCTTTTCTCCCATGACCGATATGTATATTTTTCTTCTCTTTTTTTTTTCGAATTGAGCAAGGGAATAGTAGAAAGACCATTTGTCAAAACCAACCTCGCCACTGTCTCGCTGGTGGAAAATAGAGGATAAGAGATCAAGGCTGGAAGGGGGGTTTGAGGGGACAGAGGGTTGTGTCCACTTTATCAGGAGTGGCTGAAGAACGGCTATCAGAAGTAGCATCATAAGAAGTACAGTGCCGCGCCAACGAGGGAAAGGATCAAGTGACCGTAATTGTCAAGATCCCCAAGGAGGGAAGTACTTCTTCAGGCGATATCCATTGATCAGAAAGGGATCATCAGAGGCATCAACGGTCTGCACTTGGACAGAGCCATTAGGGTTGATGGGAAGTACCTTATATGGGCCCATCCACCGCTATTGGAGCTTGCCAGGAAACTTGCCAAATCGTGAATCATAGGCTAGGACCAAATCACCTTCTTTGAACTCCTTGTGCTTGATGAAGCTGTCATGGTAAGCCTTGCGTCGAGCTTGCGTGGCTTCCATACACTGGAGAGCCATCCTACGAATTTCGTCCAAACATTCCAGGTGCAGGAGACGGCGTTGCAGTGAATCGTCGTCCCCCAAACGCTCTTTGATAGCCACTCTCAAAGAGGGTAATTCCAGTTCAACAGGAAAAACAGCTTCTGTACCATATACCAGCTGGAAAGGTGTCTGTCCTATTGCTGCTTTATGGGAGGTTCTATATGCCCAGAGAGCCTCTGTAAGTTGATCATCCCAATCACGATGATGTGCGGCAATCGTTCTTGTCAGAATCGAGCAGAGGATGCGATTCGTGACTTCGACTTGGCCGTTGGCTCTGGGGTAATAAGGAGTGGACTTGCAATGGCGGATCTTATACAACTCTGTCAACTCTTCCATGACTTTATTAAGGAAATGAGTGCCTCTGTCACTTACCAGCTCTAGGGGACTGCCAAAACGGGTGATGATATTCTCGTACATAAACAGGGCCACGCTGTTACCATCGTCCCGCTTAAGGGCTTTAGCCTCACACCACTTTGTAACATAATCCGTACATACGAGGATGTATCGGTTCTGTTTCCTTCTGGTAGGAGGATCGATCGGACCTACGAAGTCGATGCCCCACTTCTCAAACGGCTTTAGGGGAAGGATAGATTGTAGTGGCATGGCACTTGTCTTCGTGGGTTTCCCCATTCTTTGACAAGCATCACATCTTTTACAATAATCATAGGCATCTTTGTGATAGCAGAGCCTTCCTGGCTGTAGCTTCTCCTGCAAAGTGACCTCCACATGGCTTGTCATAGCAAGCCTTCAGAACAATCCCAATCTCATTTCCTGCAACACATCTTCTGAGCACTTCATCTTTGCCTTTCTTGTACAGTGCACCGCCTAGCAGGGTGTATGGGGCTGATTCTAGCAGAAGCTTCTTCCTCTCCCGACTAGAAATGCCAGGAGGATACTGTTGGGTTGCCAGCAGATTGGCAATGTCTGCATACCAGGGAGTTACAGTTTCTACCAGGAATAGGGAAGCATCAGGGAGGTCTGGATCATCCTGCTCCTCGTCTGCAGTTTGTGGGATACGCGACAGATGATCAGCCAAAACATGGGAACGACCAGGCTTAGTAATCACCTCAAAGTCGAACTCCTGAAATAAAAGGAGCCATCTCATCATTCGTCCTTTCACATCCGCTTTGTTCATCAAGAAGGACAGGGCCTCATGATCCACATAAAATTTAAAGTGGGTAGATAGGAGGTAGTGGCGAAACTTCTCTAGGGCAAACACCATTGCCAAGCACTTCAGCTCTGTCACTGTATAGTTCCATTCCCTATCAATGACTTTTCGGCTTGCATAATAGATCGGTTGATCCAGCTTCGAGGAGCCCTTCTGGCAGAGGACAGCACCTAAACCTTCAATTGATGCATCAGTGTGTACATGGAACTCTTTCGTCCAATCAGGAGGTTGCAGAATGGGTGCCTCTATCAGACACTACTTCAGAGTGTGGAAGGCTTTGTCACATTCTTCCGTCCAAGTAAACTCTACATCTTTCCTCAGGAGCTTGTGCAAGGAGGTTGCCTTTGTTGCAAAATGGGCTATGAACCTTCTGTAGTAACCCACATGGCCTAAGAATCCCCTCAACTGTTTGAGGTTGGTAGGTGCTGTCAGAGCTGCAATCTTTTCGATCTTTGCAGGGTCCGTTGATATCCCTTGTGCAGAGACAATGTGGCCCAACAGAACTCCAGAAGAGACCCCAAAGATGCATTTGTCGAGGTTGAGGGAAATCCCATACTCCCGGCATCGGTCAAAGCATTGTTCCAAGTGCTCCCAGTGTTCACGGATCAAACTATAGACACAGAAGTCATCCAGATATACCTCAATAAAGTCGTAAAGATGATTTTGAAATGCGGCCATCATGACTCCTGGAAAGTAGCAGGGGCATTGCAGAGTCCAAATGGCATCACTCGGTAAGCATAGGTCCCCCATTCTGTGGTGAAGGTTGTTTTGGATTGGTCCTCTTCTGCGATTTGGACTTGGTTGTATCCACTGAATCTATCCAGAAGGGAATAAAGTTCATGTCCTGCCACTGTGTCCAACAGTTGGTCTGTGAAAGGGATAGGAAAGTGATCCTTCTTTGTCTTGGAATTAAGCTTTCGGAAGTCAACACATATTCGCAATTTGCCATTCTTCTTGGGTACAACCACGATGGGTGAAACCCATTCACTATTTGCCACTGGATAGATGAACTCGGCTTCCAGAAGCTTCAACAGCTCCGCTTTCACCAATGTGGAGTAATTCGGATTCATTCGCCTCTGTCGTTGCCGTACTGGCTTGGCCTCAGGTTCCAAGTCAATATGATGTTGACATATTGTGGGATCAATCCCCTTTAGGTCTTTGTAGGACCATGCAAACACGTCCAAATTCTCTTTCAACAAGTTGTACAAGGTTGACAACTCCTCTTCTGGGAGGCTGCTACCCACCTTCAAGTGGCGTTCAGTGCCTTCTGCATCCACAAATGTTAACTGCCTTTCACCTTCTACTTCACGGATGAAGGTCCCACGGACTGCTTCTGGATACAAATCCGACTCCTTCAAGGGAGTGGTGTCCTCTTCTGATGTCTCACTAGAACCAATTTCTTCTTTTGGTGGAGACTTAATTTGCTCCTTGAGACGTTGAAATGGGATTAGAGCTGTTTCAGGTTTGGTTTCAAAATTAATTACCTCTTGGCTTGAAGACTCCTCTTCTGAAGATGACACATCCAAGAATGTCACATAACAGGGACCCTCTGATGCCTGTTGGGTTTGTGGGACTGGTGCTTGTTGGCACGGTGCATCATCATCATCTTTTCTTGGTAAAGATGGGTTAGGACGGCATGAGCCACTGCTGAAAAATGGCTTGTTCTTCTTAATCCATTTCTTATAAAGGTTTTGCATATGAGAAGATCCATGTACCAGACCGAATGGTACCATCACCATTCTATCCCATAGCATGAGCTCGTCTGCTTCTGATGCTTCTGGAACTTCTTCTTCAAATGTATCCTCTTCAGGTGGGATAGACTCTTCCATTTCACTTTCATAATCTTCTTCGTCCATATCATATCCATCCTCTTCTGTCTCTGTCTCTGCTTCTGCTTCTGTTTCTGTCTCTGTAGGAGCTCTGTAACAGAAGAACAGATTCTCTGTTTCCTCTCCTGCCTCTGTCTCTGCCTCTGCTATGGCCATGTAACAGGGAGAGCAATACATCCATGCTTCTATCTCACTGTCAGAAGTGATTTCAGAAGTCATTCCTGGTTCAGGCAGGAAGTATTCACCCATTGATAATGGCTTTGCATCTTTTGGAAGTCGGCTTACAGTATCCACTGTTAAGGAATGTGCCACTGTTTTCTTGGGAAGGATCTATTTGACAGCATCTTCGTCTGCTGACGTTCCATCCGTAGCCTCATTAGGGGAGTCAGAAGATAATTCCAAGGAGGTGGATCCATGTCCTTTTTGAGAACCATATAGCTTCAGCACCACTTTATTGGGTCCTCTACCTAAGGTCAAGGTTCCTTTGAACCAATCCGTCCTTGCTCGGGCTTCAAAAAGCCATGGTCTGCCCAGTAACAGAGGATAGGATGTACCATCAGAGTTTGGCTTCACCACCAAATAGGTTAGCCAGTAATCTTTTCTAGCCACTGTAGTCTTCACATATGGGAGAATACCCAAAGGCTTGATTCTACTCTGATCCGCCAGTCTGATGAGCCATTGGGTTGGTTGCACTCCTTGTAAGCCTAGATCCTTCATTGTAACATCCATCATAATGTTTACTGATGAACCACCATCAATCAGTGCATTTGCAATAAAGCAACCTTCTATCCATACGCCAATCTCTGGAGTACCCGGATCTAGGAAAGCGTTAGTCACGTCCACTTCTTTGATAGGCTCTGGAGCTTCGTTGGACTTTGTCACTGTTGAGGGAGCAATCCTTAAACCACGTCTTCTTGTCAGTATACTTTTGAACCTTTTCCGGCAACTGGGAGACAACATCAATAATTGTCGAAATGTGAGGTTTGGTTTAAAGGTATCTAAATCTCTAACCAGATCGTATTCCTTAATAGGATCCACTGGCTTCTCTAATCAGTTAGGGAATGGGGCAACACCCATTTTCATTTTTCCTCTTTCTTCCAATAGGGGCATCATGGGAACTTCTTCTGCCACCTATGGCACTTCCTCCTCTTCTGTCTCCTGGACCTCTGGTCCTGTCTCTGTAACTGTCTTTGTAACTCTCTGTGGCACTGTAGTGCTCTGTACGGCACTGTTAGGCTCTGTTCTGTTCTGTTCTTCTGGTGGAAGATTGAACTTCACTGTTCTGGCAGGAGGATTATTTTCTTTCTGGATAGGTGGTTCCTTCTTATTTGCACATGTTATGGCAGCAACTTCCAATTCCACTAAATTGGAGGTAGGCTCTTGAGCCTTGGCCGGACTATCAGTAGCACTGTTTTTCACTGGGGCTGGGCTTGGACAATCTTTTGCAGTGTGGCCTTCTCCTTTGCATCGACTGCATAAGGGCTTGTAATCCACTGACCTTCTGGGATTTGGACAATTTGGTGAGATGTGTCCCTTTTCTCCGCATCAGTAACACTCCACTTCTGATCTCTGACCACCGCCAGACTGTCTTCCTCTGTAACTTTGAGAGGGAAATCTTCTGGGTCCAAAATTAGGACCAAACTCTCTAGGCTTGGATCCAATATCCTGTGTTGTCATTTTAGATTCCAGCAAGTTGAATCTTACGTCTTCTTCCTTCCTTCTCCTATCATGCATCTCTTTCAGAGAGCAAATGTCCTCTGTATGGTTCTTCCGCAAACAGTAGGAACAGAAGGCCCCAGGAATAGTTGGTTTTCGTGTACATTCAGTGGCTAAATGGCCTGCTTGATGACACTTACCACACCAAGTATTTGACCGCATCACATCTCTTCCTGCTCCTGCAACATTGGAAATGCTCACGGTGTTCACTTTCAGCGTCTGTAGCTGCTCTGTAATCACATCCATCAACTCCTTTTTGATGTTTGCAACTGAGTTGGATAAGTAGTCCTTCAAGCTTTCTCCTCCTGAGGCACTGGCAGGAGGTTTTTGAGGAGTCTCTGTAATCACTGCATAAACGGGCTGGGCTGGTACAGAGGGGTCTCTGTTCTGGTTCTGATATAGAGCTCCTGTTTGAACTATTGGTTGTTGGCTCCAGTTGGTAGAGTTCCACTGTTGCTGCTGATTTGGCATGGAGGAAATTGGTTGGGACCATTGTTGTTGTGGTTGAACCACCATTTGAGGCATGGATTGTGGCCACTGTGGATTTGGTGCACTGTACTGTGATACTGGGGGCATCTGTTGGTAGGGATAGGGAACAGTCCCTGGAACTGCATTTGGTGGATACATCATTCCTGGCATCAGAGGAGGTAGGACTCCTCCTCCTGTATTCATCGCTAATCGAGCTTCCACTTCATCGTACAGTCTTGCACCTTCTGTTGCAGCTTGTAGTGTGGCTGGTCTTTGCAGCTCCACAAACTTACGGACTTCTGGTTGTAATCCTCTGAGAAACACCCCCTTTTGAATGCCATCATCTAGATTATGGTTAGTCTATCTCTTCAGGATGGATTCCATTCGTGAGACATAAGCTTCTACTCTTTCTCCAGAGGATTGACTTAGGTTCATAAATTCCTCTCTCATCCGCTCTTCAAAACCTTCACGCCTGAATTTAGTGAGGAAGGCCAACTTCAGGTCATCCCATGTGCCAAAAGTTCCTGCTGCTTGTCTCTCATACCACTGAAATGCCGCGCCCTTGAAAGTGGCGGGGAATATTGCCAACCAATGCTCAGGGGTTCTGGCATTGTTAGCCACACATGCTACCATAAACTCTGCTACATGAAGATCGGGGTCTTCATTGTACTCTCCCTTAAAAACTGGCAATGGGACTACATTCGCTGGCCTGTCATCAATATTTCCAGGACGAATCTGGCTTGGAAGTGGACCTCCAGCAGGAGGCGGAAGGGCTTGATGTGCCATTGGGACTTCTGTAAAGAGTTCCGCAAAGGCGTCAAAGGCGGCTTCTGCTGCGAGCTCGTTCTCGGCTCTGATTTTTGCTTTCTCTCTTCTCACGTACCTCTGGACTCGTTCTAACGCTTGCCTCTTTATTGTGTCATTCATCAGGGGGTTGGCTCCACTAGGTTGTTAGTGCTCCATAGAGGGTTAACAAAAGGCTTCAGTCTCTGGAGGATTCTCTTGCCAACATTTCTTCTACTTCTTTCTTTTCAACGTCCCTGAATTCTGCTTTCATGCCACTGCACAGAGGAAGGTATTCGGTTCTGAAGGTGTCAAAATGCATACGTCTGAGCATTGTGGTGGTGCCATCATCATAGTAATGCCAGCTTCTAATGGTTTCAACAGTGTATGTTGTGAAAAACACTCTGTCTACCAACTTCCAGTGGGTTGCTAATTGAACAAACAGAAGATTATCAGTACACCAAGCATCCCATGTATCTTGCTATTGAGCATCCACGAACAAATTCCAACTCTTTTCCTTCTTGTCCCTGTGAACCTCTACAGACCAAGACTCCTGAAGCTTCTTCACAATCTCCCACTTGATGTTGTCTGGAAACTTCTCAATGAATGCCAAATCTTCCATGGATGGTCATTCTCTCTGTTTCTGCTCTTCAGTTTGTTCCCAAACAGTTTGCTACCAAGATGCAAGTTTCTGCTGCTTCAATAGGAAGAGGAAATTGTCCACCACATAGAGCATGCATCATGATAATGATGTGTTTTCGCCATTGTGGGATGAACTTCTTATGGAAAGTGGCTTTGATTATGAGGAATTCCAACTCTTCAGTGGAAGAAGGAACTTTACAAACATCCATTGAATTCTTCTCTTCTTGGCAATGCCATTTCCTTCTTTTTCAGCCTCTTCTGGTGCTTGTTGATGGCAAGTTTCCCCGGCTGCGCACCAAAAACATAGAGCCCCGAGAGGAACACCAAGGAAAAGGGAATTCTCTTGCAAGAAAATCTATCTTGTAACATCAACAAGCTTGTTTATTATGTTTCATATTATCACAATGAAGAAAAGAACACCATGCACAACAAATCTTCATGCAGCATTATGTAGATCTCCCACGGATTTGATAGAATCAACCATATTCTTCAACATCTTCGCAAAATCCATCAATAGAACAAAGAAAGCAAAGGAATACACCATCTTTGAATGGAAATACATCACATAGTATTCATCTTCAATATCTTTATAGTCTTCTCTCTCAATCTCTCATATACAATCACTCTGTTTCAGTAGAATTGGCTATCTCTGACTCTCTCTCTCTCTCTCTCCATCAATAATACATCATATCCTCTCTACAATCTCTCAAAAATCACTCTCAATAATCCTTCTTAGGTCGTGGATACCCCTCCCAAGAGGTATGTCTGATATGAAGAGTCACTAGAGCCACTACAGTGTCCTTTCATAGCTCACCACTGTCACTTCACTCTAGTCTTCACTTGAGTCTTCAGCAGCTACTTCTTTCACTTCTTCCAGCTCTTTTGCACTTGTATTCACCTCTTTCCAAGGTTAGAAAACTTTTCAAAGCTACACTCTCATCCATCAGAACACATACAGAAGCATAGAGAATAGTCACAGAACAGTACCAGAATAGCTACAGTACATAACAGAACAGAAGCTCTACAGAAGACCTACAGAAGGTTACAGAAGGTCATCAAAACCACATAACTCATTCTCAAAACATTCCATACTCTCACAAACCATTCAATAAGCTTTCACAATATCTCAATCTTCATCAATCAATACTCCATCCCTCCTTACAGAAGACAATCAGAACAAAACAGACCAAAATAGAGCAAAATAGAAGGTATACAGAACCAATCAGAACCTATCAGAACATCACAGAACCACCAATAATCATCATGATCTTCCAAAACACAATCAATATCATCCAAAACACTCTCAAACCACTTCCAAATCAATCAATCATCTCATAAAATCAACCATTCAGCTCTCAAAAACAACAAAAATCAGCCAAAAAACAAGTCATTTCAACACTCAACAATTCATTTCCAGAGGACAAAGTGTATGCTAAGCGAGTCGAAAAGACAATAGAGAGATGACCTTCCCTTCCTGATTATGACCCTGAAAGGGTGCACCAACTAGCTTGAGGATGGAGTTAGCACACCCCTTAAGTCTTGAAACCCACTCAAATTTTAAGTTTAGGTGTAGGTACATCCTCTTTGGCAATGATACAGTGGTACAATAATATCTCAGTCCATTCAAAGAGTCACATGTTCTTGAAGTTTCATTGGAACAAAGAATGGAAGAGATGCACGATATTTCTTGCTCTCTTGATACCTACAGGTTGCTACAAGCCTCACAAGCTTTCATAATAGGTGTCCACTATTTTACAAGTCTACCTTGAGCCCACATGTACCCAATAACCCTTTCCAAGTCCCTATAGGTGTTTGCAGGGTTTGTTGTTACACAAGGAACTCCTACAGGTCTAAACAGGGCATCTACAGGTAGTAGACAGGGTGTAGGGAACTTCTGTATAGAAGTAAAGATCTTATTATAGAAAATTTTATATTGATCCATAATTCAAGCTTGATGGTTGGGTATATATATCGGATACTAAGCTCCATTTTGAATAAAAAATTGCATCGATCCGATATCAGGATCTCAAGATATTTCTGTTTTACTATGGAGGGAGCTCACACTCAACCGCCAAGACCCATAGACCGCTTATTGTTTCAAGCCTTTCAAACGAGCTCTAATGGCTATCTCTCACCTAGCTGACGCGCCTTCGAACCTACGAGTGTAGTGAGCTTACCTCGATGTCGAAATGAGTTGCCTCCTCCCTTGCACACATCAGTAGCTCCAGGATCCTAGTTACTAGCTCAAGCATCCTCAAGCCTCCTCCATCAAGCTCCATCTACCACAGTCGTGTGCGCGCGAGAAAAGAGAAGAGAAGAGAAGAGAAGAAGAGAAGAGGAGATGGTGAAGAGCTTCACCCTCTTGAGCCTTCACTCCCACACACTCACTCCCTCACACTCTCACACTCCCTCTTTCAAGAGCACACACACAAGCAAGGTGAAGAGAAGAAGAGAGGACTCTTGTTAGCCACACACCAAAGAATGAGCTTTCATTCACTTTTTGAACTTTATATACAAGCCCTAAAATCCCATGGACACCCATCCCTTTTTACATGACCGGCCGTTGTGGCAATGTCATTTTTCTTATTTCCCTCTTCTTGCCTCATGCCTTAAGCCTACACCCGTCTATTCTTTTACAAATGGCACAGGAGGGAGTCTAGCACTCTTTTACAAGAGTTTTTTGAGTTTTTTGAGGCGCCTTCCATTTAAAATTGTGCTTTTTGCCTCAACTTAGCTTTAGGTGCCGCCTCTGCATCTTTGCTCTTTTTCTGTCCTTTTTTTGCTCTTTGCTTCATATTTCTACTATCTCGAATGAGGTTAACATTACCCCCCTCCGAGATGGGTGCCAATCCCATGGCACTTCGAGCTCTTTGTTGTGGAAGGGTGAGCTCTGGGCAAGTGGCTGGTGGGGTGATGATAGGGCCACATGTGGACTCCGTTGATTGGGAAGCTTTGGTAATGATTTGGATGGAGAACCCAAGGTATGTCGAGTGGATGATGGGGGCCTCCAAAGTTGGTGGTTTGCAGCATCTCGTTATATCTAAAAGGAGAAAGTGCTCTACCTAAGGGGAGTGTCTACCTCACCGTGCAGTGCTGTGTACTCGTACTGGTGGAATGGGGAGCTGGGTCTAACCACAGGCCTAGGTGATGTCCCACACTTGAGGACCCCGTTCGTAGTATGAAGGGAGGTGCAGTGTGTGTAGCTTAGGGTGACAATTCTAACCATAGGCGAGTGTTACCTCCCTAGGTATGTCTTGCCCTTGAGGTGCCCTAAGCATGAAGTGGGGAGTCAAAAAGGGCTAGGGAGTTAGGAACGGAGTCGGCCAACCAAGGCCATCAAATGTGCCTAACTTTCTGAATTGGGGTTCATGGGCATTGACTTTGGCCTTACCGAGTTGCTAGCGTAGAGCCTTGGTGGGTTGTAACAAGTCACAACCCCCCTCCTTAGACTTGGTTGCAGGTGTTTATATCGGTGGTGGCTTTGCGGATCTCATAGGAGTCGCACATCCCTTGCTGAAAGCTGCTACTATGCAAACATTGCTAATGGCTAGATGGATATGCTATGACTCATAATCGACATTGCAGTGAGCTTCCTTTTTAAAGGTTCGACCTAGCAGTGACTCTATGCCTACATCTTTAGTGTTTGGCAACACATAAAATATCATTTGTATGCTCTTAGACTCAATAGAAATTGCATCCCTACACTTCCCTAGGAGTGTATATGATCAGCCCCCATATGGGCTTAGTTTGGCAGTAGTGGGCTATAATTGTGGCATGCCAATGTGGGTCCAATGATGGTGGGTTAAGACATTGAAGTCTGCTCCCTCAATGATCAAGGCATTGAAAGTGCATGTCTATTTGTTGGCAGTGACCGTGATGCAGAGGTAATAAGTAGGTTCTATGGCTTCCTCATTTTCATCGTCAATCTCTGTGATTGTGGCTACTCGTACCTTAACAAGGGGTTCTAACCTTGGTGGTACATGCAGAGGATGCGTGGGAGGGTAGTATTTCTTAATTCAACTGCCATTGAAGATGCCTATGCCCTCGCCTTCCAGAGTCTCGAGTTTGATATTACCAGTTCGGCTGATGGCACGAACCTTGAAAGGCCCTAGACCTTTAAACTTCATTTTCTGTTTATGCCCCTTAATGGAGTACAAGAGCACTAAGTCTCCATGTTCAAAATCGCACTGCTTAACATACTTGTCAAACCAGCCTTCGCATCGTGCTTTCTCGCATATGGGCACATGGGTAGCTAGAAGTCAAGTTTCCAAGAGGTGTTCGAGTTCAAGTAGACATTTCGTTCATGCCTCCTTCCCTTCCCATCGTTCGTGAAGTGCAATCCTTAGGCTAGGAACGAAGAACTTTATAGGTAGAATTGCTTCAGTTCCATAGGTCAACCTAAAAGGTGTTTGGCCTACAGTCATTTTATAAGCTGTGCGATAAGCCCACAAGGCTGCCATCAACTTGTTATCCCAGTCTCACTGCGCGAAGCAGAGACTACCTTGGTCAGGACGTTTACTAGAATTTTATTTGTGGATTCTACCTGGCCATTTGTCTGAGGATAGTATGCAAGGATTTTCAATGGATAATTAGAAAGGTGGATAGAAGATGTGCAATATCTTCATTAATGAAGTGTGTACCCTGGTTGCTAAACCAGTTCGATGGGGCAACCGAATCGTGAGATTACCTGCTCCCATAGGAACTTGGCAGTCGTTCTAGCGCCATTCTTTCTCGTAGCTCTTGCTTCTGCCCATTTCATTAGATAGTCAATGGCTACAATGACGTACTTGGCTTGCAAGTATTATGCTACAAGACTAATGGGTCCTATGAAGTCAATTTTTCATTTTTCGAAGGGTTGTCATGCAATTGTTGGGGTTAGCTCCATCTGATCCTTGCGAACCAGGACCTTTGTCCCACTGACACTCGTCATAGTGCTTAACGAATCGTTTCGCATTGTGAAAAAGTGTGGACCACCATAGTTGAGACTACAAAACCTTATGGGTTGTCATATCTCCGCTAAAGTGTCCTCCAGCAATTCCGTTGTGCGTCTCTGAGAGCGCATCGTGCATCTCATGCTCACATACACATCTACATAACAATCCGTCTTGCCCTAGCCTATATAGCTGGCCTACTATCAATTGATAGGGTTGGATCTTGAGGATAAGTCACCTAAGTTGGGCTTTCTCTATCGGTCATTCAGGTAGTCCATGCTCAAGCACTTAGACTATGTCATCTACCCAATATGGCATCAAGTCGGCTCAAAATAACTAGATATGCTAAACAAGTGCACGTCTCATCGATGATGCCTTGTCCAACGGCCTCTCCCGTGGGAATGCGTTACATGTGGTCGGTCATGTAGTGTTGCTTTCCCTTTTGTACAACCACGGAGAAGTCAAATTCTAAAAGCAGAAGGAGCCATCGAGGTATGCGTCCTGTAGCACAAGGTTTGTTTACTAAATATAGCAAGGCTTGATGGTCCACAAAGAAAGTGAAAGGCGTAGCTAATAGATAATGTTGAAATTTCTTCATGGCAAATACCATGGCCAAACCTTCTCTTTTTGTCGTCGAGTAGTTCAGTTTTCTGCTAGTAAAGCTCACTAGATAGTTGAGATTGTGTTCGCCAGGTTGGCACAACACTGCCCCCACAACAAATTTCGAAGCATCAATATGCACATGGAAGGTAATGGTCCAATCTGGGGCTCGTAGAATCGGTGATGTGGTCAGAGCCTTTTTTAGTTTCTCATACGCACGTTGGCATTCTTCAATCCATTCGAATATAATCAACAATTTGTACAAAGGTCTAGCAATCAATGCATAACTCAGCATAAACCGCCGATAATACCCCGTATGACCTAAGAAGCGTTGAACTCCCTCATAGTTGGTTGGGGGTAGAAGATCAACAATGACCCTGACTTTCGAAAATTCCATGGCAATGTCATTCTTCGACACCACGTGCCCTAGGATGCATCCATGCTTTACCTAGAACTGGCACTTTAAGGGATTCAGAGAGAGACGATATAGGCAACACCATTCAAAGACTGCTCAAAGTTTGTCTAAGTATTCTCTCCATGTCGAGCGAACACACAAGTCGTCTACGAAAACTTCTAACTCTTTCCTGAGCATGTCTTTAAATATAGTGCACATAAGGCATTGAAAGGTGGCTGGAGCATTAGTCAACCCGAAGGGCATGACTATGTAGGCAAAGACACCCCACTCAGTGGTGAATGCAGTCTTATGCCTATCGTCAAGATGCACCTGCACCTGATTTTATCAAAGAAGCCGTGTAGAAAATTGTAGGCCTCTTTGCCCGCCATTCTCTTGAGCATGTGCTCGATGTATGGCAATCTGTAGTTGTCCCTCTTAGTGGCAACGTTCTCCTTCTTGTAATTGACACACTCTAATCTTTCTATTTTTCTTCATTACAATGACTATGGGTGATACCCAGTCTGTGTGCTCAATTTTGTAGATGAATCCTACTCTCATCATCTTGTCAATCTCTTCCTTGATCGCATGAGCGTGTTTTGGATTCATAGGGTATAGTCGCTGCTTGACCGGCATTGCATCTAGCATCATGGGTATGTTATGAGTCACTACACTCGGATCTACCCCCTTAATCTCTTCTTAGGACCAAGCGAATACATCTATATACTCTTGCAAGAGAGCAACGAGACTTGTCTCCTCTTCCTCCATCAAGTCATCAGCAAAAAAGATAGGTCGGGGTATCTCCCTTCCTAGGCTAGGTTCACCTCCTTGACTTTGCTAGGTCCCTCGATGGGTTCACTCGCTTGCCCTTGATGTTTGGCACCCAGCAGGATCACTACTGTATCACCCTTCTTGAACTTCGTAAATCTCTTAGGGAGATCCTGTGGTTTTTGTTGTTCGTCTACTCATGCGTCCTTAGGCTGTTTTGCCCTTTCTTCCTTTAACTATCTACGCCTCAAGTGGACGGGTTGGTCCCCCTTGGTATGTCTAGTCTTGGAAGGCCTAGGTATTTCTAGGTCGCTCTCTCAGCTCCCTTCCAACTCAGAATCAAACTCCCTATCTTTGCTAGAAGAGGTAGTCTCTCCAAGTGGTCGCAACTTAGAGGGTGACTTTGTTCTAAGCAGTGGCGTGGCACCTGGTTGGGTTAGGCCTGCTTGTTCAAAGTCTATGGCTCCTATATGTTTCAACCAAGCGCGATCACAATCATGACCCCTCGCTCTATCCTGAAGGTGTTCTTTCTCTCTGGATTGGAGTCTACTCATATCTGTTCTATCTCTCATCCTTCAGTGTCGTATTCTATGGTATCTATCTTAACCTCACTCTCATCACTAAAGGAGCAGCAATCTTTGTATTCGTCATCGGAAGCATCTTCATCTGACTGCTTGTCATCTCCTAGGTCTTGGTATATCTTGTGTCTTTGATTGGGGACTAGGGCCCAATTGTACATGGGGTTTAGGTCATGCACCCTAGTCCATCACCACCTTGGTTCATCTAAGAGATCTTGGAGTGGCTTGCAATTTGATGCTAGATTTCTAGCTAGCTTACCGGTCAAATACTCTAAAATCTCCTAGAGTTCCCTCTTGTTTTTTGGCACTTGGAAAGTGATAGGGTTGGGTCTTCTGCGAAGATATCCTGCCATCATGTAGACCGGTACTGAGGATGTACCCTTGGGCTTGTGGATCATTTTAATGGCATGTTTGTACTTCTCATTGTCTGAGAACGGCAGGTCCATGGTAGCAAGGACATGCATCCAATGTCGCTCATCTTCAGGACATGGGATATACTTAGTTAGGGGCTCGTAGGATTTCTTAACCTGAGCATCACCCTTAAGCATCACGAAAATGGCATCAAGGTCGATTGGTATAGTCTTCTAGGAGTCCATTTCTACCCTTACAGCTTTTGTTCTATTGCCTGGGAAGATGAGACCATTCCCCCAATCTTCAATCACTCTAGCATTGCGCATCCAAGGTCGGCCCAATAGGATATCGTAGTCCACTCCCTTCATGACTACAAAGTCAACTAAGAATTGGACTCCTGCGATTTTCACTGGCCAGTTTTTTAGCACCCCAAATGGCTTCACTTTCATTCCGTTAGCTAATGTGACATTGAACCTAGCAGTCTTGACAAGTGGGTTGCCCCAAGTTTGGGGCACTGCGTGGCTCAGTATACTAACTCCCGCCCCTGTGTCTACAATCCCTTTCCTTGTTATGTCGCCTCTCCGATAAGACTGCATGTATCTCACTGCCTTCCCAAAAAGCATTAACGTGCAAGGACTTAGGCACAGAGTGCAACGTCAAACTCGGTACCTGGGTCTCTGCATCATGTTCTTGTAGGTCTACATCAGCTTGCTCTCGTGATCCTTTAACCCACTACTTCAAGTCTTGCCATAGGGTCGAATGCTGCCTAAGCAAATCTCCCAGGCTTAGCGTCACAGGGGTGGTCACTAGAGTGGTGAGGAGGTCGTTGGGGCTGCTTATTTTTCTCCTATTCCAGATTGTCTTGGCCAATGGCCATGACACTGATTTGCTGGCCCGTAGCATTAAGTCTTTGCCTAAGCGATACTTCTTGTGGCTCAATCGCATCTCTCGATTTTGGTCGAGGGGTTGAGACTAGCGTGCTTATGCTGGAGAGATCCTCGATCTTGTCCTCTAAGATGGTCTCAGCATCTTTCAGGTGTTCTTTTGGACCTCCTTTACCCACTCCTTCACCTTCTCGATGGTCTCTAGTTGGCACTTTGGGTTGGGATACTCCCCAACCTTAGCACTTCCCTTTTCAGCCGTCTTTGGGGCTGCTGTCTCTGCCTCAGCATCAGTGACTTTCTTTCCAGCAGGTAGAGTTGTGGCACTCTCAGTTTTGAGCGTGCCTTTAGCTTCGAGTCTCTTCTTCCTTCGCCTACAGCTCTTCTTTCCTCTCGAGGCTGCATCAAGATTGCTAGGACCTCGCAGTGATATGCCAGCCTGCTTTATTTGTGCACAGGTCATGACATGCAATGGGATAGGTGTAGCCTCCCCATCTAGATTCTTGACACCAAACAGTCCCAATGGGACAAATGGCATGTTAGCCAAACTTGAGGATGGTTTTCGCTTTGACAGTCAACAAAGAGATGAGTGATTCTGCACTCAAGGCACCTTAGGTCAGCCTTGTCTCTATTTTGTTGCTCCCTTTTAGGACATCATGATGAGACGCATCTTGGGTGACCGTAAGTCCAACATATGATTGGTTCTTGGATCTGCCCTCCTAGGCCTCTACCTCGTCCCCTACCTAACGCCATCACCGATACTAGTCGATAGTCCATAAGGACTGCATTGCCCTCATCAGCGTGCGAGACGTAAGGGTATACGTAAGTCTCTTCCTCATTTGGCTCTTCCATATAGTGGATTGGAGTGTCGCTTGATGAATGGGTCACATAGGGACCAAACAATCTAGGTATTCCAGTAGGATTTATGTCCATTCTAGGAACAGTCGGCTTAATGTCGTTTGCACGAGAAGGGCCAATGAGGCTCCCTTTTTGAAGAATTGTTGCGGCCTATTCGCTAGGTAAGGTTGACAGTATGGTTGTGAGTATGTAAGACTTCTAGATAATCTACAATGCGCAACGTCGTGACCAAACCTACCACAATTAGCACAAGGTCGTGACCTGGGGTCAATTGGCTAGCAAGTGGTTTCTGCCATAGTGCACTCATTAGATGTGTGGGCACGTTGGTCGTCTTAGCATCTCTTGCATCTTGGATATTTCCATTTTCATGTCAGCCAATTCTTGGGTTTGTGTCTGTGGCCTTTCCCTTATCTTGGGTACTTATGCTTGATTGCTCGCTGGATGCTGAAGCTCTCTCCGAACTTCTAGGGTTGGTCTCTTCTTGGTTCGAGTTCCAAGAGCTCCTCTCATTTAGCTAGTCTTCTACTCAAATGGCTTATTTGAATACCCTAGCTAGCGCGTCTCGTTGCAAGCTCAAGTTACCTGCCAAGGCCTTATAAAGCTCCTCATTTTGTATTCCGCTGATGAATACCACCAACACTGCTCTTTCGGTCGGTCATTCACCCATCGAGGTTCTCTTGAAGAGACTCCTCACGTGGGTCACATAGTCATGGATGTCCTCTTTTTCTTTCTGCTTGACATTCATAAATCATACTAGCGTGTTGTCAGAGTATCCAGGCTCAAAAAATCTCTTAATGAAGAGGTTTTTGAGGCCATTTAAGTTCGCTCACTCTGCGGCATTTAGCCTCATGTACCAAGTCCGACCATTGTCACCTAAGCAAAGCCCAAATGCTTGAGAGCATTGAGTCAAGTCAGTGAGACCGTTTGCCTCGCAAACCTGCTTGAACTACTCTATGAAGCTGTATGGATCGTCGTGGGGCTGGTACTTATTGAACTGCTTATTATCGACAACTAGTATCTTAGACTAGCTCTTGGAGCCTTGGTTTACCCCTAACCCTGCTAGTAGTGACGTCGCTAATGCTAAGCGCTCTGCTCTGCTGTTGTGTTATCTAGCAATCGCTTCATGAGAAGCTCACTCAACGTCAAGTCTCCTTCTAGTGCTCTCTCATGGATAGTTCGATTCCTGCCTGCTAGGTTTAGCACTCGTTGTATCTCTTGCATCTCTGTGTCCTGCCTCAGGCTCTTAATTTGCTGGTCTTGGTTGTATTCCACTATGCCTTGCAGTGCTTTGTGGGCTAACTTCATTCCTCCTCTAGGTCAGCTATGATGGCTTCTACCGTTCTACCGCGGTGCTCATACCGAGCGTGAGAATCGTAGCTATTCACCAATTGTTGGATCACTTCTAGGAAAAATCCCGAGTCGAGTTCGTCATTTTGCCTGTGGTTTGAGCTTTCTTCTGACATGGTTGCATTCTCGTGCTCCACCAAGCCGTCGATAAGGTTAAGTAGGTTGGGTAGATCCACGTCTCTATCGCGTTGTTCGCTATCCTACGCAGGGCTCCGATTGCCCATCTATGTCTTGGAATCTTCTCCTATTGGTGGATTCCTTCAAGTTCTTTTATCTAAGTGAGTTCCATAATTATTGCATACAATCCTCAAATTACCTCCACTCAATGTGGGGTGTGTGTGTGTATTCTTTTTCGTGCACTTGTGCTCAATCAAGCTTCTGGCTATTCTTAGGTGTACTTCAAATGCTAGAAATCAAGGTGAGTGTGAAGAACAAGTGTCTAAGCGGCTTACGCACTCTCGTTTCATCTTAGGCCTGATGGGCTTATTTGATCAATTTTTGGTCATCTTGATAGGTTTTAGGGTTTCTTGTTGTGTTATCTTACTCATTTTAGGTTCGTTTCAGGGTCTATGACTCCACTGGATGTCGTTAAGGCGCTGACTCTCTCAACAACCTACTCAAGCTGCTAAGCGGCTGCGTCTTGTGAATTCACCTATTCCTCGCCAGAATCGAGTTCTGGGCGTTGGCATGGCTCACAAAGGTTTGTGCGGTTGAAATCTAGCTGGGTCTTGTGCAATTTTCCAAAAAAATTTCAAAAATCTGACTTGGCCCAACTCATCCGAATTGTAGGGGCTGAGTGGTGGATTCGGACGGGGGTCGAGGGCTAATAGGAACAGTGACTGAATTTGCAGCTCGGACAGCCGAATGGACATGGTCGAGTCAAAAAGGCCCGAGTGGAAATGGCTGAGTTGGTTTGGGCCGAATCAAGTTGGCTGAGGGCGAATCCAAACAGGGTTGAATGGTACGTTCAGATGAGCCAAGGCGCAATGGCCAAGGGCCAAATTTAAAGGTGTTAGCCGAGTTTTCCATTCAGACAGGCCAAATTGGCCAAATGCAAGAGAACCGAGAGCCAATTCTGGGACTCGGCCTAGAACCAAGCCACTTGGATAGGCCGAGTTGCGCGGGACGATGGCAGCGCCAAGGATGATTTCCTAAAATCCAACGATCCAAGAAATCACAAGGCACACAAACTTCCAGATCACAACAAGGACATAGGAGGAAGGGTTTGATATACCTGGCACATGGGAAGAACTCCCCGATGGCAAGATCGAATCGAATCACCAATGGAAGCTCTCTCTCTCTCTCTCTCTCTCTCTCTCTCTCTCTCGCAATGCTAGGGTGAAAAATGAGCTCTTCTATGGTCTCCTGGCCCTTAAACCCCTTTCGAGCAAGGTCTTGCTATCCCCAATCATTCAATTGCCGACATTAAATCATTTCAAACACTCTTTTTTTATTATTTACCATGATTTGTGCCCTGTTTTGCAATGGTTTATGGCAGCAAACCCTACACTTTTCCAATCTGATTTCTTAATCCTAACCTACGCTAAATGCAGCAAGAATCAAAAGCAAATAAGTGAAATGATTTCCCCTTCTTTTCCAATCATCAAACAACCAAAATAACCAAAATACTTATTTGTATCGAAGATCAAAAAACCCAAACTTCCTACTTATCTCAAGCTCCGTTTTGGGGATGAATCCCTTACTTTGATGCTCCGTTTCGAGGATGAATCCCTTACTTCGATGCTCGATATGAGGCACACAAGTGCTCAAGCTTAAATCTGTTGGTCCTGGCAACGGAACCAAAATGTGGAGGGTGCTCACACTCAACCACCAAGACCCACTGACCACTTATTGTTTCAAGTGTTTCAAGCAAGCTCTAATGGCTATCTCTCACCTAGCCAATATGCCTTCGAACCTACGAGTGTAGTGAGTTTACCTCGATTCTGAAATGAGTTTCCTCCTCCCTCGCACACACCGGTAGCTCCATGATCCTAGATGCTAGCTCAAGCATCCTCAAGCCTCCTCCATTGAGCTGCATCCACCATAGCCGTGCGCGTGCGAGAAAAGAGAAGAGAAGAAGAGAAGAGGAGATGGTGAAGAGCTTCACCCTCTTGATCCTTCACTCCCTCACACTCTCACACTCCCTCTCTCAAGAGCACACACACAAGCAAGGTGAAGAGAAGAAGAGAAGAAGAGAGGACTCTTGTTAGCCACACACCAAAGAATGAGCTTCCATTCACTTTTTGAACTTTATATACAAGCCCTAAAATCCCATGGGCACCCATCCCTTTTTACATGACCGACCATTGTGGCAAGGTCCTTTTTCCTATTTCCCTCTTCTTGCACGCTGGAGCTTTATTTGTAAAAGAATAGACGGATGTAGGCTATATTTGAGGACAAATAAAAGATTTATTGATAGGAAGTCCACTATACATCCCTTTTCTTTCAATGGCCAAGAACAAGAAGAATGTCCTTATTTTAGAAGCAATGAATGATGATGTCATAGAGTGTTACGAGGGTTAAAATTACACTAATGAGGCTCAAAATCATGAGCAAGGAGATAAAGACATTTGAGAGTTGAATTATAGAGCCAAATTTAAAGCACAAAATAGCCCATGATCCATAAAAGAGGTATTTTTGGTGAAAAATGTGTTGATCATAGATCAAGGTGCTAGAGTTTTTCTAGGTGCATTTCAATGTCAGGAATCCAAGCAAGTATCCACTCGTCAATCGCAGTTCATTTGACCCCCCATTTAATGGCCGCAAGGTTTAGCGTTATGAAGCAGTTACCTGATCCGGAAGCTAAAAAGCAAGTGATATAGGCCAAGGTAAAAGATTTTGATGAAGCCAGCCATCTAGTCAGATCACGAATCTGAGATCATTTGCCCCTCCATTTGGCCTGAAACCACTTCCAAACCGTGTGAATAGGAAGGGTTGATCCAATTTTTTTAAGATTTAAATGATTAATGTAGATTAAGAAGAGGCAAACTTCAAGAAACATGATAAAGGGGGGCAAGGGGGGAGAAGAAGGCACCATTTTTTTAATGATCCCTCAATCCATTAAAATAATTATTTTTTTACCCATTCAAATCGTGTCATACTTGTGGCCATGGATTCCTTGATTTCTTTGCTCCGCATCATTCCAGACCGCGCGAGATTTGATGCATTGTATGAAAAGTTCAAATTTTCATATTTCTCTCTCCTCTTTCTCTCTTACTATAAATGTGATTCATATGGGCTGAGAGAATGAGGAAAGTAATTTCTAGCAATTCATGTAATGAGTATCAAATGTGTAAAATTTGCAATGTGGGATTTAATAGAAAAGCTATAATTTCATGGATTTTAATGGTTCAAATGGTGTTCCTATGGAGTTATATTGAATATAATGCTGAATCACAATCCATATAAGCTTCATAAATTTGAAAATTAGAAAAAAATAGTCATTAAAATAAATTATAAAATTTATTTAAATATATAAAATTAGTTTAAGGATGAGAGAAATTATTAAAAATTAGAGAAATTTTGGTAAGTATATAAGGATTGTAGAGATGAGGTTGGACTCAGCCTACACTCATTTTTGTGTTAAAGTGGTTGTTTAGAGGGTGTCTTTATGGAAAAAATATTGTGAAACATAGGAAATACCCTACATAATAAATGAATGTATAAAAAAGAAGAAATGTGAAGAATTTTACATAGAAATATAAGTTTTTGTGCATTGAAGTGAATCATACAAGGTTCATTTAACTTTTTTAAAGGGACTGTAGCATGGATTAGTCTGATGTTGTTTCTAAACAACATAGCACTTCGCTAAAAAGAAAATCATTGAAAGAATGTTTCTCACACGACATGTTGGCTGATTTGTGGTTAATCTATTTGACCACTATATGGCATTACACCTTGGTGTATTGTTATACATGGTATCAAGAAAGAGGAAGTCTCCTAGATGCATTACAATTGGTTGTTAAAACTATTGACCAACAATGAGAGTGTAAGGATTGTTGAGTTGTAGAATAGTATGATTTTCTTTTGGGGATTGATTAAGTGAGGAAATAAAAATATCTCCTAGAATGCTTTATAAAAAGAGTGGACAATGTTATGCTTTTGTTTTATGTTTAGATAGCGCATATCCTATAGCCAATCTCTAGGTTGTAGGAGAATCGTAGGAGCCATAGCAATCAACTGGGGGGTACTTTATATGTGTATGCAACAAGGTGTTAGTCACCTATATGTGTTGTACACTCCCTTTGTTGGAGTTGGGATGGGCAATATCGTTGGATTTAAAATCATTACAAACGCATGATTTAGCTAGATGCTCTTGGCCACCACGAGGCCGTCAGGGTGGTTTGGTGAGCATAGGAGCCCTGGCTAGAGCCCTAGATCCAATTTCGAGCCCATTTTTGGTCCCGACAGCAGGTGGTACATTTGCCACAATAGCCATTGATAAGCGGCAATTTTTTCCAAATCTTGGTTAATAAGGACCAGTTGTTCAATGTATGCTAAAGAGCATTGAAATATATCCGTTATTTGCTGATAGACACCATCACCAACATCAAGAAAGAGACAAAAGGGCTAGACGATGAGTTGAGATCCTTAGGAGATATTCTCTTAAGCATAGCAGTCTGATATCATTTTGAAATAGAGGCCTTGTTGATCCTATTACTCTAGTCAGCCTGTTAGGCGAAGGGGGAAGCTCTAGCGTGCGTCTTACCCCGACAAGTCAACCAACTTCAAGTGGGGTATAGTCCCATTGATATAGACCCCTATAGTGAAACCGGTCATCATTATGGTACAACCCATTGCAATACCTATAAGAATGCTAGATTTACCAACCCTAGGTTTCTCTCTATCCATTTTTAATGGGTTAGTAGAGGAAGATGCAGAGGTCCACATCAATGAACATGAGTTCCAAAAACTCATGTTCAATTGCCCAATTCAGGATGAAGGACATCTCACGATGTTTTTCAACATGACTCTGAAAGAAAGAGATGCAATGTGGTATCATGGCTTGGAAGCAAGGACCATAACCATGATTAGCTTATTCTTTATGGCCTTTTGAAGAGAGTTTTCCCTTGAGAGAGGTGGTCAATATTGGCAACGTGTTCTAAATGTGACATGTTAAGAGCCCCATGAGAATGCTCGAGCATATGCTAAGAAATTGAAGGAGATGTTTCACAAATAGCAAGCCTCTATTCCCATTCCACCTGCTACCCAACTATATTATTTCCTACATGGATTAGACTTTAATATCCAAGTGCAATTGAGTAGTGTTGCTCTTGCTAATATAGACACTATTATTACATGAGCAAAGGAGGTAGACTCGTGCTTACAAGCTGCCTATGCATTTAGGGATAACCTAAATGTAATTCTAGATCGTGGAAATAATTTGGCATTGATCAATGGAAGTCAAGATGTGACTAGTACATCTATGACCAATTCGAATGGAAGAGAAAGCATAATGCAAAATGTGCCCATATGGTTGGCTCCTCCTAATATTGCTATGCCAATGTGGCTAGCCAAATGGTTCCACTACATAATTGAAACCAAATGATGAACACTAATATCATGCCAACTAATCACTGATGACCAATCTCTAATCAAATGGTTAGACCAATTGAAAGATAAGCGTATGATCACAATTATGTGTCTAGTATGTGAAATGTTCTTAGTGAAACCAAGGACATGATGAAGCATTATACTGACATGATAACGAAACAATATAGACAAATAGTCATATATGTTAATTTCCTAAAGAAATAGCAAAACTCCATAGGAAATCGACATCTTGAAGAGGATGATCCATCAAGACTTAGATGTAAGTGGTGTGATGGTCATGTCTTTTCGAGAAACTGTCCTAATGTCAAATGCCACATATGTGGGAAGCCCAACCATCTAGCTAGTTCTTGCCGAGTACAAGGGAATAACCTTTAGTAGGATAAGGGACCAAATAAAATATTACAAAGAGAAAGAGCTGCCTAGTGGGGTAGTGGTGTCACCCTTATCAAATCTATACATGTCAACACCACTAAGGCTTTCAATTTACGAGTGATTACAAGAGGACAAAAGGTTAAAGAAGACAATAGGGATAATCTAAAACCTATTGAGGCAAACCCTAAACAGGATGATAAGGGGATACAAATCCTTAACCTGATGTGGAAGCTAGTCCTCTAAAAGCTATTGATGGTAAAGCTGACTCCAATAAGGAGTTGCCAATAAAGAAGAAGATAAAATCCAAAAAGAGACACTTAAGCATGTCCAATGAGATAAAGAGAGAATGGTCTGGCAAGAGAAGAGAGCCATTACTAATTATCATGAATTTGACTTATCCAATTCTCTTTGAGAGGTAAAGCTTGATGTGAATCTCCTGCAAGCTGATCAAGTTATCTCCAGGAGTGCATAAAGAGTTTAAGAAGATCCTTCTCACTCGGTATATTGCCAAACCCTTGGGAATAGCCTATATGGGAGATATTGGTTCGAACATGTTGAAAAGCATTGCCCAAGGATGGCAACATATGTTGACGGTATATTAGTGGATCATGTCACTATGGATACAAGATCCTCCATCAACATTATGAGTTTGGAATTGATGGAAAGGTTGGAACTAGAAATCCAAAAGGATACCTCCACAATTCTCCAAATGGCTAATGACAATTTAAGGAAACTGGAAGGTTGGATTACCAAAGTTCACGTGATTGTTACTAACATGTGGAATGCATTTTGGACTTTAGGGTTATTAGGTGGCAGCCAAGCTATCAAGTATTATTAGGAATGCCATGGACCTTGCAATCTGGTTGTCAAGTTGGTATACCTGCTACTCATCTGAGTTTTGGTAGAGGTGTCAGGCACATAATAGTGGATGCATATCCTAAATCTCCTCAAATCAATAGAGTTCCCTTATCTTCGACAAAATTAGATGCATTAGAGGATCCTTTTGGGAGTGAGACTTTGTCAAGTGATGAATCAAGAGAGGAATCCACTACATAAGATGTTTACCAAGTGACTCTGAATGAGCCGATGGAAGCTCAAGATAGAATTAGAGACCCAGATGTGATTGAGCTCGATCTTGATATGTTAAATGAGCTATGACTAATTAAATTAGGATTTATGCTCAATTCGGAAGAGAGGAAGGACTATGTGTCCTTGATCCAAGAATTTTATGATATTTTTGCTTGGAGCTATGATGAGCTAAGGGGTATTCCTCCTAGTTTGGTTATGCATATTATTCCCTTGAAGGAAAGTAGTTGTCATATTCGACAAAAAATGAGGCATGTGCCTTTTGAGCTAAGGGACAGACTATTTGAGGAGCTACAAATTTTGCATAAGGATTTCCTGATATTTCCTATACAACACATGGAGTGGTGTTCGCCCTAGTAGTTATCAAGAAAAAGAACATTGTGCCTTGTCCCAATTTCAACATTGAGGAAAAAGATTTTTTATGCCGAGATGGCTTGTAATAAAGCAAAGTAGTACCTTAGCCAATATTTAGCCTTAGGTCTAGGGTTAGATATAAAAGGGCTAAGTTGTAATTTGCCAAGTATCTTTTTCCAATTCTAAACATTTCTTGTTTGAGGTTTCCAGCTCTCACCATCCATTGAGAGTGCATACTCTTTGGCCACCATGGAATTAGGGTGGATACCCCTACCCTCCATAGGATGAGGAGGATATCACGCTATAGCTTCTCATTGATTATTCTCAGCCATTGTATCAATTGGTAACATGATTCCTAGTATCCTAACTGCCTTGGCTATGGCTTTCTTGGCATTATTGTGTATTTCTTCTATTTTCAATATTTTAGTTTGCTATGGGAATTAGCTTATTTACAACATATGATTGATCCCTTCTACTTGCTTGTTCAAAGACAGAGTATCCATCAGACAAACTAGAGGATGGAGACAATAGCAAAGAGAAGTGGGTTAAGTAGACAACCTTGTCTCATGCTCCATTTAACAATGATAGGATCTAGCAACATGCTATTGGCTGAAATAAAGGCCTACAAATCCTTTGCCAACATCCATGGAAAGTTAACTACTCTTTTAGGGAGCCTCATTTTAAGGATTATGTGTCTAATGAATTTCATGTTGACCTTATCAAAGGCCTTCTCAATGTTAGGACTATCTTCTGCCTTAAGATTGCTACCTAGTCTATGGCTAACATCACATTAAGTGCATCGTATATAACAAAGACCTCCCCTTGATAAAGCAGTATTGGTGCAGGTTGATGTACCTTCTCATGATGGGGTTTAATATGATAGCTATGGATTTTGCAATGGCCTTTTATATCACTTGCAGTAAAGAGATTTGCCAATAACATTTGAGCTTTGTGCCTTAAGCCTACTTGGGAGTAAAGATATCATGCTTTGCTCTAGGAAGGAGTCGATTCTCCTTTTTTTGAGAACCCATTGATCAACAAAACTAGTGGCCTTTTGATCATAGGCCAGATGTGAATTAAAGATTTCTTAATAATACCATCATATACTAGAGACTTTCCCTTGTCCATTCTTTTAAAGCATTGAAGATCCCATCTTCTAAGTATTAGAATATTAGAATGTACTCATGTGAACATGTACTTAGAGAATATCTGGGAAGAGAATATCTAGATATTTAGGGGAACCATATAAGATGGATCTAGAACATGTGGATGATACTTCACTAAGAGAACCTACCATATCCACACCTTTATTTTATATATATGTGTACTCTCACCTATTCCAATGAAGGATTGTGTAAGCAATTCTGCAATACAAGTGTTGAGTCATTCTCCATCTCATTGTTTCATTATCTTTCTCTTTCTCTCATCATCACTTTCACTACATGGCATCAGAGCACACCAAGCTCCCGAGAGCCTAGGTTATTAGCTTTTGGCTTTTTTCTTCTCAAGTTAATCCTTAGATTCATTTCTTACTTGCAATCCCAGATCATTTGCTTTATGTTTAGATTAGTAGAATTTAAGTCTATGTCAAGGTAAACTGACCTTATCCACATGCACCTTATCCTCATTATCTTGAACTCATCTTATCATGTCCACCTACTTTTTGCATATTCTTATCATCTTCACCTACTCTTATCTTCTTCGTTATCACCTCTTCTTAAGAGAGAGAAAGATATTTGTCCTCTTTTTCATTATTCTCATCCTTATCTCATCTTATCTCCTCTCTCCACCTACCTACCCCTTTGGTCCTTTGCCATATTAAGGTCTAAACCTCTTCCCTCTCACAATTATTTGTGGCCCACCTTAAAGTGATCTCCCACACAAAATCCATTTAATTCTCACCCAACCTTATCCTCAAAGAATATTTTTCCTATCCACACATATTTTCTATGTTTTCTCAAACCAACCTCATCCTCTTTGCCTTGAGACATCGAGCTGTCCATGCCATATATACTTCACTCATTTCTATTCTAGCTCAAGCCTTTACATTACCTCCCATTTTTCTCCACTTTTATTGATCCTTATCCACAAACCTTATCTCTAATCTTATCCTCACTTACATAGACTACCTTATTACTTTGTGCCAACATGCATATGCTTCAAATAGTTTCCTAGATCCTTGCCCTTGGGCACATGTTTATTCTCACCTCTTTTGTTAAATTTTGAATGTTCTTCCTTATCTAAAGTCTTTGTCACAAGGTATTCCTATCACATCATGCAACACATATGTTCCATCCTTCTATCCTCTTTAAGTCCATTATTCACTCTCTCTTATCAACTAGTGGAATACATAGAAAATTCTTTGATGGAAATCCCAATTCTCTACCCCATGAAGGCCCCTCACATCCATCTCTCTATAATGAATCTTCCATTTTGTGCTTTGATGCTCTCAACTCATCTATCCTAGTATGTTCTAGCTCTCCCAATCACTCTCAATACTACAATGTTTGTCACCCTTGTGAGCCTCTCCTCTTGCATCCTAAAATAGAGTACTTTAACTTGGTTGGAACAACAATTGAAGAAGGGGACGCCCTTTATACTCTACATCTCGAGGCCGAAAAAGGCATTGTCTATGGCCTCTCTATTGAATTGTATTCTTCAACACATTTGGATGGTAATTTACTGGCAAGAAGATGGGAAAACCTTGTCACTCTGTCAGTTAACAATGTGGATATGCCTACTGTTCCTCATCAATTCTTATTGGATATTTCTACCAACCTTCAAGGTCACTCCCTCATTAGGTACATTGCTTTCGCTTCTCTTACATCTCTATGTTCTATCCTATTTCCTTACATTTGTCACTCAACATCCAGTCTTTATCTAAACTCCACTTCAATATCACATCCTAGTCTTTATCTCACACTCTCTCTAGGGCTCAATATCCTCATATTCTAATGGTCACACACACACTCCACTTCACCTGTGTGCCACTATCTCTTGAATGAATGCAATTGCACACACTCTTGGATTCCTGCTACACATTCAGGATTCTCAAAATGTTTCCAAGCACACATAAAAAATCCTATCTCCTTGAGTTTCTCATTTTCACATCACTATTTCTCAATATGCAATCTTGAATCCCTACACAAGATGTTATCCTACCATCACATTTCATCCACACTATGTTTATTTAACTCCCAATCCATCGAATCATCATTTCTATCTATCCCACCCTATCCAACCATCCACATAGTTACCTTCCTCCTACAATCATATTGCTCTAATTGTATACTCAAATCTCAATCATTAGTCTATCTTACATTGTAACAACCTCATCAACAATCACAAGTACTCTATCTTCCAATTTTCTCTCAGTATCATCATGAAATAGTCTATCTCTTGCCTTACCCAAATCATCATCTACAAATTGTATCTTTCTCAAATTGGCCAACTATTTTGGCCTTTCACAAGAGGGGAAAAGAACAAAGAAATGCTTTTGCATATTTGCACAAACTACTTTCTATATGTATAAAAGAGCGCACTGACACAATATGCTATTATTGAATATGTGATACTCAACTCTTGGAGTCCTCTAAAGGACAATATGCTTCAAATTGCTCATCAATCACTTGCTATTTTACACTTCCGTATTCATCAGCAACCTTCCCAAAGATCAAGTCACAAGAACCTTATCAATCTCTATCTTACTATGATATCTAGTCACATTGGGATCATATTTTCATATGCAAACATGCTATCACTGTTATTTTACTCCACAACTATCAAGCTCCAATTTAAATACATCATCTATCTACATGATGAGCACATCCCTTATCAAGTCTATCATGAAGCAAACTATGGTGATCAACTCTTCATCAAGGTATCCATCAACCAAAGCCCAAAGATCTTCATCATCAACTTACATCCCTTAAATCATTGCAAGCAAAGATTGATGTATATCTTCTACAACAACAAGGACAAGGTCTCATGCTATAGTCATCATTGTAATCTTACTTCTCTTGTAGCCAAAATGATTGGCAGAAAGTCTTTGTACTGCAAAAGAAATCATATTTTCTTTTGAGAAGGGAGGAAGAATGTTAGAAGATATTGTTAACCTTTTCTAGAGAGGGAGAATGTTAGAATATTAGAATGTACTCATATGAACATGTACTTAGAGAATATATCTGGGTCTAGAACATGTGGGTGGTACTTCCCTAAGAGAACCTACCATATCCACACCTTTATTTTATATATATGTGTACTCTCGCCTATTCCAATGAAGGAATGTGTAAGCAAGTGTGTAATACAAGTGTTGAGTCATTCTCCATCTCATTGTCTCATTATCTCTCTCTTTCTTTCATCATCACTTTCACTACACTAAGAAGTCTCTAACAAGTGAGTCATTCTTGCTCTATGTAGTCACAATATGTGGAAAAATTTAAGAATTTATTCTAGTGCATCTTGATTGAAGGACCCTTCATCTTGATATAGGTCATTGTAGTATTGACACTTGATATATCCTAATGGGTTACTGATGTAACTAGCATTGATAGAAAAGAAGAGGATACATGGGACAATTTTATGTCCACCCTTCATCAATCCAGCACAATATAAGGAAAGTGTCCCATGCATCCTCTTCTTTTTTGTCAATGCTAGTGTTTAGAATTGAGATAGCCCCTTCTACCGTATATTGAAAGGGGATCTCATGGAAGTGCTTGGAGTTAAAAATGAACCATTTGTGCTCAAGAGAGAAGTTGTAAATTTCGAAGGATCTCAATGTTAGGATGGCAAAAGCATGATCAAAGATTAGAGTGTTATGATCCACCTCTAAGAATACAAAGTTAGGAATCAATCTCCCATTTGCATGCAATATGAATGGTCAAGCCAAGCCTAGTATCCCATGTATCTTAGATAATTTTATGTGAGCATTTCTTCATTCACTTACAATAAGTAGTTTTTAACATCATTAGCATTTAATTTTTCTTATACCTCTTCCCAGGCAACTAGTTTATCTCCATGTAGCATGCATGCCCTTGTAGATGAAAACTTCACTTCCCCATACTATGCTCACAGCCAACAAACTACCATCTCAAGAACTATATTTTAAATAAGGGTTCCTATTAGCTTTTATTATGGTGATACAACCTAACTCACCTCCTTGGACTCCACTTACAAAATACATGTATGTTTATGGAGAAAACATTTATCACTAATGAAGTTTATGCTCATGAATAAGAATCATATTAAACTCCCTGGAGACAACACATTTCCAAACTAAACATCTTTTACCATCACCATTTATCCCCTTAACATTGAAGGTGGTGAGTTTAAGTTTGTCCAAGGCCTTCATTTTGGATATAACTTTGGTTATTCGCTCCTTTGTATCCCTTATTGCCATGATCCATGGCTTCTTGGTCTTTGAACCATTGGTTGCCTTTTTTTGTTTCTACCTTATTTTTTCCCTTCGAACTAGTGTGAGCCATGAACCAATCTATATTACTTGGATTTTGTAATTTGATTCTCCCTTGCATTGAGACCATTTGTATTTTGGCATTAATCCCTAGGTTCTCATGCCACTTCTAAAGTTGTTCCAATAAAGTCTTGTTGATATTTCCAAAGGAGTTGACCCTTTCTTCGCTAGCTTTAGGTATAGAATCTTTGTTTCGAAAGTTTCCACTGTGGAAGTCTAGCCCTTGTGCTAATTGGTACTTTGGCATTGTCTCTAATAAGAGGAATCTTCTCTTTGTTGCTCTTAGCTATTTGCAAGTTGTCCTTATTTTTTTGTTTTTTAATTACCATCCTCCACGTTGGCTCTAGCTTTTGGATCCATTTTTTAAACCTCTCTCCAAAAGGGTTTCATTGTCTATTGTGTTTGCTCATCATCGGTCTCTTTTTCTGGGCATTCCTTATAGTAATGGCCCCAAAGGCCACATTTGAAACAAGTGTTGTCAAACCGCCCACATACAGAATTTCCAACTCCACAAGCTCTACTTTTTTTCCCTTGGTATCTTAAAGTAGACATACACTATTCCTAAAATGGCTTGGAATAGGAGGGATGTATAGATGTTTGTCTAGGCTTCTGGAAATCTTGAGAAGCATGCTCTAGAGGTAAGCTAGTAGCTCCAAAATTTTGGACCACATTAGGTAATCTTTTTTTATGCCATATCTGCTCTATTTACTTCATTGCCACTCCATGATGTACAACCAAATAAATGCCCTACTTGTAGATTCCTTGGACCAAGACTCTTTGTGTTGTCTCTAGTTTGTCAAAGATCACTTCAAAAAACCCTTTGCCTCCATGATAAATATGTTCCATGGGCGTTCTCCCTTGAGTATAATATTGAACCATGTAGTATCCTCCATTGGTTTTAGAGGTTTTCCCATGAGAAGGACAAAAGAAAAAATCTAGTATTAAATCAAATTACGTTGGCACACATCTTTCAGAGTCAAGGATGATTTTCCTTGCCAAGACACTATATCTCTCTTCTATGTTTTTCTATAATGTAGCAACCAAGTCTTCAAGATGATTTGAGTATTTGCCTTGATTATAAGCTTAATTTCTTCTTTTTGTATCAATGGTGTTCTCATCTAACATTCCTCCTAGAGAGGGTTTTGATTTTTGGTCTTCGCAGATACCACATGTATTTTAGTCTCTTTCATCTTCCTTTTGTGGGTGCTCTTATGGTCCTCCTCTATAGTAGATGAGACTTCATGTTCAATGCTTTCATCCATGGCAACATCTTCCTTCTCTACTTCTTTTTCCTTGCAAATCACCTCATAGGCCAACTCCCATGCAACGGCTTGTATGAACTCACCACAGTATGCAGTAAGTGAAGCCTTTGAATGTCAACATGTGCAAATTTAAGGCCACTAAATTTTATAATTGAAACTAGTTAAGATCACTATTAATAGATAGCCCTTGCTTCTTTGGTGTGATTTTAAAGCCTCCAACCTACTTTCTTATTTCTCTATTGCAATCATGGGCAACCCTTTGTCCTTTAGTGTCATTGTGGGTTTAAGCAACCAAATCTTTGTTGAGCCAATTTCACTATTATTTAACTGAAGGATCATTCTTGGAGAATGAGAGAATTAAGTATGCGGGAAATTATATGACTAAGAAGGCTTTATTTTGGTAGAGTGTAAGTATATTTCCAACTATCCTAATGCTTGGGATTATTTCCAAGCGAAGGTGAAAATTTCATTCTTGTCCCCTCCCCCCCGATTTCATCTACATGCAAGGCACAACTAAGCCAACTTTTCTTGGCAAGGTGGTGACACTATGGCCACCTATATGGAGAGACTTTGATAAATACTTCTTTTATTGAGAGGATGCTAGAAGAATTGTTTGAAGATTCGGTTCAAAGGCATTATGAACATATGATTCAATAAGGTATCCAAGTAAAGCTTAATATGCTCAAACCTTCATCTCTTTATGATGTCATATCATATTCCCATGATATAAAAAAGAAACTTTTGTCTATTGCACAATTACTTCAAAATCAATCAAATAATCAAGGTTGACAATACCAAATTGTAAGAAAATCATCATTTAAAAAGGCCTTTCAATTCTTTGCACTAGCACTTTTTCAAATTCAAGTGCACTCAATCTTCCATCTAAACATGGGGTTGATCATAAAGTTGTAGAGGCAAAGAAAAGCCAAAAAATGCCAATATTATCACACAATGTAAGAGAACCAATTCCATTTGTTATTGATGTGGCAAACCTATGTATATTAAACCTAACTACCTTGTCAAATTGCCACCCAACAAGACTACTACAATTGAGCTTCACAACATTGAGAAGCTACTAGACTTCGCACCTAAAACTGGACTATCGATTCTCTCTCTAGAGAGACCTCTTGCATATAGTGCCAATCCTAATAATCCCAAGTGATTACCTTGGTATAGGGCCAACACAACTATCCTTAGTGAAGGCTTAGTGCACTCAACCATAAGCTCAACCTATATTTAAGTATTCTTTCTAGAAATCACAAGCATTTCAAATATTCTTTTTGATGCAAAAAGCAATGTGACAAATACATTCATGCATAAGTGTCTATATTCACAAACATAGGTTCTTTAGTTCACAAACCTCGAGCATTGAGGGTTTATCTCTAGATGATCAATCCTTATGTTTTAGCCTTATCAAAGTAGTTCTTAACATTTGCCCTAGCAAAGTTGGGCTAATATCATTCTTAACTCCTTCCATGAGGTAGCCAACTTATAGATTGAAATATCTCACAATGGATTCTCTAAACCCATAGTTTATCACTAATATGAGAACATCCAATTCACTTAAGGATTTCTATACAAGGACTAGGTACCATTAGGGGAGGTTAATTCTAGTTGAATTTTCTCCTAAGCCTCTATAGTATTTTGTCCTTCTACTCAACATCCCGAGTACACATAAGGATCGTGGATTGTCTAGTAGTTTGATTTTATCAATGTTGCAAGAAGAGAGATATATATATAGTGGAAAGAGAAGGAAATAAAGAGAGAAATAGGGAGAAACTAACAAAAAAGGGAATCTTAACTCAAGAATTGAGAACTACCTCACTTCAACCTCCCCTTTGGGAATTGTATTGCCACTCTTTTTACCCCATCTACTGACTCTAAAGTAAACCTGACTACCTATACAACTTCTTCTCTATTCCCTATCCTCATTACCTTACTCTTATCATCTTCCTTATTCTCTATCTAAAGAATACATCAAAAACCCCTTCCAAAAATCCATCATATCCCCTCTCACCTTATTAGTAAGCCTACTCACATAATCTAAGAAAGAACCCTCTTTTAAGCTTTCCCATCGTAACAAAGTATCGTCCCTATTTTTTTCCTCACAATGCCGCTAAGCCTACCGTCTTAAGCCAAATTTTTTGCTACTCAAACCCCACCTTCTTTTCCTTCGAACTTACTCTCCTACTTCGATGAACCTCAATTTGAGGCTATAAGTTCGAAGAAGACTAAAATAACAAGGAAGCAAGGAGCATACCAACAAGATGGCCCCAATGCAGAGAAATACTAGAGCTAGACATGAGGTAGTACACGTGAATGACTCCCCCACTCTATACTAACTAATTAAACTCAAGTATTATTAACATTAACCAATAATTATTAATACTAAGTAAGCATATTATCTAACATAAACAATCCCTAATAAATACTATATTAGGGAATTTGGGAATTTCCATGCACTTTGGAAACCCCCAATTTCTTTATTATTTGACCACATGGTCAAATCTTATTGTCTTACTTAAAGCTGGAGTCTACCCTAAATGCTATATAACCTACCTTCCCAAATCCCACTTTCAAATATGGATCAAGATCTAGTCATCTGATCAAATATTTTCCCTTATTTGAAATTGGGACTTGGCAAATTCCCAAATTCTCTAATATGGTGTTAATACTTCTACCTAACTAATATATATATATATATATATATATATATATATATATATATATATATATATATATATATATGTATGTATGTATGTATGTATGTATGTATGTATGTATGTATGTATGTATGTATGTATGTATGTATGTATGTATGTATGTATGTATGTATGTATGTATGTATGTATGTATGTATGTATGTATGTATGTATAATTTATATCTATAAATTGCTCTATATAAATGAAAAATGATAATAAAGCTATACACCAACCTTTATTAGAGGAAGAGACTGAAATACTTGAACTAGAAGCTATCATAGACACTGACTATATGACCACTAGAACTGGCCGAATGTATTCTAGATATCTAGTAAAATTTAAGAACCATCCTGTAGAGGAAGCACAATGGATGCACGCTAGAGACTTAAATGCTTTCCCCACTCTGTTAGCTCCACATTGAGCTAATAGCAATTGAGGTCAATTGCTATCCCTCCCCGGGGGTATGATACCAGGAGGCATATTCCACGGTGGATTCTGTGAGGTTTTGCGGTGGATTCCGTAAACTTAGATAACCGGGGCTCATACACAAAGAGGATTCTTTGTGCGAGAAGTTGATGGGGACGCCTGTCCTTTTCGGGCGTTTCATTAATTTAGTGTGTACGTGGGTGATTCCATAGCGGGTGATTCCGCAAAATGCATATTAAATTAATAAACGTTTATGAGTTTAGAGTGTGCACTCGTAATAAATTAAGGTTAGGATTTATTTCTAACCAGTTGATTTATTTATGTAGCTGAAGACTGCTAGGTATTCACTTTTGTCGATTTAATTGTATTATTTTACTAACGATTGTGAATGCTTCAGTTGATGTGTAGAGATAGCAGCAGTGGCGGAGGAAAGCATTGGAGTCTAGCGGGTATTCGACCTTTGGACTATATTTTGATAGGCGCCACGCCTGTATTTTGTTATGTCTATCGAGACATCAATTATTGATTATTATTTTGTATGCGCCTATGCGTACGGATATGTTATTTCTATTTGGACATTGAGAATGGGCGTGCCAGACTCTATGGGCACCGTCCATTAGCTTTATTTTCCTATTTTTGTAGAAAGCAATACATGCTTTGTGAAGCGCTCACACAAGGCATGGGGGAGATTGAACCCAATTTGTCTCTTGCTTCTTGTCGTGCATGCTTTTACATTGTTTTTTGTGCAAAAAGGTAGAGTTCATTGTTCTTGGGGACCTTCCGGGATTCACTACGTGAGCATTCTGCGACCGATCTGCGCACCAAAAAATGAGTTCAATATTTTCTCATTTAAAAAAAATGAGAAAAAAGAGAAAGAACAAACGCTCATTAGCTTCATGTTCAAATATGTAGCAAGGTGTGATATATAAAAAGGTAAATAAATAAGTAAATTTTAACTTCTAATTGGCTTATGGCATGCCAAAAAAGGATATTTGCTGAGGTTATGGACCATAAACGCCAAGTAGACTTAGTTTCAATAGCGGGAAGCATGGCTTATTTAAATGCACTAATTACTCATTAAATCTCATTAAGGGAAATAAGTGGGGGGCTGGCATGTGGGCCCCCTTCCTCTAGTTGCATGCATGCAAGCCTCAAAGAGGAAGGTTCGCCCTAATCAAGATCTAAGTGGCAAACAAAGCATGAAGGATGATGGAACCTCCATCAAGATGGATTATGTCGCTAGAGGCCCTCAGAAGGATATGGTAGAGATTGAGCGATTGGCATAGCATGAGTAGAAAGTCTTCAACAAGAAGAGGAGAGTTAGGCCAAATGCAACTCGTTAAAAATGCTTCCAAACCACTATCTCATCAATGGAGCACATTAGGCAATGATTCTATGACTTCCATTCTGCAAGAGTGTCTACTTCATGGGCAAGCATCCAAGTGAGCTTGACTTTAAGTGATAGTTTAAAACAACATATCAAGGCAAAGCTACTCTTTATAGCAATATAAACTTGTGGGAAGGGTCTCTATTTGGACCTCCTTGGTTTGTTTATGGAAGGGACTAAATACTTAGCAGTACAATGGGATATATGGGAGGTCTTACATTTGCCCTACCATGGAGTCCAGCCTTCTCATTGAACACTCTACTTCAACATGAGTGTTTGATGTGGATCACATTCCATGATCTTCCCATTTGGTTGGATGATGAAGTTGGGGTTTTGACTGGTGTGTTGGGCAAGTGCTATATGTGCCTACTCTTTTTTTGTGGTTGGCACCCTTAAGCTAGAGGGGAAAGTATGTATACTTTCGGATCATAGGTTTGATCCAGACAAATTTATGGAGCTTAAAGATACCAATGGCTTTTATATTATCTTATAGGTCAACTTTGGAACCTTCCATGATGATTGTTATCTCTACGAACAATGTGGACACTTCACAAAGGATTGTCCAAGGAAGTAGGAGGTTGTCCACAATAAAAGCGCAAAGTTAATGATGGATAGAAAAATGAAATGTAGACTCCTATCCACTCTTAACAAGAAAATGGAAAAAGTGGCATGCATGGCAAAGAAAAGGTGATGGCAGAGAGATCTAATCATAGCAATATGAATGAGTGATCCTTTAGCAAAGCTTTGGTTGGTGGCAAAGACAAATCAAATCAAAATAAGGGTCCCGAGAAGCAAAAACAAAATAAAGATCATGGAATGTACCTAGCCTTTGTTTAGACAGGAGGAAGGAGATAATTCATAGCATGTTAAGGAAGATGAAGCCCGATGTACTTATAATGTAGGAGATTAATCTTGCAATAGACAGTAGAAGTAGGGAGGAGATGGATAAATGGGAAGAACTATGCTCTGAGCACTAGCTAGTTAATTTGTCCCTCATCCTAAAAGTCGTTAGGTTGGACAAAGAATATGGGAACCCCATCACTTTTGCTTATTGTCATTACTGATTTGCCTAATGATCCTATTGTTGCCCAATTATTACAAGACTTTGAAGCCTTTCTAAGAGAGCGGAAGGATTATAGAGTACATACAACAAAGGTCCAATTTAAATCTAAATGGGAATTCAAGGGAGATGCTATGTCTACGTTCTACTTTAAGGTGTTAAATTAGTAGAAGCAATACATGGACACTATTAGCCACATTCAAAATGAAGCTAGCCAAAGGTTACTCACAATGATGGCATCATGGATGTCTTTCACATGCACCTATTTGTAATAATTGGTAAAGGTTTTTATCCCCCCTTTGATTATGAGAGTAGAGTGAGAGATTCTATTGAGGGCTTTCAACAACCTATTCCATTTGAAATTGCAACTTAGCTAGGTGCATTATTGTTGATAAAGCTTCCTTTGCTATAAGAGTCATGAGATATGGAAAATCCCCATGAGTGGATGGCCTCATGGTGGAATTGTACAAAGCCATACGATATATGTAAGGATGGTTGTGTTAATTTCTTGAATGCATTCATTAAGCAAAGATCTCTATCTTAGAAACTCAATCAAGGGGAGATCAAGGGGTGATCAAGATCATCTTGAAGTTTGCTTCCAAGCTTAAAGGTGGGTCAGTGAAGGCCTTTGATCATGTTGATAGTTTTATATAAGATCTTAGCAAAGGTATTACCACTAAGAATTAAGTATGTCTTGTGAAAAGCTTTGCACCCTCTAGTATGGTTTTGTGCACCAAAGGAAGATCTATGATACTATATTAGATTTTTCACTAGTTGTGGGTTGGGCATTGTGCAATGGGCAAAGATGTATCTTGGCCAATGTGTACATAGATAGGCTTATGACAGGATAGCTTGGGAATTTATTATGTAGTTAATGCAATTGGTGGGATTTGTCTTGCACTTCATTGGTATGGTGGCATCTTTATTCAACAATGCTTCTGTGACTATGTCCATTAATGGGGGGATTTTTGCACCTTTCTTGCTAAAGAGATCCATAGGATAGGGTTGCCCTCTCTTACCTTTAATCCTTGTTATCAAATTGTATCTTGTGCTAAGAAAGATTGATTAGCTTGTTTAGAGAAACACTTTGCAAGTTTGTTCTGAAGCTTCCTAATGGTCGTCATTTTGGTTAACAATTTTTTACAAATGATAATGTGAAATTTTTTTAACCTAATAAGAAGTTATTAGATGTGCATTTGGAACTTTTTCACACCTTCTCAATGGTATCAAGGTCTACATTCATCTTAGTAACATGGAAGAGGAGAATTCATGGATTGTGGAGGAATACTCCTTCTAGAAGACTGAATTTTGCACTCTAGAGGGTGGTGATGAACAAGTTTCCACCAAAGGAGCAATTATCTAAAGCACTACCAAGTTCTCCATTATGTGTGTTATAGGGAAGAAGAAACAATCTAGCACTTGTCTCGACGATGTTTGGGATCTCATCAATTGTGGAATAGGATCAAGCATTGGGTAAACAAAGCTTGTTTTCATGCAAAATAAGATGCCACTATAGTTCTTTTCAAAATTCTGGTACATTGAATGAGGGGTCCTTGAGACTGTGGAATGGTCATTAGATATATATGGTCTTTTAGAAACAATGAGGCCTTGCCTTTTTAAGGTTACTTGATGAGTTCACATGGATTCTGCTCAAGTTTAGATGTCTTTATGACATTTTACACAAGAGAATGAAGAGAGTCTTTATATAAAATTTAATGTATACTTTTTGGGGGACTTTGGGGAAGGGGCTTTTGAGGACATGGGAAAAGAGGGTAGCAAAAAAGGCACCATAAGGAAGGAGAGGGATGAGCAAAATGTTGAGAAAAATGGGACTTCTTTCACGCTTCTTGTAGAAGAGAACAAACTCTCATACACACTAACAATTCATGAACGGAAATTGAGGCTAGAAGGAGGGCACTTGTTTGAGGATTTTTATGGGTTAATTTATAGTAGTTCACTACTATACATAGAACAAAACTATTGTTGTTTAGGACTCTTCTTAATTTGTATGCTTTTTTGTCATCGTGTTCTCAGGAATCACTAAGAAAGTGCAAGTATTGCTAGAAGTGAGTTCTTTTATGAATTTTTTTAGTTTGGTCTATAGCAAATCATTATTGTAATACAAGATATGCATGCTGAATATTGTAGTCCATAGCTTTGGTTGTTAAAGCTGTCTTGATTCAAGTGCCTTATCTTAGCTATAGCTATTTTTGTGAGACATATTATGGAAAAATTTAAAGAATTCTTGATATATTGCTAAAGGTCTTGATGCGAGAGTCTATTTTAGGCTAAAATGAGTGTCTTTTAGAAGCTATATACAAAGCTTGTGGATTTATGCAGGTTGCTTTATCTTGAATGAAATCTATGCCTACACAAGTTTGTTCCTAGCAAAGGGGTCCATGTCTTAATTTTGAATCACATGCACAACAATTGGATTGATGCATATAGGGTATTTCTAAGATATCATCTTAGGCTAAGCTATCATCTCAATGAAATTATCTTGAACTATTGTCTCAAACTTGTGTGAATTAGATTCGTGTATGCTGTATAAGGTTTGAATCAAAGACTCTCCTATAGCTGCATATCAAATATTTCTTGTCTTTCTATTGTAGAATACATTCTTTCTATTAGAGATTTTTTATCTCTCTTCTTTGTGGCTCTTCATATTGAATCCCTATTATTAAGGCCTTTAACCTAAACCCCCAACCTAATATGAAAATGGAGAGTTACAGGATGGGTGATGTTGAACGATCTTCTATAGGTTTTTTTGATGTATCGAGACGAGTATTGTAGACCTCTAATATGTGTTTGTAGTAACAGCAATAGTGCAAACATTACAAGGCATGGATCTATTATCACTAAAGCTTTGTAGGTTGTTGAAAGCTAGTTGAAATTGTTTAATGGTTAGAATGTTTTGGCCTATCTAAAGATCTATGCTAAAAATTTGCCTTTCTTTGGAATAGCTGAATTTAATTAGAGTTAGTATTTTGTATAACTCACATACTATAAAGGAATGAAGCTATAGCAATGCTAGGTTGTGATGGTTTTTTTTTTTGGGCGCCCGGGGGGGATCACTATTAGCATCTCTATGTGTTGCTATTCATGTTGCTATATTGGTGTTAGCATTTTGTATGGCTCACACATTACAAGGGAACAAAGCTATAAGGAAACTAGGTTGTAACCCTTTTTTTCAACATCGCTATCAACTTCTCTGTAAGCATTATTATTTGTGTCACTATATAGTGATGTTATTGTATAAGTGTAGCTATTTGCACCGCTATATTGCACACTAATAGTGATGCTTATAGAAACTCTTATGGCAATGCTAATAGCAATGCAATATTATGGGGGGGGGAAACCAAAATAATCATCGTGGCAAAAACGCGTCAATGTTTTGACTCTGTGTGTGTGTTTGTGTGTGTGTGTGTGTGTGTGTGTGTGTGTGTGTGTGTGTGTGTGTGTGTGTGTGTGTGTGTGCGTGCGTGCGTGCGTGCGTGCGTGCGTGCGTGCGTGCGTGCGTGCGTGTGTGTGTGTGTGTGTGTGTGAAAGAGGGAGAGGGAAAGGGAAAGGGAGAGAAAATGTGTGTGTATGGGGGGAGAGAGAGATAGAGACAGAGACAAAGACAAAGACAAAGATAGAGACAGGGACAGGGACAGAGACAGAGAGATAGACAGTGCTTAGACAATGAGCTTGGAAAAAATGCCAAAGGGAGTGCAAAGAAAATCACAAGGAAGAAGGAGAAAAAGAAGGTCGTGAAGAAGACTTTCAAGGTAAAGATGCATCTCTAAGCTTCAAGGTAAGCCATTTCTTCTTTCTCTACCTCTTTTATTTATACATTGTGGTTTTTGTGGAGAGAGAGAGAGAGAGAGAGAGGGTGACAGGGACAGAGGGAGAGATTCCCTCCTCTGTCCCTCCCTCTCTCTTCTTCCTTCTCTCTCTCTCTCCCTCTCTCCCTCCCTCTCTTTCCATTTGCCTCACCCTCCATCTCTCATGCAAAGAGAGAGAGGCGGGGAAGAAGGAGAGAGAGAAAGGAGGGAGGGAGGAAAACGGTAAGAGAGAGAGAGGGAGAGGGAGAGATGGAAAGAGAGGGAGGGAGGGTCTCTCTCTCCCTCTCTTTCCATCTCTATCTACCTCCCTCTCTCTCATGGAGAGAGAGAGAGAGAGAGAGAGAGAGAGAGAGATGAAAATAGAGGGCAAAAAATAGAAAGAGAGGGACAGAGAGGGAAAGAGAAAGAGGGTGACCCTCTCTCTGTCTCTTTCTTTCCTTCTCTCTTATTCCATCTTTCTCCCTCCCTTCCTCTCTCATGGAAAGAGAAAGAGAGATAGAGAGAGAAAGATAGAGAAGGAAAGAGAGAGAGGGAGATAGAGAGGGAGGGAGGGAGGGAGATTGAGAGAAAGAGAGATAAAAGAGCAGAAGTGACATAGGGGTGGAAGGGGAGAGAGAGAGAGAGAGATGGAAAGAGAGAGGAAGGGGGAGAGTGGGAAAAAGAGAGAGAGAGAGAGAGAGAGGGATGGAAAGAGAGAGAAAGAGGGAGATGGAAAGAGAGGGTGAGAGGGATGGAAAGAGAGAGAAAGAGGGAGATGGAGGGAGAGGGAATCTCTCCCTCTCTCTCTCTCTCTCTCTCTCTCTCTCTCTCTCTCCAAAAAGAGATGGAAAGAAAGAAAGAGAGGGAGAGAGGGAGATAGATGGAAAGAGAGAGGGAGAGAGAGAGAGAGATCAAAAGAGAGAAAGAGAGAGATAGGGTAAGGGAGGGAGGGAGGGAGAGGGAGGGAGGGAAGGGAAGGAGAGATTTCCTCTGTTTCTCCCTCTCTTATTTGCTCTCTATCAAATCTTTAGCTAGAATGAATGTATAAATAGAAATCTCTACAATGTACACCATCTGGATGTCTTCAAAAGAGAGCTTGAGCCTTTAAATCTTCAAGGAAAGGTCCATGCAGTCAATACATAGCTTGCTATAATAACAAGACCTATTGGACAAAAATTACCATAACTCTTCATAGAGTAGTCCAAACAGGGTGTGCCACACATTGAAATGTAGCTCTCAAAGAATACTTTGGTTTTGTGTAGATGGCACATCATTGAAAATTAGGTAGGATAAATATTGTTCTAAAAAATATTATTGTCTAATTCTTGTCTACACCAAAGCTGGCCATCTAGAGCTATACTTCAGCCCCACTAATACATCTCACAAATAGAAAAATGCATCTACAATAGAATCAAGTCTCCAAGGAGCTTCCTCAAGTGGCAATACTCTCTATTTAATCAAGCACTTAATGATAGACTTGGAGCAAAGCTTCTTCTCGCATTGTTCTATGATCTCCTTAGGATGTATTGTATGAGACCTTCTTCATCAATGGGAAGCAACTCAACTACTGTATCCACCTAGGTGCCATAAAATGGTTCGAGTTAATTGTCATGAAACACATTATGAATCTTAATGGGGGTAGTTCCATTCTATATGTCAATTCTCCTATGCACTTCAATATCATGTATGGTCCATAAAGCTTGTGAGTAAGTTTGTTGTTGAAACCATCTTTTAAGGTAGAGTATTAAGACTTGGGTACTTTCAATAAAACTAACTCTCCTTCCTAAAACTCCATAGAGTGCCTCTTCTCATTAGCATGCATCTTTGTCTACTCTTTGTCTTTTCTAAGATTCACTTTTCACCGCTAAAAAGGGGTCTACATCCTCTTTAATTTCTATTTTCCATGAGGATTTATCTTCTCACTGAAAAGAATTGTGCGAAGAGGCCACTTTATAGCTATATAGGGTTTCAAAAAGAGAGAAACTCCAATACTAGCACGGGTAGAATTGTTATAAGCAAACTTAGCCAAGTGTGGCCAAGAGTCCCATGCATATTGTATATCGTACTAGAAATAGCAAAGGTAGGTCTCCAACCACCTATTTACCTTTTCTATCTAGCCATTAGTCTATAGATGATAGGTTGTAGAAGGAGCCAACTTAGTATCCATGGAGCTGAATATTGCCTACCAAAAGTTACTCATGAACTTTGTATCCTTGTCATGCACAATCACTTGCAATCCATGTGACGATATGCTCCATGAATTAACTAGCCACATGAGTTGTGGTGAACTATATCTTTGTGGGAATAAAATGGGATACCTTGATGAGTCTATCCACCACCACATAGATGTTGTTTTATGCTTTTTTAATCATAAGCAAGACATTAATAAAATCCATGGTTATATGCAACCGCTTTCCTTCAAGAATGGGCAATGGCTATAAGAAACCACTTGACTCATGAGTGTTATCCTTATTTTATTGGCATGAAATGCACTTCATGACATAATCCTTCACATCTCTCCATAATCCCTTCCAATGAAAGCTTTTGTTGATTTTATCATAGGTCTTGAATACACCTAAATGTCTAGTTGTATGCAAAGAATGCATCTCCTTTATAATTTTTAGCTTTAATTGAGAAGTAGAGGGAATAACAATCCTAGTATTGAGCCAGATGAGGCTATTCTTAATCTGAAAGGTGGATTTTTCTCCATTAATCCTTGCAATAATTTGTAAAATGCATGGCTAAGTTCTTCATCCAAAGGACAGGCTTTCTGTAGCTCTTCAACCCATTCACTATGTAGCTCAGTCATGGTTGAAACTGCCCACATCCTAAAAAGAGAATCAATCACTATATTATCCTTGCCATAGTTTTATAGGGTAGCCACCCATTTGTGTTGCTTAGTAGTGAGATTTGATAAGGTGAGAAAGTACTTAATGACCTTGTGATCACTCTTGACCCTAAACTGACTGTCATACAAATAATGGTGACACCTCTTAATCACATGGAGTATAGCCAACATCTCTTGGTCATACACATTCATAGCCATCTCTTTATCCATGAGCTTATGACTCTCAAAGGCAACGATACCATGTTTCTGTAATAATACATCCCCCCTATGCCTCTATCACTAGCATCATACTATATAGTAAACTCCTTAGAGAAATTTGGGTATACTAAAAAAGGAGGATAAGTGAGGAGTTTCTTGGTGTGCAGATCAGATGTTGTACGCATGCGTAGCGAATGGCAGAAGATCCCCAAGAACAAAGAACTCTACAAATATTCATAATTGCAAGTAAAAAGTAAAAGGGAATTTGCACTACATGAGAGACAAAAAGACCAATTGGGTGCAATCTCCCCTCATGCCTTATGTGAGCACTTCACAAGGCATGTATTTATAGATTTATTTATCTTTAAACTCAAAAATAGCCCACTTTACAAATAGCATGCTTTTGCTTTTGTATTTGCCCAAATATAGAGTAAGGCATTTGGGGGCTGTGCCCACATACAAATATCAAATAATGAAATATTTAACCGAGCGCCTTTATGCATACAAGATAATAAATATTTTATCAAGTGCTTTAATAAATAAGTACGCTTGAATAAATATTGACACCACACCTTTAGAGATAAGGCGTGTGCCCATCAAAAATAGTAATTCTTCTAGGCATTTAGATTCATGCTATTGCCCGATGCTTCCCAATGCCATCATCGCCTGCTCTACACATCAACTGAAGCATTCACAATTGTTAGAAAATAATTAGATAAAATCCAACAAAAGTGAATACCTAGCAGTCTTCAACTACAAAATAATTAAATAGGTTGAAACTCTATCCTGACCTTAATTTAATTCGAATGCGCACTCTAAACTCATAAATGTCCATTAAATTAATATGTATTTTATGGAATCACCCGCTATGGAATCACCCACGTGCATATTAAATTAATCTGACGCGAAAAAAGACAGACGTCCCCGTAAGCTTCTCGCACAAGGAATCCACCTTGTGTGTGAGCCCCGGCAAATAAATATAATCACGGAATCCACCGTGGAATATGCCTTATGGCATCATATCCACGAGGTGGGATAGCAATTTTCCTCAATTACTATTAGCTCAATGTGGAGCAAGCAGTGAGGGTTAATCACTTAGGTCGCGAGCGTGCATCCATTGGGCCTCTTTTACAGGATGATTTTTAAAATTAACCAAATATCTAGAATATCTATGGCTAGTTCTAGTGGTCATAAAGGCAGTGTCTAGAATAGTTTCTTGTTCAAGGATTTCAGTTTCTTCTTCTAACAAAGGAGGATTTTCATAGACAAGGTGGACAGGTAATCGGCTTCTAAAAGAGCATAACAAACTGATATGAAAAGTATTATGGATCTTTCAATATTTGGGTAGTTCAAATTTAAATACATTGTCATTGATCTTGTGAATTATTTTGAAAGGTCCATAAAACCTAGGTGCTAATTTAACAACAGGGTGTTTCTCAACACTTTGCAATCTTCTCTTTTCAATGTGTAACCATACATAATGACCAACATTGAAACTCATGGCTTGTCTTTTCTTATTGGCTTGTTTAATGTATGATTATTGGGCTTTCGCAATCATGTCTTTGACTTGAGCAAAAATAGTAGCATGCGTATTGACAATATCATCAGCAGCTTTAACTTTATTCGACAAAAGGTGTAGGCAATCAATGTCCATAAATGATTTCAAAAGGTGCTTTATGAGTAGCTGTGTGTGGTGTATTATTGTATGCAAATTGAAGTAGATGTAAATGTGTGTCCCGTGTTTGTGGCTTTGAAATTGTATATACACACAAAAGATCTAAAATGGTACTGTTATTAGCTTCTATTTGCCCATTGGTTTCATGATGGAATGCAGATGAGAAATCAATCTTTGTACCCAAATTAGCAAACAAAGTAGTCCAAAAATTATTACAAAATTCAAAATCACGATCAGAAATAATAACTTTTAGCAAACCATGATTAGTGAAAACAAACTTCAAGAATAATTGTGCAGCTTGAGATGCAGTTAACGTTTTCTTGCATGGTAGAAAATATGCTTGTTTACTAAATCGATCTACTATAGTCCAAATCGTATCATGATTAGCTTGTGCATTAGGCCAACCAATTAGAAAATCTGTTGAAAGATGTTCCCATGGATGGTCAGGAATTAGTAAAGGCAATAACAAACCATATTGCTTACCATGATGTTGCTTGACTCTTTGCCAAATTAAACACTCACAAACAAAGTTAGAAACATCAAATTCCATTTGCGGCCAATAAAAATCTTCAACCAATGTTCTTAAAGTGAAAATAATACCTCTATGACCTTGATATGGAGGATTATGAATTTCGTGCAACACAAATTATCTAAATTGAATAGTGACACACAATCTTTTCTCATAAATCCATTAGAATAAGACAAAGAATCAATTGGAATCCAGTTATTAGCAACTAATTTATTCCAATCAGCTTGAAAAATGGGGTCATGGTCATGGTCATAAGTATCCTTCATAGGAGTAAGGGAATCAAAGGATAGAACGGAAATATTATGGATACTCGGTCTTCTACTCAAGGCATCGGCAACAACATTTTCTTTTCCTGAGTGATATTGGATAAGTGCATGAAAACTTTGAATGAAAGCAGCCCATTTAATATGATAGTCAGAAATTTGTGGCTGACTAAGGAGATGTTTGATTACTAGTCACTTTAAATCATAAATTCAGATCCCATCAGATAGTGTTTCCATTGACGTAAAGCTTGAACTACAACTAACAATTCTTTATCATAGATGGAATACTTCAACTCATAAGGTTTAAGTTTGCAACTAGAATAGGCTATGGAATGTGAATATTGCATGAGGACAACTCATATTCCTGATCCACTTGCATCAGTGACTACTAGGAAGAATGGTCGATTAAAATCAGGTAATTGCAAGACAAGTGCATGTGTTAAAGCATGTTTCAACAAATCAAAAGACTTTTTCTGATTTGTCAAACCATTGATACATAACACATTTCTCTAACAATTTCGTCAAAGGCAATACAAGCAATGAAAAACTTCTCACAAATTTTCTATAAAAGCTGGCAAGGCCTAAGAAAGAACATAACTCATGCACATTTTTAGGGATTGGCCAATTCAAAATTGCCTCTATCTTTTTAGGATCAACGCAAATACCATCAAAAAAAACAATGTGACCTCAATATTCAATCTGGATTTGGAAAATTTCACTCTTGTCAAGGTTAGCATACAATTGATTCTCTTTCAACAATTTGAAAACTAAAGATAGATGTTCACAATGCTCATTCTCATCCTTACTGAAAACCAAAATATCATCAAAGAAAACAATCACATAATTCTTATACTTCAAAAATATACTATTCATCATACGATTTAATGTAGCTAGTGAATTGGTTAAACCAAAAGGCATAACAAGAAATTCATAATGACCAAATTGAGTTCTTAATGCAGTCTTAAAAATATCAGGTGTATCCAAGCGTACTTGATGATATCTAGATTTGATATCTATCTTGCTAAAAATAGTGGCCCCTTGTAGTTTATCGAATATCTATTCTTAGCAATGACTTTTTTAAGGACACGATAGTCAATGCACATCCTATAGATATTATTTTTCTTCTTTACTAATCACGTACACCAAAAGGAGAATTACTAGGCCTAATGAGTTCTCCATTCAATAGTTCTTCAACTTGTGCTTAGATTTCTTTTTGTTCAATCTGATTGTGTCTATAAGGTGGTTTACATAGTGGTTGAGAACTTGGGATTAAATCTATTTTATGGTCTTCAGGGCATGTAGGTGGTAAAGTAGGTGGCAAATCAGCACAGCGAAACAATCTTTAAATTGTGGAAGAAATTGTGCATGCATAGGATGCATCTAATTTCCCTTAGCTTCAATTTCATTCACCCATACTAAATATGATTTACTACATTTTCTCAATGCAAGTTTAGCTTGTGTGTGACTAAGTAGTGGAAAATTATCAAAGGTGTGCAATCCATGTAATGTGATTTGATTTCCGTTAAGATGAATTTTCATGGAATGTGTGGAATAATCTATGTCAGGATTATATTTGACACGCCAAGGCATTCCTAAAATAATATCACTAGCTTGCAAAGGCATAACCAAGAAATTTCTACACTCAACATAATCACCAATTTTAATCTCTAAATCGTGCACTTCTTATGTACCATTGTATCTAGTGCCTAAGAATGCAGCCTTTATGTGATAATGAGCTGGAACAAAAGATAAATTCAATTCTTTTACCAACTTTGCGGCTACCTAGTAAAGTATCTGAAGCATCGCTGATATCATCATCATCTTCAGTGAAGTCTGGCATATATTCATGGTCCTCATCAATCAGTTGCTCCAAGTGATTGATTTGAACAGCTTGCTTCTTGGACTAAAAGTTCGCTGCTAAGTGTCCAAGATGATGACATTTATAGCAAACCATAGGCTTTGCTTCGGAGACATTATTGGTAAGGGCTAGAAATTTGGGTATATTGGGATTTGACTGGAGGGAAGGCTTAGGGTTTGAATTAGCAATTGTTGGTAAAGCAAGAGGTTGAGTTGAGGATTTACAAAAAGAAGAATGAGCAAAGCGATTTTGATTTAATCTTTAGAAGTTAGAATTGAATTGCTTTGTACCAAAGTTACCATTAACCGAAAATTGTTGCAGTCGCTTTTCTTGTCCACGATTTTTATTCTCCATATCATGCACTAAAGAAATCACATCCTCCAAAGTCTTTGGCTTGAACATATTCACTTCCGCATAGAAGTGACCAAGCAAATAGGACATATACTTGCGCTTGTGGGTCGCCTCAGGAACATCTTCAAGCATTCAAAGTTGAAGTGAAGCACTCCAGAAATGCTCAGTGTATTGCGAGATGGATTCACGATCTCTTTGTTGCAAGAGATCCCACTGTTTGATAGCTTTCTCATGGAATTGAGGTGGAAGAAAATTCTACAAAAATTTCTTTTGAAAGGCTTCCCAAGTAGAGGGACAATCAACACTCTTGCAGACAACAGTCCACCATAATGATGCTCTGTCTGTAGATGGTTAGTGACACATTTAAGTTTATCTTTTTCAGCATATTGCTCTTCATAAAAATAGTCATCAAACTGACTAATGAAAGCAAGAACAATTTTGCCACCACGTTGCCCATTCAAAGTGTGGAATTTAAAATTTCTTTTACTTATCTTGGACTCTTTCCTAAGAGATTGTGCATTGAGTGTCGCATCAATAATACATCAAATAACATCTTCAGGTTGCACTCCGTCTTGATCGAAAGTGGATTGTTGAAGTATAGCCAATTGTGCTTGTAAGTTTTGACATGCCCTTCGCTCTTCTTGAAGCTGCATCATGATTAGATCCAATTTCTACTCCATAGTTGACTCTAGCGAATTGCCTTCACCCATAAAATTGTCCATGTTATGATCCAACATCCTGGATTTGATTGAAGTTTCGTCGCTCGTCTTCTAGTCATGTGTGAAGAAGCTCACTGACGAACTTGCTTTGTTGATTAGTATGCCTTTGCTTTTTACGATCTTGCTTTTCTCAGGTATGGCAATTGAAAACGAAGCAAAATAGTCTTCCATATAGACTGCACGTGATAGCCTTCTTGCTGTAAATCTGCTTAGCCAAGTTGCAGGTGGGAACAGGGGCTTACTGAAACTTCAAAACCGGTTCGAGAGTACCATAGTATGAACACCCGCTAGATAAGAGATTGATAATTGAACTTTAAGCTTTAGTTAAGCTTGTTAATAACTTAAATCTTTAAACAAAAAGCTTAAGCAAGTCATTGATTCAGCGCGCAAGATGGTGGCACGTATTTTATGGATTCAACGGCTGTGAGTACATGCCGCATTACTTGTTTGAGAGATTAGAGTTTAAGATCTCTCTAAGCTTAAGCATTAAGCTTAACAATTCCCATAAAACTTAACAATTTCTCTCTGAGAAAAAATGTCTTGACAAAGGGCCTTCCCGAGTGGTCCTCCACCTTATACTGTGAGAGGTCCTTCGCAATCAGAGAGTACAGTAAGGGGTTCTTCACCGCCATGAATACGCATGTATTGTCAGTTCAACGCAAGACAACTATAGAGCCCGTTTGTTCTAGGAGCTTTGCCTTCGTGCGAGATGATAAGCGATTAGAAGCTCTTGATCTCAACTTTGCTCTGATACCACTGGTGCGCAGATTGGATGTTGTATGCATGCGTAGCGAATGCTAAAAGGTCCCCAAGAACAAAGAACTCTACAAATCTTCATAATTGCAAGTAAAAAGAAAAAGGGAATTTGCATGACATGAGACAAAAAGACCAATTGGGTGTAATCTCCCCCCATGCCTTGTGTGAGCACTTCACAAGGCATATATTTATATATTTATTTATCCTTAAGCTCAAAAATAGCCCACTTTACAAATAGTATGCTTTTGCTTTTGTGTTTGCCTAAATATAGGGTAAGGCGTTTGGACGTCCAAAAGTCGGGCTATGCCCAAATACAAATATCATATAATGAAATATTTAACTGAGTGCATTTGCGCATACAAGATAATAAATATTTTGTCAAGTGCTTTAATAAATAAGCGTGCTTAAATAAATATTGGCACCACACCTTTAGCGATAAGGCGCACATCCATCAAAAACAATTATTCATCTAGGCATATAGATTCACGCTATTTTTCGTACTTCCCAATGCCATTGCCGCCTGCTCTACATATCAACTGAAGCATTCACAATTGTTAGAAAATAATTAGATAAAATCCAACAAAAGTGAATACCTAGCAATCTTCAGCTATAAAATAATTAAATAGGTTGGAACTCTGTCGTCTTGACCTTAATTTAATTCGAGTGTACACTCTAAACTTGTAAACGTCCATTAATTTAATATGTATTTTACGGAATCACCCATTATGGAATCACCCACGTGCAAATTAAATTAATATGACACTCGAAAAGGATAGGCGTCCCCGTCAGCTTGTCGCACAAGGAATCCACCTTGTGTGCGAGCCCCAACAAATAAATATAATCACGGAATCCATCGTGGAATATGCCTCATGGCGTCATTTCTTTAACTAGTTGAAGCTTCTATCTGCAAGGATATCCTAAAAGAAAGCTTCATTCTTTAACCTATCAGTCAAAGAAGCTACTGTGGTTGCATAATGCTTTATGAACCTAAGGTAGAATGATGATAAGCTTAAAAATCCTCTAAGAGAAGTACTAGCAATACGTGTTATCCAATCTTCAATGCATTGCACCTTCTTAGGGTCGGCCTAGATCTCTTTCTCATTAACAATGTGGCCTAAGTACTCCACCTATGTTTGCATGAATTAACACTTTTTCTCCTTAGCAAACAATCTATCGTGCCTTAGCACATCAAATACGCTCCTCATATGTGATAAATGCTTCTCGAATGTCTTGCTTTAAATCAATATGTCATCAATTAACACTAGAACACACTTAAAGGGGAAAGGCTGTAAAATCTTGTTCATCAAACTCTCAAAGGTGGTCAGGGCAATGGTTAGCCCATGGCATCACCAAGAAATTGGTATAATCTATGATCAGTCCTAACGGCCATTTTAATATCATCACCCTCTCACATGTAGATCTAATGATATCCTAATCTCGAGTTGATCTTTTTAAAGAACTTAACCTCCTTGAGCTCATCAAGTAAATCATCCACTCTAGGAATAAGATATATGTTCTTCATTGTTGTGATCTTATTTAGATCCATGTAGTCTATACATATTGTGAAATATCCATCTTTCTTTTTCACTAACAAGACTAGTGAAGTATGTAGTGAAGAACTAGGCTCAATGAAACCCATCTCGAAAAGTTCCTTGATTTGCTTGGCTACTTCTTCATGACCATTTGTAGGGTGGCTTATTGAGGCATTTGAGTAGACCATTTGCTACATCACTTGGTCTAACTTGGAAACAAGATCCATGTGCATGATTTAATGCCTAGTTTCATGGTTACAAAGTGTGGCATTCAAAGTACTATATGCACCATACTCTTGTAATTCCTCTTTATCATGATATGGTGCAGGTATTGCTTTATGTACCTCCTTGATTTGGCCATCCTCATTGGCTTTGTTGTTTCCCTTATTTCCAACCATTTCTACTCACTATCAAAGTGCAGTCCAAATAGACCTCATGTCACAAAAATGGCTATAACTTTTGGCCTTGCCATTACCTACTACAGGTCCAAACTAAGATCTTAAAACCCTATAGCACCCTGAATAGGATCAAGTACTAAGTACCACCGTAATGACTTATATTAGAACTATTTAATCTCTAAGATAACCTGCAGTACTACCTGTAATCAAGTGGTAATGCCCCCAAAATGAGCCCTAGTGCCATGTTTCACTATAATAACTTGTAAGCAACTTGTGTAATAGTCTATAGTACCTATAGATGACCAAAAATCTGTCCCAATAAATGCTCAAGGGCCCTGTTACTCTTAGCAAGTATTTATATCTTACTTTTAAATGCCAAAAGGATCTATATTCAACTTACGATCACTATAATATAATCAATAAGCGCCCTATTTCAATGCTCTTTAACTCATGTCTTCAAATCTTCAATAATTCCACTTATGGTACCTATGTGAGGGTTAAATAGTAGGATAAGCTCCCTACACGAACTTTCAATCACCTAGAGGTAAGCAAAGTTTCCCTAAGATCAATTGGTTGTGCCCCTTTAGGATCTTCAATAGTGAGGGAGAGTCACCTCTCTTTTGTCCCACTCTCTCCCTAACATCCACTTTTTTCATGGGTATGGATATATCCATGGCAAGAGCATTCTACGCTATGAAATTAGGGATGAAATGCATTTTTTAAATGAATCTTTCAGCCTTTAATGAGATGTATGGATTGATCAATAAAAGAAGACTGAAATCAAATAATGGCTTAGGGTCTGACTCATTGATTGCAATACTTACCCTTTATAATTTATTTATTGGATACAAAAAGATCAAAGGCACAAATCAAGGTTATGCATTAAAGAATGGAAAATTGGAGCCATGATTGGAAATGAAACAAAATCAATGCTAAAAATTGATCTAAAAGCCCTTATTAGTCTAAACAGATAATAATATATTATCTATGGTTCGTTAAAGAGCTCAATAAACTGTAATCTCTCAGCAACAATTGGATAAGCTTGAGCAAGTGGATTATGAGAGATTCTAGAGATTAAAAGGATATGAAATACCTCTTTAAAACTAGAAGATGCATGATTCCAAAAGAATCAAGCTTAGCCCACTGATTGAAGAAGAATCTCCCATTGAATCCATAATGTTCCATAAAGCCTTTAGTCCATTTGAATGCTCAAATACAAGAAATTTGAGCTTTATGTGTGAGAGCCCCAAAATATTGCTCCATAATGCTTAGTATGATGAAATCTCCTTCAATTTCTTCAATCTTGATGCCAATATTGGAGTATAATGGCAGTTAGAGAGCCTTGAAGGTCGAAAAGTACCAAATCTTGAAGAAATTTGAAGCCTCAAGGTTGAAGCTATGCCTACCCTACTGGTTTTTTAGGGTTTCAAATGGAGAAGATGAAGATTAGAGGCTCAATGCTAAAGAATCTTGATATATAACCTTCTAGCTCAGTGATTGATGAAGAATAGTAGGAGCTAAAATGAGAGATTGATGAAGCAAGCAGTAGAGATCAAAGAGGCAACTCATTGATTGATGAAGAACAATAGCTAAAATGAGAGATCGATGAAACATGCATTAGAGATCAAAGAGGCCTAAGATCAATGCAATTTATGATGCAATTTGCACTGGTTATTTAGCCCTCCATATGACACAAATGTTGCATAAATTATACTCCATTGATTGCTCATGAAGCGAGGAAGGCTTTGCACAAGCTTAGAAACAAGGAAATGATCTCTTGTGAGCATGGAGAGGGATTGGAGAGCAGTCTACCATTGAAGCTTTGTGAAAAAGGCTTGAAGGAAGAGGGGAGAAAGAGGCTTTCTAAAAAAGTAATTGTGACTTTAGCCATAACTAACTCCAATGACCTTCTTTAACCAAAATATCTCCAGAATAGCATGTTTCTTGGTGATGATTTGCCAAGTTGTTCCTTGTGTCTCTATCTTGGCCTCCATGTCCTACATTTAACTCTAACTAGATTTTCCTCTGCATTTAAAAGCTCCTTAGTCTCTACACTTGCCCAATGTCCACTTCAAAAGATGGACACCCTATCCTTGAGTAATTGGAATGTGACTTATGTGAGAGAGAAATCTACGGTTAGATTGTAACCAAATGGATCAAAGACCCATGTTCTGATACCACTTCTCAAGAAGAGGATTGAGAGGTGAGAGAAGAGAGTGCAAAAAAGAGAGAAAAGAGGAGAGAGTTTGATTGACAAGGAGAGAGAATGACTAGAAATATATGGGAGAGGTGAGAGAAGCTATGAACGAGAAGGTAAATGAAGAGAATGTAATGTTATTAATGAAATGATGAAAAACTACAAGTCTCAACACCTTATATACCTATGCTAGTGTGACAAGGTACTATTAATAAACCATTTAAAAATAATGTATCTTCTAAGCTTCTTATAGTTTAGCAACTAGTCAAGGAGATTTAACAAATGTTTTATATGCTCAGTGAATCTTCAATTTTTTTAATGTTACATTACAAGTTCATGTGGATCATGCTGAAGTTTAGATGTTTGTGGGACACTTTACATGAGAGAAGGAAGAGAGTCTTTACATAGACTTTAATGTATGGTTTTGGGAGCACTTTGGGGAAAGGGGCTTTTGAGGCAGAATAGAGTTTTGGTTTAAATGGATTTTCAACATGGCAAAAGAGGGTAGCAAAAGAGGCACCATCAAGAAGGAGAGGGCTAAGGAAAACATGGAGAAAAAGGGGACTTCTTTCATGCTTCTGATGGAGGAGGACAAGCTCTCATAACAAGGATTCACAAAGGGTAATCAAGGCTAGAAGGAGGGGACTTCTTTGATGAATTTTATGGGTTGATTTACAATATTTCATTGCTGCACACAAGTGTAGCACTACTACTGTCTAGGATTCTTCTTGATTTGTATGCTTTTTTATCATGCTCTCAAGCATTAGATAGTAGGGAATCACTAACAGAGTGCTAGAATTGTTGGAAATAGTTTCTTTGGTGACTTTTATGGTTTGATCTATAGCAAATAACCATTATAATATAGGTATACAAGTTGAATATTGCAATCCATAGCTTTGACAGTTAGAGCTCTCTTAATTTGAATATCTTCTCTTACCTATAGATATCTCAATGAGACATAGTATGGATGGAATTAGAGATTTCATGATTACTACACTAAAGGCCTTGATGGAAGAGTTTATTTTAGGCTGAAATAAGTGTGTTTTGGAAGCTCCACACAAAACTTTTGGATTTATGTGGGCTAATTTTTCTTGAATGAAATCTATACATATACGGGTTTTGTTCTTAGCAAAGGGTTCTATATCTTGATTTTAGATCATGTATACAACAATTAGATTGATGCATACATGGTATTGCTGGGCTATCATCCTAGGTTGAGCTATCATCTCAAAGAAATTATTTTGAGCTATCGTCTCAAACTTGTCTAAATTGGATTCGTGTATGTTGTATAAGATCTAAATCAAAGACTGTCCTATAGCTAGGTTTTTGATATTTCTTGTCTCTCTATTGTAGAACACATTCCTTCTTTCAAAAATTTCTTATCTCTCTTCTTTGTGATTATTCTTACTAAATCCTTGTTATTAAGACCTTTCACTTAAACCCCTCGACACTTTTCTTGCCTAGGGTGGGTACCATGTGACACTGTGAACCCCCACCACTTGCATTCAACCCGTAACCAATCCCTACCATGGCGCATGTCAACCCCAGCTACATTCGACCCATGACCTATCCCTACCCAATGCTTGCATCAACCCTGGCCATGATCTGCCCCACCACTGTAGGTCATCCTCCCTTCCTAACCCTACATAGTCACTCTCTCCCTTATATAAGGGATGTGTCCTTCTCTTTCTCCCTCACTCTTTGGATTTGAGAGGATTGGGGCTTCAACACTGGTTCTCTCTCTCTCTCTCTCTCTCTCTCTCTCTCTCTCTCTCTCTCTCTCTCTCTCTCTCTCTCTCTCTCTCTCTCTCTCTCTCTCTCTCTCTCTCTCTCTCTCTTTACTAGTTCTTATAGTGTTTTCAATTTAATAGATTGTTATTGGATAGCTTTTCAAATAGTTATGTTCTATCTTTAATGTCTCTCTCTCTCTCTCTCTCTCTCTCTCTCTCTCTCTCTCTCTCTCTCTCTCTCTCTCTCTCTCTCTCTCTCTCTCTCTCTCTCTCTCTCTCTCTCTCTCTCTCTCTCTCTCTCTCTCTCTCTCTCTCTCATGATTAGTGTTTATAAAGATAAGGGTTCATCGTTTTAATGCTCTCTTAGACATTACATCGGTAATGGTTTTTTATTCAATTAGCACTCTTTTGCATGTACTTTTACATAAATAATTAAAATTAACCTAATTTTGCAATGGTAGAGACAAACTGAAAATAAACAAACGGTAGCTTGAGATCTTACGAATCTCACTCTTATACCACATACCTAAGGGTTGATTGGATGAATTGCTATTAATGGAAAGATTATGTTATGAGGATTCTCCATTGAGAGATGGGTAGAAGCTTTAATATACCTAGATTAGAATTATGATCCAAATTAACCTTGCCACTTGACCTTTCATAAGTGCTAAGCTAAGAAAATCCAATCTCATTTTGACAAAACCTAGAAAGAAAAAGTAAATCATTTGTATTGTTGGGATAGCCGAGTTTATGCAAACTCAAAGTTCTTTGATCTCCCTCAATCAAAACTTTGGTGATCATCTTCAAAGGATTAAAAAATTATTGGAAGATAGATTCAAAGAAAGCCTCAGGTAATGGAGTAAATATAAAAGGTGAGATAGAAGAAATAAAGGGCTCTATAGGAGACATCTGTGAGATTAATATCAATGTTCAAATGCCAGATGCACTACATCAAACCAATCAATTTATTGTTGCATCTTGTTCTACTCTTCATGAATTTCTACCCTTCAGAGTGGAGGTACCTACCACGGATCAAAAAGGCAATGCAAGCATAAATAATCCAAATGCTAGGTTAAGTGGGCACATGCAAATTCTTAATATTACTAGAGCAGAACATAGGCATGTAGCAAGAGTTGGAACAGAATTACAATACTTGCATTGCAGTAGAAGAGGCAGAGATAAATATAGTGCGATTCAAGCCCGAGTTAGAGGTGATATACGTGTCCGAATGCTGGGTGTCCCAAAGCTACCATTGGAAGTTCAATCACCTAGCATTAGTGAACAAGGCGATGCAACTACTGGATGACCATTATGGGAATGATCCTCCAATGAAAAGTGATACGATTGGTACACTTTGCAAGGTTTGTAAGAAGCCAGGTGGTTGAACTTGCGAGGGTAGAAATGGGACACCTCGAGCACGATCCAACCCTCTCTTGTGCTTGTCGGGGTGGGTGCCACGTGGTGTCATGACCCCACCCCACCTGCATGGGGCCCTCCCGTCTTGCCTAGTGCGCATCAATCTCGCCCACATCCAACCCACGACGTGTCCTTGCTCAGCACCCACGTGTCCTTGACGCATCACCCATGTCCTGCATGTTGCCCACGATCTGTCACCTCAAAGCACGATCCTACGACTCCTTGACCTCCGGGGATCCAAGTCATTCTCTCTCTCTCTCTCTCTCTCTCTCTCTCTCTCTCTCCCACACCCACTACTACTCCATACGCACACCCCTCCACCTTATTATTTAAGTATTTCTTATTGATATTTATTGAGCTGATATTGTTTATTTACTATATGCTTTGCCATGTTTTATGGTTTTCTCATTGACTCAATATTTTTTATATGTATCAACGTGTCATATATACATGCATGAAAAAAAAAAACTTCAAGAGAAAATAAGTGTTCCTCTATGTGCATCGAGTTTTGAGAAAATTTAGGTATGCTTGTGTATGTGTTAGTATAATCCAAAAGAAAAGCCTTCTTTTGCAAGGCTCACATTGGGTTGAAGAGCTACTTAAACTACATAATAGGGTTAACCTTAGCACTTCGCTTTGTATCCATTGATGACCATATTTTGTTGCTTACCTTGGCACTCTGATTTGTGTCCATTGGTGATTTGTGCTTTGGGTAACATATGCTCATTGTTTTTCATGGACACTAATACATAACTCTCAACATACATATTGAAAGATGGTGAGAGGACATAGAGGTTTATGTGAGTCCATTGGTACTTATGGAAATTATTTATCCTCTCTCTCTCTCTCTCTCTCTCTCTCTCTCTCTCTCTCTCTCTCTCGCTTAGAATTTTTAGATAGCTCATTGCTCTGGCAATATCTCTTGTCTCCCACTTGGTTTAGCAGTGGTTTTGGGGCTGATTTGTAGGGTATTACATAAGCTTGTCTTGCCCTTCTATGTACTTGCTTGGTCTCATCATGGCTAGTGATTCTTGTGATAGTGCTATCTTTAATATTGAGAAATTGAATGGAACCAATTACAGCTGTTGGAAGACCAAGATATGACAGGGCTTAGTGCAAAAATTGCATGTTAGACCACTCAAAAATGGGGATGCTAAACCCGAAAATTTATAGCCGAGGATTGGCATGAACTAGATGAGCTATGCAAGTCCACGATCATTTTATCATTCTCTTAGCAAGTTCACTACAATGTTATAACTGGAAATTAGACTGCATATGAGCTTTAGACAAAGATTAAGAATCTTTATGAAAAGCAAAGTCATGTGTCTCAAATGTATTGGTGGTTGAAACTGTTAATGGACCTTTGCATGAAAGAAGGGACTTCTATGTTTGTACACTTGAATGAGTTTCACTCCATCATCAACCATTTAGCTTCGCAAGAAGATTGAGTTCAAGGATACTTTGCATCCTTTTTTTTTTGCTTGATACTCTACCTAAGTCATGGGACACTTTTCATATAGCTCTTTATGCTAAGGATGGGCTAAAATTCCAGGATGTTAAGAGTGTCCTCTCTTGATAGAAGATGTGAATAGAAAGAATGTGGATGCTTCCCATACATCCCATGCATTGACTATGAGAGGTTGACAAGATGGAAATAGCCATGGTAGAGACTCTAAAAGGTCTCAATCCAGGATACGTGGATAGTCTCGCAGTAAGTCCAATGGCCTTAAGTTCGGCCTTACTTATCATTATTGTGGAAAAGTAGGTCATATTCGACCATAGTGCCATAAAATGCATGAAGATAAGCACAAGGAAAAGAAAAAGGATAGTGCAGGACAAGAATGATGATTGCAGCATTGTGCCTAGCAAGTCTAGTGTCAAGATTGAGGAGATTAATGTGGTGCAGCCCAATGTATCTAATGATCTTATCTTGATAGCTTCTTCTGTGGATGCTTCATAGTTGACCGATGTTTTGTCAGGATATACTTAGTGTTGGTTGATAGATTCAAGGGCTTCCTCTCATGTGACCCCTCATAGAGAGTGATTTCACTCCTATCACAGTATGATTGGATATGTTCATTTGGGTAATAACCTAGCATTGGAGATTTTTGGTATTGGTGATGTCCATCTGCCTAAACCAAAACGCATGTTCACTCTTCATGATGTATGTCATATACCAGCTCTCACAAAGAGCCTTATCTCTATTGGCACCTTGGATGATGCAAGTTATGTTGTCTCTTTTGGTGATTCCTCATGGAAGATTTCTCGTGAGAATCTTGTTATTGCACATGGTGCTAAGTCTAGTACCCTCTATCCTTTACTTATATCTAAGTTAGTTGGCCATGTTTTGGCTATGGATGTGGTTCCAGATGTATCTCTTTGGCATCGTTTCCTTGGGCACATAGCTTTGAAAGGAATGAAAATGCTTACCAGTTTTTGCAGTATCTTCCACCCCTAGACTATAAGTGTTTTGAGTCTTATAATCATTGTTTATATGTCAATCAGACATGTACTACGCATAAGAAGTCTGGTATGAAGCACGCGCTGTAAAATATTACACGGCGCAGCGAACAGAATCTGAGAAAGAGATAGAGAGTACACAACAGATAAGAGGAGAATCAGTAAAATTCTTTAACTCCAAACAACTGATACAAAGATGGCTCTGTCCACCCGTGCGCTTCCACTGAGTGAAGCTTAGATGGCGATCTAGACAGAAGATAGGCGAAGAGCTTAAGGCTAGCTGGAACAACAACTCTGACTGGGTGAAAGATGAGTGTATGATGGCTGCGAAGGGGTTTAGCTTTTATAGCCCGCGAAGGTCGTTAGGTCGGCCTGCTGACCGACCTACCATATGAGCCTCCACTAGTCGGCCAGGGAATATTCCAGGGAATATTCCCTTTACCATCGGGCCGGGGGCGCTGCCCCCGGACCCCCGCCAGGGGGGCCGCTGGCCCCCCTGGGACCCCCCAGCCAGGGGCCGCTTCCGCGGCCCCCGGACCCCACAATAGGGGCCCCTTTTAACTCCCTTACCACGCAACTCAATGCAATGTGCCTCGAGTTGCTACCAGCTTAACCACTCCGTCTAACCCAAAGATTAGACCCACAACAGTCACCTTTTTGCCATCCGGTCACATAGACCTCATCTGATATACAAGTCAGGACTCAACCAATGTCCGGGCTCACATTTGGCTTCTCCTCATAATGGGGGCCTTACAACTTTGAGCACCATGGATCATTGGTAGCACCTAATGAGGGTGGGGCATTGATCATATCTAACACCCCCCCTCAATGTCCACCCATAGGTGAACTATCTCCTCGGCCCAATGCCGAGTCTCTGAAGATGAACTTGAAGCAGATCCTTCGTAAGTGCTTTGGTGAAGATATCTGCTCCATTCTCCTCTGTTGGACAGTAGACCAATTCCACTATCCCATCCTCCATCAAATCACGCACATAGTGATACTGGATCTCTATATGTTTGGTGCGTGCATGAAACACTGGATTTTTGGCAATGGCGATGCAACTCTGATTGTCACATCTCAGCACAGTTGGTTCTTCATCCTGCACTCCCATATGCCATAGAATCCTTCTCAACCATACGGCCTCACATGCAGCAAAACAAGCTGCCTTGTACTCTGCTTCGGTAGAAGACAATGCCACTGTTGGTTGCTTCTTACTAATCCAAGAGAAAATTCCTGAACCCAAAGAGAAACAATAACCAGAAACTGACTTCCTGGAATCAATGTCTCCTGCCCAATCTGAGTCACAGTTCCCCACAAGAGAAGTTCCGAAACTGTATGTGATACCATAGTCAAGAGTTTTCTTCAAGTATCTGAGCACCCGCATCCCAGCCTTCCAATGACTCTCATGAGGTTTGTTTGAGAACCTGCTCAAAACACCAACAGCAAAACTGATATCTGGTCTGGTGTTACACAAGTAGATCAGACTGCCGACCAACCTCCTATACCTCCCAATGTCTGCTAATGCTGATGTATCCTCGACGGATAACTTTGCATTCACCTCCATAGGTGTAGCTATCTCCTTGCACTCGGTCATGCCAAATGCCTTCAAGATCTCCCATGCATACTTCTTCTGAGAGATGAAGATCTTTCCTGGCTCTTGCCAGACTTCAATCCCCAAACAATAGTGCAGCAAGCCCAAGTCTGTCATTTCAAACTCAGAACTCAAAGCCTTTCGAGTTTGGTTGATCATATCTTCATAGTCACCTGTAATAAGAAGGTCGTCCACATATAGGACAATCACTACAGACTTTTTACCATCCCTGTAAACATACAAGTTAGCATCTGAGGCACATCTTTTGAAGTTTAGGTTTAAAAAGAACCTATCTATCCGCTGGTACCATGCTCTAGGGGCTTGTTTCAGCCCATACAATGCCTTCTTCAGTTTACACACTTTGTTCTCAGAATGGGGGGCCTCAAACCCTGGTGGCTGAGCCACGTACACCTCCTCCTTGAGGTCACCATTTAAGAACGCTGACTTAACATCCATTTGGTACACTGGCCACTTCTTGTGGGCAGCCACTGCAAGTACCGTGCGAATAGTGGTCATTCTGGCAGTTGGGGCAAATGACTCTTGAAAATCAAACCCTTCAACTTGTGAAAATCCTTGGGCAACCAGTCTAGCTTTGTACTTTTCTAAGGTACCATCAGCCTTGTACTTTACCTTCCAGATCCACTTGGTGCCAATAATCTTCCGCTTTGCTGGCCGATCCACTAGCTCCCAAGTGTCATTCTTCATTATGCTGTCATACTCCGCCTGCATAGCAGCCTTCCATGATGGATCTGCAAGTGCTTCTTCTAAGTCAGTTGGCTCCTTTACTTCTCTCATAATCTCAACCATCAAGGCCATGTTGACTATGTGAGCAGAAGCCCTCCTTTGCTCCTCTATTCTCTGAGACCTCCTTGGTCCGTCTGCCTTCTCCTCAACAGATGCAGGCCTAGGATTATTGTGGTCATAGAGCTGCTTCACCCAACGCGGCAATGGCTTTTCCGGTGGGGTGATGTCAGGTTGGTGAACTTTTTCCTCATCATCTGAAGATGATGCTTCCTCCTCCTTAAGGATAGGGATAGCTCTCGGGACAGGTTCATAGTGGACTACTTCTTCGCTTGATGATAAAGTGGAAGACCTTGCCTTCTCCTCCTCCACTGTATGCGGCTCCTCCTTGAACACCACATCACGGCTCGCGATGATCTTCTTTGCCTCTTGGTCATATAACTTGTAAGCCTTTTGCTCATCACTATAACCCAAGAAGATACATTTTCTGCTTTTTGGTTGTAACTTGTTTCTCTTCTCATCTGGAACATGTGCATAACATTCACATCCAAAAATTCTGAAATGTGAAACAGATGGTTTCTTACCAGTGTAAGCCTCATGAGGTGTTTTTCCCTTGAGAGCCTTTGTGTAGCTCCGATTTAGAATGTAGACTGCAGTATTAACAGCTTCAGCCCAAAAATGGTTAGGCAATCCCTTGCCCTTTAGCATGCATCTTGCCATCTCCACAATGGTACGATTCCTGCGTTCCACAACACCATTCTGCTGAGGTGTGTGAGGCGTCGTCAATTGACGCTTGATCCCTTTGCTCTTGCAAAAGCCTTCAAACTCCTTTGAGTTGAACTCACCACCACCATCTGTTCTAAATTTCTTCACACTTTTCCCTGTTTCATTCTCAACAAGTATTAGCCACTCTTTAAACTTACCAAAAGCTTGAGCCTTATCACGAAGGAAGTACACCCACATCTTCCTACTGTAGTCGTCGACAATCAACATAAAATAAGAAGATCCCCCCAAGGCCTGTGTAGGCATCTTACCACACAAGTCAGCATGCACCAACTCTAGAGGAGCATGTGCTCTATTCTTGCTTTCTTGTGGAAATGCCTTTCTCTGTTGCTTGCCCATCATACAAGCTTCACATGGTTCCTTCAATTCAGTTATTGTAGGTAGGTGAGCAACCATACCTTGCTTTTGCATCTCCTTCAATACTGCAAATCCGATGTGTCCAAACCTTTCATGCCAAAGCTTACTTGTGCCCACTCCAGCGGTGGCTGTAAGAGCACTTAGCTCATACAGGTTGTTCCTTCTTTCTCCTTTGCCAACAATTGTGCCAGCACTATCAATAATTTCTGCACCTGTCTTCTTGAACCTCACTTCATGACCAAGATCAGTTATGGCAGCAACTGATAAGAGATTTCTCCTGATTTCGGGAACATACAACACATTTGAAAGCTTTTTTACTTCACCATTTGCAGCAACAAAAGAAATAGTACCTGTGCCCGCAGCAGGGCATTTAGCATCATTTCCAACCGTCACAGTGATGGATTCTTGTAGAGGCTGCATAGAACTGTATAGACCTTTCTTGTTGGTCATGTGACGGGAGGCCCCACTATCCAACACCCAAGAGTCAGTGGTAGATTCTTCTTGCGCCGAGGAGCACACTTCCTCAATGGTCGCCATGAATAATTCCAACTCTGCTTCAGCCGTATTGGCTGTCTCTTTCCCTTTAGTTTTAAGGGTACCATTCTTTTCATCTGCCTTCTTGACACGACAATCTGCAATTGCATGTCCTTTCTTCTTACAGTAGAAGCACTCTCCTTGAAACCTCTTCTTGCCGCCCTTTTTCTTTTTGTCACCATCATTTTTGGTGGAGGAAACACCTTTGCCTTTTGCATTGGCAGAGAATGCAGCATCTCCATTGTTGCTTCCTTCTCGGGCTTTCAGCCTCAACTCCTCCTCCATTAATAATGCACAAAACTCCTCAAAAGTCAAAGCTTGAGGTCTCACCTGAGTATTAAGGGCAGTTACTAGTCCATCAAACTTTTGTGGACAAATCCGAAGACACCTCCGAGCTAGCTCTTCGCTAGTCTTTTGTATCCCAGCGCCAGCCATCTGGTCGCGCAGATTCTTAATCCGAGTGATGAATGCTTCAACCGTCTCTCCTTCAGCAAACTTCTCCGCTGCTAGTTGATTCTCCAAGTTTTGAATCCTTGTTTGGTTTCGTGTTTCATACTGACTCCTTAGTACATTCCAAGCCTCTGACGCTTTGGTTGTATGCTGAATCAGAGTCAAAACACTGTCAGAACAGCTTGTAACTAAGGCACACAATGCATCTGCATTCCTTCGTTTCCAAGCTCGTAGAAGATCTGCATTCGGAGGAATCATCACACTAGGATTTGATGGGTCGGGGATAGGCTGTGGTTCTGCGTCAGTCCCCAGCACAGTCTCCAGAAGCTCATAAGAATCAAGGATAGTTGTAATTTTGAACTTCCACAAGGTGTAGTTTGTACCATCTAACTTGCCTTCGCTGAAGGTTGGTGGACGAATCCTCAGTGTTTGAATAGCCGGTACAGCAGCACCACCTCCTGCACTGCTTCTTGATGCGCCAGAACTGCTTCCCGGAGTCGACATCGTTTCTCTTTGCTGTTGAAGCCTTTGCCTCTTGCACGCTCTCCGATCTCTAGAGCCCCCTGGGCTCTGATACCATGTAAAATATTACACGGCGCAGCGAACAGAATCTGAGAAAGAGATAGAGAGTACACAACAGATAAGAGGAGAATCAGTAAAATTCTTTAACTCCAAACAACTGATACAAAGATGGCTCTGTCCACCCGTGCGCTTCCACTGAGTGAAGCTTAGATGGCGATCTAGACAGAAGATAGGCGAAGAGCTTAAGGCTAGCTGGAACAACAACTCTGACTGGGTGAAAGATGAGTGTATGATGGCTGCGAAGGGGTTTAGCTTTTATAGCCCGCGAAGGTCGTTAGGTCGGCCTGCTGACCGACCTACCATATGAGCCTCCACTAGTCGGCCAGGGAATATTCCAGGGAATATTCCCTTTACCATCGGGCCGGGGGCGCTGCCCCCGGACCCCCGCCAGGGGGGCCGCTGGCCCCCCTGGGACCCCCCAGCCAGGGGCCGCTTCCGCGGCCCCCGGACCCCACAATAGGGGCCCCTTTTAACTCCCTTACCACGCAACTCAATGCAATGTGCCTCGAGTTGCTACCAGCTTAACCACTCCGTCTAACCCAAAGATTAGACCCACAACAGTCACCTTTTTGCCATCCGGTCACATAGACCTCATCTGATATACAAGTCAGGACTCAACCAATGTCCGGGCTCACATTTGGCTTCTCCTCATAATGGGGGCCTTACAACTTTGAGCACCATGGATCATTGGTAGCACCTAATGAGGGTGGGGCATTGATCATATCTAACACGCGCATGGGTGAGCCTTTGGCCCTTGTTCATTCAGATGTATGTAGTCCCATGTCTTGTCAGTCACTAGGTGGTGTGAAGTACTTTGTCACATTCATTAATGATTACTCACATAAGGTCTAGGCTTTCCCTATTAAGCAAAAATCAAATGTCTTATCTACCTTTTAGCATTAGCTTGCTCTTGTTGAGAACCAACCTGGGTATAGGCTAAAATTCCTAAGGTTTGATAATGGGAGTGAGTATATCTCAAAAGCTTTTGAGTAGTTTTGCGATAAGTGAGGTATCAAGCATCAGTTGACTATCCATTACACCCCTTGCTAGAATGGTATCCCCAAACACATGAACAAGATGATTCAAGAGAGAATTTAAAGTATGCTTAGCCAAGTAGGCTTACCCTAGCACCTTTGGGCTAAGGCAATTACTATTGTCATACACTCAATTAGCAATTCCCCTTGTACTGTTATTGATTGCCAGGTTGCAAATGAGATATGGACTCCATCATATGCTCATTCACGCATCTTTGATTGCGAGGCATTTTGTTATCTTCCCAAGGACAAGGACAATAAGTTGAATCCTAAGTCTGCGAAATGTATCTTTCTTGGTTATGGGGATAGTGGCATGATTGACTATTAGTATCACTACTTATCTATGGGTCTATCATTGATTCATTGAAGTATTCTCTCCATTTCCTAATCCTTATCCACATCATTGCCTTCTCTCTTATCTTATCCTTGTCAGATAACATCATGCAACACATATGTTCCATGCTTGTATCCTCATTAAGTCCATTGTTCACTCTCTCTTGTCAACTAGTGGAATACATAGAAAATTATTTGATGGACAACCCCAATCCTCTACCAAATGAAAGCCCCTCACATCCACCTCTCTGTCATGACTCTTCCATTTTGTGCTCTCATGCTCTTAACTCATCCATCCTAGCATGTTCTAGGTCTCCCAGTCACTCTCAATACTACAATGTTTGTTATCCCTGTTAGGCTCTCCTCTTGCATCCTAAAATAGAGGACTCTATCTTAGTTGGAACAACAATTGAAGAAGGGGACACCCTTCATACCCAACGTCTTGAGGCCCAAGAAGGCATTGTGGACTCTCTATTGAATTGTATTATTCAACACATTTGGATGGTACTTTAGTGGCAAGAAGACGGCAAAACCTCGTCACTCTATCAGTTTAACAATGTGGATACGCCTATTGTTCTTCATCAACTCTTCTTGGTTATTTCTACCAATCTTCAAGGTCACTCCCTCATCCGTTACATTGCTTCCGCTTCTCTTACATCTCTATGTTCTATCATATTTCCTTACATTTGTCACTCAACATCTAATCTTTATCTAAACTTTGCTTCAATCTCAAGATCACATCCTAGTCCTTATCTCACACTCTCTTTATGGGCTCAATATCCTTGTATTCTAATGGTCACACACACACTCCACTTCAATTGTGTGCCACTATCTCTTGAACAAATGCAATTGCACACACACTTGGCTTCCTCCTACACATTCAGGATTCTCAAAATGTTTCCAAGTGCACACAAAAATCCTATCTCCTTGAGTTTCTCATTTTCACATCACTATTTCTCAATGTGCAATCTTGAATCCCTACACATGATGTTATCCTATCATCACATTCCATCCACACTATATTTATTTATGTTCCATCAATCCCAATATATCAAATCATCATTTCTTTCTATCCTATCCTATCCTATCTTTCTCTTGCAATCATCCTACTCTAATTGTATACCCAAATCTCAATCATTATTCTATGTTACATGGCAACAACCTCATCAACAATCACAAGTACTCTCTCTTCCAATTTTCTCTCAATATCATCATGAAATTGTCTATCTCTTGCCTTATCCAAATCATCATCTACAAATTGTATCTTTCTCAAATTGGCCAACTATTTTGGCATTCCAAAGGAGGGGAAAAGAATGGATGAACTACAAAGAAATACTTGTATACATTTGTACAAAGTACTTTGTATAGATTAAAGAGCACACTGACACATATTATGCTATTACTAAAGATGTTATGCTCAACTCTTGGAGTCCTCTCAAAGACAATATGCTTGAAATTGCTCATCAATCACTTGCTATTTTACACTTCTGTATTCATCAACAACCTTCCCAAAGATCATGTCACAATCACCTTATCAACCTCTATCTTACTATAGTATCTATCTAGTGACATTGGGATCATATTTCCATCGACAAACATGCTCTCATTGTTATTTTACTCCACAAATATCAAGCTCCAATTGGAACATATCATCTATTTATATGATGAACCCATCTCTTATCAAGTTTGTCATGAAGCAAACTATGGTGATCGATTCTTCATCAAGGTATCCATCAATCAAAGCCCAAATATATTCAATATTACTTCTCTTGTAGCCAAAATGATTGGCAGAAAGTCTTTGTACTGCAAAAGAAAATATATTTTCTTTTGAGAAGGGAGAAAGAATGTTAGAAGATATTGTTAACCTTTTTTAGAGAGGGGGAATGGTAGAATATTAGAATGTACTCATATGAACATGTACTTAGAGAATATCTAGGAAGACAATATCTAGATATTTAGGAGAACTAGATAAGATGGATCTAGAACATGTAGATGATACTTCACTAAGAGAACCTACTATATCCACACCTTCATTGTATATATATGTGTACTCTCACCTATTCCAAGTAAGTGTGTAAGCAAGTGAGCAATACAAGTGTGTGGTTCATTATCAATCTCATTGTCTCGTTGTCTCTCTCATCATCACTTTCACTACAAGCCTCTCTCTTATGATGAGGCCATGTGTAGAGATGATAGTCACTCATGGGACAAGGCCATGCAATTGCAGTTTGCAAACTAACCATACGTGGGACTTGGCTCCTTTGCCTAGTGGTAAAAAGGCATTGCCATGCAAGTGGATATACAAGATGAAAGTTATCCATGAACGTCTTAAGTTTTCTTATAAGGCCAGATTAGTAGTTAAGGGTTTCAAACAAGAATATGGGATTGAGTTCGATGAGATCTTTTCTCCTATGGTCAAAATGATGACTCTATGCTTGGTACTAACATTGGTTGCTCACCTAGATCTGGACCTTTATCACATGGATGTAAAGATATTTTTTCTACATGGGGACTTGTATGATGAGATCTATATGCAAAAGCCTAAGGGATTTGAAGAAAAAGGTAGAGAATGCCTAGTGTGCAAGTTGAGAAAGAGCCTTTATGGCTTCAAGCAGGCACCTAGGGAATGGTACCACAAGTTTGATGCTTTTATGCATTCATAAGGATATAGCCATAGTGGTATGGATCTGTGTTTATACACAAGAAGGCTCATGATGACAGTCTTATGATTTTCATACTCTATGTGGACAATATGCTCTTGGGATACACACCATGCATAATCGCTCTAAGGGGCTCTTTTACCTATCATAAAAGGAGTATATCTAGAAAGTCCTTGAGTGGTTTCATATGCAAGATGGTAAGCCTATTGAATGTCCTCTACCTTCTCATGTGAAGGTTAGTCAAGTCGATTGCCCATAGTTTGATGAACAAAAGGTCGAGATAGCCAAGATCCCTTATGCATCTATCATGGGCCATTTAATATATGCCACGATAGCCACCCATCCTAACATAGCATTTGAAGTAGGAGTTGTGGCATGCTATATGGATACATCTTGCAAACAGCATTGGAATGACATCAAGGGTATCATGAGGTACATGAAGGGCACAACAACTATATGCATATATTATGGTAGCCAAGATATAGGAATCATGGGGTACACTAACTTTGATTATACATGACATGGTAAGAAGTCCACCACTGGCTATGTCTTCACCTTTGTTGGAGGTGTTGTTTCTTAGATGTTCAAGGTGTAGAAATGTATGGCCCTCTCTACTACCGAGGAGGTTGAGTATGTTGTAGTCATTGGGGATTGAAAATGAGACTCTTTGGTTAGTCCATCTGGTGGCAAACCTTGTTACTAATATGGTCCCTACACTACATTCGGATTATATGAGTGCTATTTAATTAGTTAAGAATCTGGTCTTCCATGCAAAGATGAAGCACATTGAGGTGTGTTACCACTTCATTAGAGTGGTCATTGAGAACAAGTGTATTGACCTTGTCAAGATCTCAACTATTTACGACTCTCGATTTTTTTACAAATATTTTTAATTAAATAAAAATCCTTAATTATTAACGTTAGTTAGTTTTTTTTCTTTAGTTAGTCTTTAGTTAGTAATCTTACTAACTTATTAATTGACTAACTAACTTTCAAACTAACCAACTAACTTTTATTGTGTGGAAATATTGCAACTTTAAACGACAAGGTCATCAACATACATAGAGATAATAGCAAGGACTAATATTGGGGAGAGAATATTTATCCCAAGAATAACTTTCATTCCAACCACACTATAAATCCCTTTCTCAATGAAATTTTTACAATTCCTTGTCCATTTAATATTTTTAATGGCAATCAACAAATCTCAAGGGCAAACATTATCATGTTTGGGGTTATATCTAAGAAGCCCAATCTTTACTCATGGTTGATTCTATGTTGCATTCTCAAGAGTAAAGTCTCCAGATAAATTAAAAGTCTTGCTTGATGAGAAAGAGAACATGGTGCACGCTACCATCAATATTATGTATAAAGAAGCTTTACAGAAAGTATTGTCATCTCCTCTCGTTCTCTTCTTTTAGAGGAAGTTATTTGGATATGCTAGCACAAGTGTGATTTTTATTTGCTTGCTCAAGGTACTTTTTCTATATTACGTTATGTTCACATAAATTTTTGACATCAGCACCATCTAACTTTTTTTCTTTTCTTATTTGTTCACATATGTATAGAAAAGGAAGTATTATAACCTCTCATGCTCTTTTTCAAATGAAGTTGTTTGAATGATCTATCATATACAATTTTGCAATTTCATGACCATAAAAATTATTTTCTTTGGTTATTTCTTTACATTGGTATGAAAGTAGTTTTATACAAAGTATCACAAACTCTCATTCTCTGTTATTGAGTTGTCTAGATCAAGTGATGTTTGAATTTCACTATCATAAAAGTTATTTTCTTTGTTCATTTGTTTTTATTTTATTCTTGAATCCCAAGGTGTGTTATCAAGCTGATTCTTGAGCTTCTTTAAATCAAACTTATTTCCTTTTTCTTATTTGTTTTTATTTTGTTCTCAGATTGTAAGGTGTCTTAGTTTTATCTTTAATAATATTAAAATAATAATAGTAAGTACTAATTTTGTATGTTTCTTTAAAAAGTTAGATGGCCTAAACTTCGTTTGAATATTATCATAATTTGCCTTACCAAATGTAACTACAAGAGGCACTACATCCATTAGCTACAAATGATATGATTCTTAGAACTCTTACAAGAGTAATTAAAAGATTACCAAAAGTGATGTATTTACCAATAGGAATTCTCCCCTATGTATAGAAGTTGTGTATATTGAATTACTAGAGCAAATGAGATTCATCCAAATCCTACCAATTTCTCTACCAAGGCTAGAGGTCAACATATCATCACCCTAGGTAATACCTACTCAATTTCTTGATAAACGTTTTGGTTTTGTTGCCAAGACCTAGAACAGTGCAACTGCCGAGGTTCTCACACCTACCATGTGGTGGAATAGGAGGCTTCTGCATGGGCATGGATGGGATCGATGGGGTTCTGATCGTCTATGTTTGTGGCTAGCATTTCGAAACCCATATGCCTAGGTTAGGAAGGTTGAATCGGAAGGAACTAGTTCATTGGATTGAGATTATGAAGATAGGCATTGCTAGGGTAGGAAAAAAAACATAAAACATAAACAAAAAAATACACAAAAAACTCAAAACTCAAATATCAAACACAAAACACAAATGCATACTCTCCTTGTTGGATTTCTTGTGTGGCAAGGTTATGCATATGCTATTAATTTTTGTATCTCTTTGGAAAGCTTGCAGTTTGTTTAATGGTGGAAGAAGTATTAGAAGAAGATAGAAAAGAAGGGGTGAAGGAAAAAGAGATAGGAGAAGAAGAAGAAGAGATAGAGGTACCATTACTTCAATCATACACCCTACCCACTTGCCCCTCCACAAACCTAGTACACCCCCTATATCCACACCTACACCCAACTTTCCATGCCTAACCCACACTAGAACTCACACACCCCCCTTCCATACCTATTTACATATGTTCACATTCACTACTAGTAACCATACCCCCTACACCACACATAACACCCACTCCCAAACATACTTCATTCTCTTACTCCCACATATACATCAACTTCTTTCACTCCCACACACAATCTCCATACTCACTCATCACTCATTCCTCACTGATACCCACTCACACTCGTTCTCTCATACTTATCCCTCACTCATACCTCATCCACTCACTCATCCACGCACTCATTCTCTCATACTCATCCCTCACTCATACCCACTCACTCATCCTCACTCACTCATACCGCATCCACTCACTCATCCACACTCATTCTCTCATACTCATCTCTCACTCATACCCACTCACTCGTCCTCGTTCACACTCACTCACTTACACTCATACCTCTACTCACTCACTTATATCCACACTCACTCATACCCATAACACTCACATCTCACTTATCCTTCACTCACACATCCATCACACCCACACTCCCACACATCCTCTTACTCATCCATGCACTCATTCTCTTACTCATCCATCACATCCTCTTACTCACACCTCACCTATCCCCCTCACTCATACTCACACTAACCAATCACTCACACATTCACTCACACTCCCACTCACACACACTATGCCTTAAGGCTCACTTGTACTTTTCTTAGTCACATTCTAAATTTGAATCTCTTGCTTTACGTATTTGCATCAAAGTCCTGTCGTTACTTGCCATATTGCCACAACATGACATGGTTATGATACTTTGAGGAATTGCTTGCACCCCTGCACATTGCATTGGAAAGGAAGAAAGCCTAATTTTGCACACCTCATTCTTGCGAGTTTTTGAATCAAAGTGTTGCAAAGGGCCTTGATAACTTGTAGGTTTTGAAGCCAAGCACTTGAAGTAAATATCTTAATGACTTAAGAACTCAACAAGGAGTTTGTTAAACTAAGTAACCACCTCGTCATATTGCAAGGACCTTGCACACATTGCACATAACACCTAGGTAACCTCGACAACACACATGACTGGGCTAATATTACCTTAGGTCATTTACATAGTGCACAACCACAATAGTCACTTTCACATTGAGAGCATAATTTAAACACCTAAGAAGTGCTAAAAAGGAGCAGAATAATGCAAATTTTACGTGGGAATTCAAAGCCAACGAAAGTAGAAGACGTGGGTTCGATCATTTTAAGTGTGAAAGATAGGAATTGAAATTTTGACCGTTGCGAGGTTGCGAATTTTTCATAATTGTTCTGATGGCCAAATTGAAGAAAGATTTTCTCAACTGTTCGGGACATCAAGTCGGACATGTTGGACTTTTTGGATTGTTGATCAGTCGTGTCGAATAGAGGAATTGCGGGATACCGGACATCTCAAGGGTCAAATTTGACCAAAGGAAATAAAATATGGTGGGAATGAGCCTTTTAGAAGGCCAAAGGCCTCCAAAATTATGATGGGGGGGGGGGGGGCATTTTTCTTATTTGCAGTTGCAACAAAACGGTGCACCCCCTCCTACATGACAATTATGAGAGGGGAGGATTTGGGCTGGAGAGAGAGGCATCAATCAGATTACATCAATGGATTCCTTGTATTTTCCACCTCTAATTGCTTGTTTGATATCGTAGAATGGCTGTCCAAATGAAATTTTGAGTTTTTAGTCTTTCTCTCTCCTCTCTCCTCTAGTTGTGTGTTTCCATGGTTGAATCTATGAGAGAAGGGGGTGGACTGAGAGGCGAGATTTTAATAGTGGGATGATGTTGGAGCATGAAGGAGTATAGATCGAGGTTGGAAGGAGTATCAATGGTTGTTGGGAAGCATCAACAGCTTTCCAAATATGAGATGCGTACGATATAAGGTGTAATTCTATGAGTAAGTCATAAATTTAATGGTTTTATGATAAATTCCTTTGTTTGGTAAATGGTTGGAAATGATTATATTTGGTTGTCAATGCTAAGATTGATAAGAAATGTTAAGGAAATCAAGAAAAAGTAGCCATCCAATATTTTTTTTATAAACAAGCAAAACCCGCAACATTACGGTTTAAAGAAATCATGAGTTTTTGGGGTTTTGTCGTGTATATGGTGTTCCTATGGATGGAAAGTGATAGAAAATTTAATCTTAGAAATCTTAATCAATCCAAATTAGTAAATTAAAAAATATCAATATTTATCAAAAAATAGAAAAAATGAAGAAAATTAGGTTTTCTGCACCCAAAAAAATAGAAAAAAATCACATTTGTGTTTGTGGATGTATGATAAGGCTAAGGCATGCGGTTTAGCTTTAGTTTAGCCCTATCTTTATGTTAAAGTGGGTATTTACTGCTTTTATAGAAAAAATACATTTAAAAATGCTCTCTAAACCTACCACGAATACATAACCTTAAGCAGTAGGGAAAAGGGGGGTGTTAAGGGCTAATAATACGCTGAATTTTGATTCTTTTCTTATGCATGACATATAAAACACGTGGGTTTTTTGAAATTAAGAGGGTCCAGTAGCACGAGCATGCTTAGTGGTGCTGGCCTTGTGCTTCGCCCTATACAACGGAGCAATCTCGTTTAGAGTAAAGGCATGAAAAGAAATGTTTTTGCACCTTCACAATGCTAGTTGTTGATGGAAAATTTGTTTGAGCACTATAAATCATACACAATTGCATTACATGCAAAACATGGTATCATCCTAGATGCACAACAATTGTTTTCATGAACATTGACCTACATTGAGGAGGTGAGGTACCCTAAGCTATAGGGTTAGTGGTTTGTTTCCTTCGGGAAACATTCAGTGAGGAATATATTGTGTCTCCTAGAATGATTGATTAAAAGAGTGGAGCATGTGTCATATGTGTTCTATGTATGAGTAGTGCATCTTGGGGACAATCCTCGAGGTATAGGAGAGTCATAGTGGGGCCACGTCAATTAGCTGAGGAGCACTACTTTTGTCTATGCTTATGTGGTGTATTATACCAATATGTGTAGGGACTCCTTGTGAGTAGTTTGGGAAGGGTTATCCGTTAGACTACGAGTCATACAAATGCTTAGTTCTATATTAGAGGTTAGGGTAGTATACGCCTTAAACGCTCCTACCCACGAGGCTGTGAGGGGTGGTTTGGATGCGCAGTAGAGGCTCGGCTAGTAGCATAGAGCCAATGTCAGGCATGTTTTAGGTCCCAACACACATCTACATATAGGACACACTGCAAGTCATTATATGGGGAAAATTGTCCAACCAAGACGTCATCATCTTGTGCTCCATTTGAATCATTGCAAGGGCCCAATGAGTAAAATATTATCAACCAAGCTGCCATAAGTCCTAGGCCCCACTTGAATCATTTTGAACCCCTTTCAAAGAAAGTGCCAAGACCGCAACAATTGAGAGGAGAAGCCAACCACTGAGCCCATAATTTCACCACTTGCACTTAGTGTAAGATCACAAGACCAATTGACCAATGAGAGACAATTTGAAGGATAGAAACTCCAATAAACAAAGTTGCAAAATCCAAGAAGAACTAACAAGCCTAGAGAGTTAAATGAGAACACCCACACCAAGAACCACACAATACCATTGCAATTAGAATTGTAGAGTTTGTCATCTGGCTATTAAGAACCTTACACTCTATTGACGTGCCTCATAGTGGACTTGACCTTAGGTCTCAAAGTCCTAAAACATGATGAGTCAACACAAACAAGTGAACATTCCCATCCATCTATCCATTCACATATTGCCAAAGCTAGCAACACAAGAGCCTAGGCCATAGCTAGCAGACAGATCGGATGATGATAGATAAATTTCCAAGGACTAACCTTAGATGCATTGAATGCAAAGTTTATCTTTGAGCCTCACTAAAGAAACACAAAACTTAAAGAACCATCAACAATGAGGTTCCACTTTCTTCAATGACACCATACCTGTACTACAATATCTAGTGGTCACTTACTTCCTTAATAAGAGCAGTTGCAAATTGCTTCATCAATGAGCATACCAGTCTTCATCGGCAAGTTTAGGTTCTTTTTCAATAACAACTTCATCGACAATGTGGCAATGTATTTCAATGTCCAGGCTCAATGTTCAAATCTTCATTGTACACACCCCAATACCAATCATCTTATGCAGCACCAAGTTTTATTATTTGCAGTCAGCCTTCCGATCTCATACTTTCATTTCTCCTTGTAAGCTAGCATGCCTTATTGTATATCATTGTTGTTACTTGACTTACCAAAAGAAAAGAAAAGAAAAATATATATATATATACACGTACGTGCATTGCATCACACATAGCGGTCCTCAAATGGATGCATCCAACCGGTGACCCTAGTTGATTGGCTTCATCTCTCTAACCCCCTAGCCCTTTTCCCACACCCTCATACCTAGGGAATCTTAGCTCGCCTTGGTTGACCTATCTCCTTGAGTCACTTACACATTTCATCCCTTCATTTAGTTCACCTAGTTTCATCAATCCTTACTTATCACAAAGGTGGAAACGGTTCTTCAACATAAAGCTAACAATTGCATTAGCTACCATGTGTGGTTGATCCCATAGAGACCCATGTTCTTCAAGAGCTTATTGGATTGAACACCTACTCCTATCCATCCCACATCAGTGTCTCCCTAGCATCTTTGTCAATAACTACCTTTCCCCTCAACAGCTACAATTCTTCCCATTTTCATTAGATCAAGATCCCTTGCTTCATCAAGCACCAGTCATCACTCGTCGCAGAATCCATGAAGTAGTCTTTCAACTATGTATGCACGCGCACTCACCATAGTATCTACATAATAACTTATTTACAGATTTGGGTCCTCAAGTGTGAGACAACACTTCAAGCTTGCTTGGAGTTTGACCCATCTCCCAAACCGAGAACATCATATGTCCTATGCATGAACATCAAACTAGAACTTTTCCCTAGGAAGTGGTTGCACGGAGGTTTACTTTGTAGGTACAACAGTTCATGGAGGATCATGAGCCATCACTTCTGCATCAACATTGAATCTCCCATCTTTTGCAATCTCCCATTCAAATTCAAGAGCCATTCTAGCTGTCTCCATTAGAATAACCATTAGTCAAGTATATCTTTAGCACAATCAACTTCTATAGGATTTGTCACCAGTAACAACATCAATCACCATCTACCACAATATGAGCAACATCATCTCTGTACCTGCCACAGGAAAAAAATCATCCTGTTCAACAGCAATAAATTCTTCATTAGCAACATTCATTTCTTCTTATCAAGCCTACTTCTTCAATCGACTGTTTCCAGCATTCCACATCTTCAGTGCAAGTGGTGACATGCTACCTATGATGTGACTGCCATGGGACTGGCTGTCATCTAGGGGGGAACTAATGTTAATGGTGTTTTTAGAAGACTGAAAAAGCAAAAGTGTTGGCTACTATTTTTTAGTGGATATTATTATCATGAAGCTTCAGTTCCTTATATTTTGGGCACTTGAATTATATTTGTACTTCATAGACATCATTAGATTATCATGGATCTATTACTTTGTGAGAGCCGAGCCCACCCCTATGCACATTGTATTCACCACTCACACTTGTATTTGTCGCACTCGCAAGTGTTAAGTGGGTTGCACACATGTATTTGTAATTAGAATATCTTAGCTTGGTCTAATTAGGCTAAGGTTGAAGCATGCAATGATAATTGATTGGCCTAGAGCCCACAAAGTGGGTAGGATGCCCAAGGAAGGATGCAAACCCTAAATGCAAAAGGGGTCCAAACCCTAACCCTAACCCTATTTATTGGTCTATATAAGGGTGGGAGGTCTCTGTTGTATTCACCCTTTTGGCTCCATGCTACGGAAGCTCTATTAGTGCAACTACTTAAGCTTTCTATTCAATCTTTCTTGTCTATCATCTTGCTTCCATTGTGTTGAGAGTGACTGAGAGGGAGATAGTGAGAGGTGTGTTGAGCGAGGGACTAAGGGAAGGTGAAACTCTTCGCCATCATCTTGCTTTTCTCGTCTTCTCTACTAGCTCTTCAACTCGTTGGTTTGCTTGGTAGTGGATGTGAAGGAGTGACAACATTGGATCATGTCGATCATGGTCATGGAACAATCTTTGAGCCTTTGAGTCATCAAATGCAAGAAGGTAGATTAGGTGAGTTTACTACAACTCAAGCTAGTCTTGTATTCTTGCTTTCTTGGGCTGGAGAGGAGGATGCTTGGCTAGTTAGAGTGGAGTGTTGAGAGACAAGGTGAGAAATTGTCCGTTGAAGTGAGTTGCAGCTTTCTAAAACAATAGAAGTCCAATGTCTTGATTGTTGATGCGTTAGGCTCAACAAACACTATGCATACATGATAGAAGTAATGAAGTACAAAGAACCCACGTCATTTGCAGAAGTAGTTAAGGATGAGAACTGGTGTAAAGCAATGATTTTTTCCTTAGTATTGAGGTCATATGCACACCTCAAGGAATCTAGATGTTACAAAAGCAATATGCACATAATATGCTGGAAGAGTATGGTATGCTGGAGTGCAACCCCATGGATACTCCATTAGAGCAAAGTGTCAAGTTGACAGCTAATAGAGGAACTGATTGAGAATGTGACTACGTACAAATAGATGACTAGTAGCTTGATTTATCTTACCACCACTTGACCTGATCTTAGTTATGCAATTGGGTTGATTAGTCAGTTCATTCAAAGGCCAAGGAGACCTCATTTAGATGCAGTGAAAAGGATTATGAGGTATGTAAAGGCTACGTTACATTATGGACTATTTTATGAGTATGGTAAGCCTCTTGAGCTTACAGGATGTAGTGATGCAAATTGGGTCAAATGTGCATACGACAAAATATTGACAAGTGGGTATACATTTGGTCTTGGTAGCAACATGATTAGCTGGAGCAGTAAAAAGCAACCCACTATGGCTCTCTCGAGTACTAAAGTAGAACATAGAGGTACAACCTTAGCTGCATGTAAAGCTGTTTGGCTAGTTAAGATGTTAGATGATTTGGGAGTATAGGTGGATAAACTAGTCAAGCTGTACTATGACAACGTGAGTAGTGTGCTTATGGTAAGCAATCTTGTTTATCGTGCAAGATCGAAGCACATAGAGGTGCATTATCATTTCATCAGGGAAATGGTACTTGGAGGCAAGATAGATCTTATCCATGTAAAGACAGAAGAACAAATGGCGAATATTTTTACCAAATCACTTGGTAGAGATAAGTTTACTCATTTCAAATTGCTACTTGGGATACAGGAGGTGACATGAGCTTGAGGGGGGTTGTGAAGAATCAAGCTTATCTGTCATACCCGGCATGATAGCTGTAGCTGTGTTAAATAAGTTGGGTAGACTAGACTTAACTCTAGTTAGTATGATGGTCAATTAGACCTAGCAAGACTTATCCTTTGTTATTTCACTAGTGTAAGGTGTGTAAGTTAGATGGACGAATAATAAAGAAGAAGCATGAGAGTACTCTACTCTCTGAGCTTGCTCTATGTCTGTGTCCCTTTTTCTCTCTTTAAATCTTGAACATGAAGCACACAATTTCTTCTTTTGTGAGAAAAGCAAAGCAGCCGTGCGGTAGCATGGTTGCTTCCCTTTGCTCACAAAAGCACAAATCGAATGAGGTGAAGCCTCATAAACTTTGCAAGTTTGCAAACTGCACAACACATGGTTACCGGGTTTGGTTAGCAATGCTAGTGACCACCTAGGTAATAATTTAAGGATTTGAGCTCAAAAGTTGAACACATAGGCTAATATCCAATGACTCAAGCTAAAGATTTGGTCACCTACATATTAAGTAGCAAGACTTTCAACCAAAGAGATTGTTTAGGGCTATAATAAGAAAGGTGAGGTAGGAGACTTGTTTGATTATATAAGGAGGCCACCAAGAAGTAATTCATGCATGAAATTAAAACTCTAGCAAAGGCTAAATGTAATGCATTAAGATAAGGTGTTCTTCTTTACATCAAGCAATCTTAGTTGTAGGAAACTTATTGCTTTATGACAATACAAGTACAAAATGAGAGAGAGAGAGAGAGAGAGAGAGAGAGAGAGAGAGAGAGAGAGAGAGAGAGAGAGAGAGAGAGAGAGAGAGAGAGAGAGAGAGAGAGAGAGAGAGAGAGAGAGAGAGAGAGAGAGAGAGAGAGAGAGAGAGAGAGAGAGAGAACTATTGCTACTTGATAATAGGAATAATCTCTCCTTATATAGATTTGTTTGTTCATTTTGTAAGTAAACTCCTTGGTATGATTAAACTAAAATATGAAACCTTTGTGTAAACCCTCTAGCAACGTGAAGTGTTCCTTAGGACACAAAGTGCCCTAATTGTAACTAACATTGGTACAAAGAATTGGTCTAGAATCAACACAATTTAATTTATTATTGTTTACGATGTTGTGCTAATTGATTACTAATGTCTAGAGTTGTGTTAATTGATTTTTAAATTTCATAGACACACACGCACACACACACAATAAATAAATAAATATATAATGTGTGATTGAATATCCATCACATTTAAATATGTTTAGATGTGCATAGTGTGTGCATATGATCATTCTTAAGTCTAGAATGTTACCTTGGAAATACACTAAAAATATTGGCATGCACCAACCTAATATTGGTGTGAAACACTAGGAGAATTTAGGTGTAGAGCCACATGAAACATGCTTTTGAACCTTAGTATGAACTTTGAAGTACTTGGGAGAACGTGTGTGAATGTTGGGAGAATTTGTAGACCAAGGAAATCTTTACTATTAGTTAAGGGGAGGTGGGGGCGGGTGCCACGTGGCAGCCCCCAACCTCCCCACAGCACCTGCCCTCGCCGCGAAAATCACGCCTTCGCGCCGGGGCGAGTGTACGCGCGGAGCGCCTAGTATCTATGCATTACAAAGAAAAGTTATGGGGAGTTGTTTACAACAAATTGAGGACACATGTAGGGAGTTTTTGAAAACCCTCCCACTCCAAAGAGAATATTAAAACACGTTACTTTTTTCCAAATTCGGGAAGATAGAGGTGGGCCTTGAAGCTTTCCCAAAGATGACAAAGGGTGGGATACGCTTGGAGGGGGCTTCTCAGAATGGAAAGGAGGTTTTCAAGAAAACTGGGAAACCGCCCCATGTGACCTTGGGGGGTTCGTGGTTTTTTGAAAAAACCATTCAAAAACGCCCCCATGAGATCAGCTTCATGGAATTGACAATAACGTAGCATAATCCGCTTAACTCGTGGATCGGAGTTCTTTTGGCTGTTCGCGTCGAATATGGACATAGCCTGCTCTTCGTTTGAATGTTTCTTTTCTGTCAGATGCGGGATTTTGAATGTTACAGAATATGCAGTGGCGATTGCATCTTTTCACACAGGTTGTCTCATGCGACTGGAGTCTGGCCTCGGTTTCGACACCTGATGAATAATTCATTGAAGCCATCGTTATGATTAGCAATTTGTAGTCACATGGCAGCTCTCCTCCATAAGGGGAGCATTGAAGAAGAAGCAGAAGAAGCACAAGAAGAAACCAGAATCAGCAGCCGCGATGGCCAAGGCTGATGACAAGAGAGGAAGAGGAGCTTTCAGGGCTGGAATCGCCATATAGTCGGGATAAGGGAGCTCTCTTTTATAAGCAAGCTTGGGGAGCATTGAAGAAGAAGGAGGAGGAGGAGGAGGAGGAGCAGCAGCAGCAGCCGCCGCCGCCATGCAAAAGGCTTCTGGCAAGAAAGGAAGAGGAGCTTCCAGGCGTGGCATTGTCACTGCTGCTACTGCCGCTGTCACTTTTACCTTCAGTAACAACAGCAATGTCATAGAGGAGAAGGATGATAAAAACAAGGAGATGAATGGGAAGGATGATTTTGGACATGATCCCAAGTGTATTCCCTTGAAGGAGGAGGAGGAGGATAATAGTAAGAGTGCTCCTAGGTGCAGTTCTTTCAGTTATGATGGCACCCTCATAGGTTCTGAGGCAGCTCATCACAATAGCTGCTGCTACAATAAGGACAATGACCTCCGCCACCACCATCACTGCAAGGAGGAGAATGGTCTCAATGTGCCTAATAAGTGCCCCTCTTTGTGCTATGATGCCATTGTGGTTGGCTCTGGGTATGGGGGTGCAGTCGCAGCCTGTCGGCTTGCGCAGGCTGGGTTACGTGTGTGCATCCTGGAGAAAGGCCGTGCTTGGCCTTCCCCTCGCTTCCCTACCTGCATCCCTGGGCTCTTCCTCAGTACCTCCCTTCATACCCCCACTTTTAGCATTGGTAGCCCCTCTGCTTTATACCAGGTCTTCTTCTATGTCCTAATCTTGCTGTCTTGCCAAAAAGTTTAGTTTGGGTCAGAAAATAATCTGAGTGTGTGAGTTTATGGGTCAAAGATAACTGTTTTGAGTCAAATTCAGGTGTTTCGAGGTCTTACCTTGTCTCGTTCTTTAGAGATATTGTTGGTAGGGACAAATTCAGTTAATGCTAGAGCATGAATTGAAGTGTAGCACTGTGTTGATGCACAAGTAGGTTGATAACTGACAGTACAGAACACTTAAATGAATCTTTGAATTCTATGTCTTCTATATCTCAGCACAATCAATTTGGGCAGTGTAGGCTAGGTAGGTCAGATGTGGCCCGGGTTGAGCTTATGCAGATGGCTAAGGTTTATCTTGTTCAAACAATTAAATTTGAACTCCACAAGTAACCTCTATACCTTTAAACATAATCTTCTAGCTTCTAATTGTGATTATTAGGGTTTGAACTCCAAAAGTAACCTCTATACCTTTAAACATAATCTTCTAGCTTCTCATTGTGATTATTAGAGTCAAGTGATATTCAGACTACTCTTTTGCAAATTGCAACTTGAAAGTGGATACACAAGATTCTCACTTAACAATCTATGTTTGCAACTCTCTAGCTTCCAATCACAATTCTAACTTCTCAATTTTCATTGTGATATTTGGATTTGATACTTTCAATTGCGAGGACTTCTAATTTCTGTTCATGATACTTGGCCTTTTGGCCTATTCATGCTTTCATATGCCCTTGTACTTCCCCAGAGCAACAATATTCACCTCCAGTATTCTGATAGACAATATTGCTTGTGTATTGTGAGTTGTATGAGAAAAAGTAATGTAATGAAAGCATGCCTGGCGGTACATGGGAAGCTTATGCCATTGTGTCAGCAGCATATCATAATCATCTCAACGTAGATGTTGAGAAAGCCCTCGATCTAATATCATATGCTTTCTGCTTCTTCCTTGAAATTTTAATGTAATTGCTTTATGATAACAGTAAATTATATTATACACTTTTTTATTCAAGCCGTGCAAGATTGTCCTCCCATCATCGTTGTGAATAGTAGTATTTATGCAAAACTGAGGTTTAGTATGAAGTAAATTGTGAATTTGAGGACAGACCTTTAGATTCCTAGTAAAGAGATTTTAAAATGAAGAAGGTTCAGCACATCCTAGATATATTTTTTCTGAGGTGCCATTCAAAGCCGTGGAAATTGAAGGCTTTTGTATTGTTGTCAGAACTGTTTTTTGCGAGCATTGCTTAAAATTGTGTGTAATCTCATTGAGTTGCTTTACTTTAATTGTGAGTAATCACACTGGATTGTTTTGCTGTAAGGCAGTTGCATGCACAAGGGGACTCACTTGCTGCGGTGGCATGTGGGCTAGGTGGAGGCTCATTGGTGAATGCAGGCGTGATGGTGGGTGCGACCCGGAGGGCAAGGCTTGACAAGAGGTGGCCTGCCCAGTGGGAGAAGTCTTGGCAGCACAATGAGAACAGGGCTAGGGCTATGCTGGGGGCTCAGCCTCTGGCCTTGGAGCACCCCCCTGCCAGAGTCATGGAGGCCATCTCATCAGAAATCGAAGATTGTGTCAGGGACCCATTGCACCTCAGCATCAACATGCAGGCCCCCTCCACCATGGCTGCCCATGCCAGTGCTTGTAAAGCTTGTGGGAATTGCCTCACTGGTTGTCCTTATGATGCCAAGAACTCAACTGACAAGACCTACATTGCTGCTGCATTGCAGGTGAGTGTTTTCTAGCTCTTCCATGCTGCTGCAGACAAATGCCTGTGCTCATATTGTCCTTGTTTGTTATGGTTCTCATATGGCAGAGCACTGTTTTGGAAACTGTATCATGGTATTGTTGCATTGAACTCTCTCATATGAGCATATTTTGTTGGTCATTGTAGAGCTCTGTTGTAGATGGGCAAATGGGACTGCCTACAGCTGTCTCATCTGATTGTCGAGTGGTAGATTTCTGTTTGAAATGTTGTAATGGGGGCATCTCTAGTCTGTTCTTTGGAAATGATCTAATGGGAGTGCCTCTTACTGTCTTGCCCGATTTGTCCTGTTGTTGCATGCTTAAATGGTAGTGTCTTTCTGATCCATAGTATAACTGCCGTTCATGGCAAGCTTGACTTGTGTGGAGGGTTTCTGTTGCAAAAAGTTCAATCAATGGAAATGTCTTATTGTCTCAGTCTACATTTAAGGCATACCACAAACACAAATTGACCTTGGTACAAAGGATGTCAGTTCTGAATTGGGCATTTCAGGCAAATGTAATAACATGTGAATACAGCACATAAAACACATGCCTTGTGTTTTGTCTTGAAATATGCTCACTTTAGGCAGGAGCTGATGTGCTAACTGAGTGCGAAGTAAGCTTCATTCTAGAGAACAATGTGGAAACATACGGTTGTTTTCCTACAGAAGGTTATAATGATGATGATCAGACAACTGTTAAAGGGCGTAGATGGAGGGTCTATATCAATGAAATAGATCATCTATTGGCTGATTTTGTGGTTTTATCAGGTGAATCACCCTAGCTTCTTTTTTGCTTTGATCTATGTTTCTCTGCTTGTATTTGGTTTAACGTCTGGGATTTAGCATTGAAGTTGTGTGAACCTAAAAAATGTACACACGATAAAGGCAAATGACTACCCATGTAAAAATATGTAGTGTGCTTATGAGTTTTAAATCCTACGGCACAAATTTTCTTTATTTGTGCTTGTTGATTTCTCTTAAAAATTGTGCTTCATGAAGATTTGTGTTCCAGTCACATGAACATTGTTACGTGCATGAACAAAAATATTGTCAAATTCATGCTATTTATGGTTACAATGTGTCATCTTATACGAGTACTCATCAGTTGAGCATTTCAGCTGGTGTTCTTGGGACTACTGGAATTCTGCTGAGGTCAAAGCAGAGGGGGTTGCAACTCTCTGACAGACTTGGTTTTGGGTTTAGCACAAATGGTAATAATGTTGCCTTAGTATCTGGTTCTCAAGCCCCTACAAAAGCGTATGGACTTGCACCATGTCAGTTTCTTGGCACACCACTACCATCTCGACCGGGTCCCTCTATATCGAGTTCATTCACCTCATCTCAAGGCTTCACGATACAGGTGAGGCACAAGCTTTGACTGACCTGTTATTGCGCAGATGAACTTAAACAGTGATCAGCTACAATGTTAAGTTCAAGCCTTGAATGAACACCCAATTCCTATTTAAATACTGTGTAATAGACATTGCAAATAAATTTAAATTTATTTTCTTTCTGCTTACTTTTGAGTCATTATTCTTTTTTGCAGGGTGCAGTGCTGCCCCGGGCTTATCCCAAACTTTTGTTCATGGGAGTTTGTTCATACCAATGGCAGGGCAATGGCTACAGTTTGATGCGTGGGGTATGGGAGGTGATCAAACATTGGATGAAAACAGAAGATAGTGAAGCAATTGTGTTAAATGTGATGGGAACCGACTCTGCGGATGGGCAAATTTTGTTAGACCAAGGGAATGATTGCATAAGGTTCTTTCCACCAGAGGACCTGCTGCTTGCAAAGAAGATTGTGACTTTCCAAAAGCTTACTGAACGCTTGGGTGGAATCTTGTTCATGTCCAGATATCGCAGCACTTCAGTCCATCTCTTGGGTGGTTGTACGGCCGCACAAGATGCCATTCATGGAGTTGTCAACCCATGGGGGCAAGTTTATTCTCCAGCATGTATAGGCATGGATATTGGCAGTACCAATTCAGGGAAGGGTCTCCACCAGAGAGAAACTTCTATTTTGGCAGGGGACATAAAAAGAGAATCTAGCCCGTCACATGTGCATGAAGGTCTTTATGTTTGTGATGCCTCTGTCATTCCTTGTGCAGTTGGAACAAACCCTTCTCTCACGATTGCAACGTTAGCAGAGCACATTGCAGGGGGCCTTGTACTTGATGCTTTGCAGTATAGTTCTTCGCATCTATACAGTGTCGGTAGTTCAGGCGGATGCAAGGATCTCTCATTCATTCCTGGTGGACCTGATGCTGAAGAGCTCTTGTATGTAAAAGAGGCCTTGCCAGAAAGACTGCTCAATGGAATGCAGATGCCAGTAGTTGCTGGCAAGTCTGTTCTCTCACCTTCATTGTCACCATCCTTGACATCTTCTGTGTCATCATCCTTATCATCATCGACCTCGTTGCTAACTGACCTTCTGTACAGTAGTTCATATAGGGATATTTCTGTCAGATATCAGAGGTTTCCAGTAGGTGCCATAGTTAAAGAAAAACTTTGTGGCAGCATTAATGGCTTGCCATGCACTCTAGACCTAGTCATGCACATGGACAGACCAGAATCCTCGAAAGCAAAGTTCTTCGGCGGTCCACATCAAATTTTACGAGGGAGAGTTGGAGGGAGGATGGTTATGAGGTCAGTGGATCAACATGCTCTGCATGTAGTAGATGGAAGGGTGGATTTGTGTTGGCTCAATCCACGCACACCTTATACACAGTATATGCAATATCACCTTGTGCTAGCATCAGCCAGTGGTTCAAGGTATGGTAGACAGCGAGTATGGTTACTGTCACCCATTCATGTGAAATGGAACTTTAATAGTAGGATTAATGCCACAAAAACCAATCTGGGCTTTCTGCTCTTACCCACCATGTGTGGTTTCACCCTGCTTGACAAGCAGATAGTTGCCTGCCATTCATGAATACACTGACTTGGTAATTTCTGTTATATTTCATCAGATATGTACTCAAGGGGAACAAGGAGATGCGGCCATCCTTTCTTTTCTTTTTCAGTTGGAAAGAGTGCACAACTTTGCAGGTTACTTTGCAGCAGGTAGCAGCACACAAAAACCAGGTGCTCCATGCCAAGAAGGCTATGCATGGGACCATGCATATAAGCATACTAGGAGTGGTGAAGTCACTCTGGACAATACGAGGTCCGGCGAAGCATCTATTTGTGCGAAAGCTAATGGAAAGCCTGATGCGAACATACTTGATCAGCAAGCCTAGGCCTACGGCATCCACCTCTGAATTAAGCCCTTGCAAAGATGGAATCAATAGAGGAATATCTGATGAGGGTTACCCACCACATGTAGTTCACAACATAAGAACAGGTAATTTTGATCATGGCCTTTCTCTCTCTCTTTGGGTTTAAAAACTATGTATTTAGTAAAACAGAAGGGTAGTAAGCACATACTTGGTAGACTGGCTGGGCTGTGCATGTAGTTTTACACCAGCTTCTATCATTCTTCATTGCATGCAGATAGCTGGTGAAGTGTGCAAACCACCCAGCATGAAAGGCATGATTGCTTAAGTTCTTTTTGGCTTAACTGTAGATAATGGAAGTCTAACTCATGTCCTTTTGACCTTTACGTGAGCCTTGTTGCAGATGATGATTTCAAGATAAGCTGCATTCAATGGGTGCCAATGGCATGGTGGGTCCATGAGGAGATCAATGACTGCGTTCAGCACAATAAAAGCCAAGTGGCTGGAAATGGTGGTGCTACTGTGAAAGGGGTTGTAGTGCTATTGAATGGGTATTCAACTGAAAACTTCTGGATCCCTGTGAGGAAGCAGCCGACAGATCTAGTGAGAGTCCTCTTAAAGCAACAGTATGAGGTCTGGCTTGTGCAGTCGCGGTTGCACCCTGATAATGCACTCATCAATGGTAGCCATAGCTTCAATTTGGATGATATTGCACGCTTCGACCTTCCAGCAGGTAATTGCACAACAATCCTGGGGTTCTCTCTCTCTTTTCTTTTTTTGTAATAGGTGGGGTTCTCTCTCTCTCTCTTTCTCTCTGTGCATGCCTGTCTGCTCTCATTCACAAACATACTTCTAGAAAAAGAACTCTATATTACTGTCAAACACACCACACACACATGCGTGCACACAAGCTTTTAATACTTAAATTGTGTGAGAAACACAGGAGGGGGGGAATCCTCCACAAAACCCTGCTCACACTGAGGCAAAGGTTTGAGGGGAATACATAAACCTGCTTTCCTCAAGAGAGCAGGAGGCAGGTGAGAGTTGTCTTGTAGGGAATTTCAGAAGGGCTAGGGGCTTGACGATGACCAGAATGCATGTGAGACTTAGAGGAGTGCGAAAACAACCTGTGGGATGTGGAAGTTTGGGGGATTAGAAAAAGGGTTCTCTACAATATGTGAAGGACAGGAGCTGAGCTCCTCAGATGAAATTAACACTATAAAGCAGGAGCTGGTAGATAGTGCCTAGAATGAGGTTCATGACAATGAATGCAGCATATTTGGGCAAGGGTGGAGAGATGGCCAAAGAGCCAAAATTTTGTGCATAGCACCGTGCAGGAAATCTGACATATAGTTAATCCTGGTAATGCATTGAGAAATGCATGTGTCATTGGGACAACCATGGCATACAAGGCGCAATGTCATAGTTATGGGAGCATCTAGGCCCTTGTCATAGAAAATATACTTACTTGTGCACATTCTCTCTTTGTGCCTTTGTTTCAAATGAGGATCGCTTATTATCAAGCACCCATCTGGACACATGAAGTAGAGCTTTTGACCTGGAGTTGAATCTTAGTAGGTGAATAGAAAAGAGTATTCTTTTAGTCTTTAAGGATAAATAGACTTTTTCCAAATGAGAATTGCTGCTTTTTAAGCATCCATCCACGAGATTATCATTTCCATAATACAATTACTAGGCTCTCCATGCCTAGATTCTCCTAGTGTTTTGCACCAGTGTTCAGCTGGTGCTTTGCACCGTGGTTCGAAGGCATGTTTCATGAGGCAAAGAGGGTTCATGGGAGGTTCCTATAAGAAACATAATCTGAACTTTGAATGCTTTGACAACTTAGAGTAATATAATGTTGAATGCAAGAAAATGCATTAATTTATATGATTATCAAACGCAATGAAGAAGGTTAGAAGGTGTTGTAGGCACGGAAGTCTCCTTCGCTTTTCCCTTATTGTGTCAGCTTCCGTCCAGCCTTGTGTTTCCAGATCCGAAGAAGTTGATTGCTTGCCTTTGGAGTGACTGGGTTGAGTAATCTGTTGCTCGGTAGGTGGGGGTGTGTTGCCGTCCTCATCCATGGGTTGATCCACCAAGGTATTCTCTCTCTCTGTCTCTCGTTCCCACCTGCAAAGTCACCAAATCCACTGGGTTGAATAATCTGTTACTCCGTAGAAGGTGGGGGCATGTTCTCGTCCTTGTCCATGGATTGATCCACCAAGGTACTCTCTCTCTCTCTTTCATGAGCTCCCACCTGCAAAGTCACCAAATCCACCCAGCTGACTCTCACTGCGCCTGCAAAGTCGCCCAATCCACCCACCTGGTTATCATTGCACCCATTGTTATGAGAGAGAGAGAGAGAGAGAGAGAGAGAGAGAGAGAGCATTGCTGCATCAACATGTGCTCCCTGATCAGCATGAACCATGCTATACACCCACCTCTGGGCAAACTGCTCACCATGAAACTTCCAGCTTGAATGATTGCCTTAAGGTTCATGGTCATCACCTCTTCTTTTAGCTTTGAATGACTTCATTAGTCAATCTTCGTCCAAAGTTGGATGGGTGTCATTGAAGTTGAGATCATGAGCAAAGAATTCTCTTTGTCGAGGACATGCTTCTCGTGATTTTAGAGAGCACATTGAAATCCAAGGCTTTGTTAATCTCCTCGAATGCGAAGGCAATGAAAGTTGCATGCTTAGCCTTATTCACAGGGCAAAGTATCACAATGAGTCGGTTCCAGGCACGACACCCACCACTGTCCAATGGTTTCAGCATATCCTTCTATGAAAGTTTATCAAATACAGAAACATCGTTCTGTGCGTCAACCATTGTTTCCCTCTCATCACAAAGATAAAAGCGCCTCCTCTTGCATGTTAACCACCAACATCTTGGTATTGGTATCTCGTCATGTCCAGCAGAAGATAAGCTTTACTACAAAAGGTTACAAAACATAAAGGAATGAGAAGCTATAGCTATGGTGGACTTATCTCTTTCAGCGTTGGGACCCCTTATAGGCTGTTTAGGTGGAGCTGTGTGCCGGCAAGAGAGAGAGAGAGAGAGAGAGAGAGAGAGAGAGAGAGAGAGAGAGAGGGGTGATTGCTCTTGAAAGGCTTGCTATTCTCTTCTTCCCTCCTCCGATTTGTGTGTTGCTTTCCCCTCTTCTGTGGTCACCATGGTGCTCTCCCTTTTACGCAAGGGTGACGACATGTCCTTATTCTATCCCTTCAGCTTGGGCTTTGAATCTATCATCCCGCGCGGCAACTTCGATTCCAATGTCATCAGAGATGTAGCAACGTTTGTGATGAATGCTCAAGGCGATTGGAGAGAGACCCTCGAAGCTCACATATTCAAGGTCAATCTGCGTGGCATGAGGAAAGAGGACGCTAAGGTTTAGGTGGAGGATGGACGTGTGTTGCAGATCAGCAGCAAGCGCAAGAAAGAGGATGTTGAGGAGAGTGATCATTGGCATCATGTGGAGAGAGCTTAGAGAACGTTTGTTCGCAGATTCCTGCCTACCCGACAGCGCCAAAATGGACCAGATTAAGGCAACATGGAGAATGGGGTACTCACTATAGAAGTTCTCAAAGCACAGGAAAGCAAAGCGGAATCCAAGTCCATCGAGATCGCTGCCTCTATCTAGATTACTGCCCCCTTTGCACCTTTCTGCAGTCTTGCATGGATCTGCATCACTGATAGATCGTTTTCAGGACGTTTGCTTGCTTAGCAAGAAAACAGTCCTAAGTTATGGACCCAAGCAGCTGGTAGTCTATAATGATTGAGCTTGTGGCATGAGTCACTCAAATGACTGTATGACTGGTAGAGAGAGAGAGAGAAAGAGGGGAAGATAATGCCTGGTAGAGGGGGGGGGGGGCGCGCGGAGGGGAAAGGGGGCTGTTTAGGGGGAGCCGTGTCCCTAGAGAGAGAGAGAGAGGTCAAATTTTTATTTAAGGATGCAACCACCTAGGGGAGAGAGAGAAGATGAAAGAGAGAGAGGGAGGTCTGTTTTTTTTTTTCATTTATTCTATATAAAAAAAGAAAAGTGCATAAAAATTTGTGAGCAGCCATTTAGGTCTGGGCTTACAAATGGAGCTTCGGTGGTAGAGATCCTTGGGATCGCCCTTCAAAAGCTTTAAATAATATTTAGAATAGATAATGTCAATGATAGAATTATTGGTGTGCCATAAAATTTTTAGGAGTTTCAGTAGTGTGCTACGGCATTTTGGTTATCTAATGCAGCTATACAATTTATTTGCTTTCATATAGTGATGGATGAACTATGATGTCTATGTATGTATATAGACATGATTAAAGGTAGCATAGTATTTGATCAAAATGGCACATTTTTATATGATGATGATAAGATCTCACCAAGATAATCCATGTTAGTTTATGAGATTTAAAAAAAAAGAATGGTCTAGTTTTAGATAATGAAAATTACCATTCATTTATATACATGCCGTCTTTGTATGGGTCATCCCTCACTATATTTTTTAGACACGAGTAATCACCAACACAATACTTTCTAATACTTGTATCAATATGGGTTGTTACCAGCTTACAAAGAAACAAATGTTCTTAACTAGTATTATGGTCATAAGGGTTCCGTAAGTCTTGCATAAACTTGTTGGAGCTAGGTGCAACTATTGTGGAATAGTTTTCATTGATAACGCTTATCATAGCTTTTAGCAAGGTCAAGACAATTTGTGCTAGGTTTCATTCTTTGATCAAAGGCCCACTCATCCATTATAAGATCATGCAAATTTTAGGGAAATAATAATATTTTAAAGTTTGAGAAAGTAATTTTCTTTAAAAAAGGTTATTCAATTGACTTTAATCATACATTTGCATGACCAAATGTATACATGATGGCGACAATCCCATTCTAGCTAATACATCATTGTGCAAGTAAAAATAGATATAACGTTACCTAAATATGGTATACTTGAATCTTCTAAATAAATTGGCCATGAAGATAACGATGAATGTTGAGCAAACACAAGGTATGGTGACAATCCCCAATCTATATGAACCAGCCATGAAAATAATGGTGAAGGTTGAGCAAGCACAAGTTATGATCATATTAGGTACGCTAACAATCCCTAATCTATATGAATCAACCATAAAAATAATGGTGACTTGAGCAAACATAAGGTAAGATCATAATAGGTTAAAGCACCATCAAAGCAAACTTTAATTCATAGAAATCATAAGTTTAAGAAAAGTGTCACACTTGCATCTACAATAAAGTAGGATGGAAGAGCTTCCAATCAAGTGTTGTACATGTTTCTTAGATGTTAGTACTAGTCATGCTTGGTAAGAGACCACTTGCATTTTGCATAGTCTTGTAGTACTACCTAGTTTGATTCCTTTAATACATTAGAAGATTTCATCAAACTATGCAAATCAAAAGCATTCTAATTCTAGTTTTATACAAATGATGACTTGTCATGAAAATCATTTTCAACCCTTCAGCATGGAACTTCTACAAGTGAACTTTATTGGAGCTAAAATGAGAGATTGCAATCTCTTATATTAAGACATACTTGTCGAGCAATAAATTGTCTAGAAAGTGATGTATTATAAAGTGTGGGTTTTGACAATGTTATTAGAAATCAAAGATATACCCAATATCAAGCTTGATTTATTTTAACTTTATTAAAATCCCATTAGAAGTTTATAGACATCCTCTTGGATCTCCCACCCTATGTGCGTGAGGATGACATGTTGTATTTGGAATTTCTTATACTTTTGAAGGCCTTAAAATATATTAGCACTAGTTGGTATGTGGATGTATTATAATTGGTGTAACACAAACTAAATAAGTGGTGATGTGCCATATTTGATTTAACATAAATTGAGTAAGTATTTGATATCATATCACATGTAATTGTGTGACCAACCAACCTTTATTGTCTTTGAAATATAGTTCACTCATTTGCTTAAACTTTAACCAAATTTGATAAGAACTTTGGTGTCTAAATTGATAGGCTTAATTTGAGCACCTTGAAAGTCAAACATGTTTTCTTAATAGATGTCTCTAAGAAGTGCATCAAACATTAAATTAAGATATTTAAAAACTAACATATTGAGAATAATAAGACAATGATCTAGTTAATAACTAGGTCATGAAATTAATAAAATTTTGAACTCCAAATATGAGGTAAATGTTTAGTTGGGTGCAACTCACTTGGAAAGTTATGTTAAATCAATGAGTTAAAAACTTGTTAAAAGTGGTAACAAACCAAACTTCTCATTATACAACAAATAAAGATGTCTAGAAAAGTCTAAGGTCTTGTTAAAAATATCATTTTTTTGAGTATAAAAATAGAATGTTTGTAACTAGAGTGACTCACATGAGGTGTATTCTTGTGATTCCATAATTACATTATGGTAAAATTTAATTAAATATTGTATTTGTTTGATTCCTTGTCATTTCCAAAAGTGATATTTTGTTTTTTTTTCTCATGAATATCTTTCATTTTTCCCAGTATTTGCAAAGATAAAGGAGCTTCATGGATATGAGCAAGCAGTGCATGTGATTGCACATTGTGTAGGTGGGCTAACAATTCACATGGCAATCCTTGGAGGGTATATTTTAGCATCATCAATAGCATCTCTTACTTGTACGAATTCTTCTATGTTTTTTCAACTATCAACTTTTGCACGATTGAAGATGTGGCTTCCCTTAATTCCAGTAAGTAAAAAATTTTATAATCTTTATATTATTGACATAGAGTTGCTAAGTGGTTAGTTTTTGGATTCTACATTGAATATGTCACTTATGATATGGATGTGATTACTTTGCTAGTAAGAATATGTGTGTTTAGTATGCAAACAAGAATCTTGCATGCATGCTAGTAATGTGACAATGTGTGGCGGGTTGAGCATATTATTTATATTTACGTTAATAACCTTGTTGGATAAACTTGTCAATATTGATGTGATTTGCATATTGATAAACCTTTTGTGGATGGAATTAACAACAAGGTGGTTGGCCAACGTCCAATGCTATTCATGAATGTAAAACTACTAGACATAAGATTATCCTACATTTTTTTACAAGGACTTGTGTGTGAAAGTGAATACTAACTTTTAATGAGAAAAAATATTTGAATTTGAGGCTCAAAAGCTTAGAACAATCTATTTTCAACACAATTGTTACACGACAACATCTTCAAAATTTATGTATGGGGATCAAAAGCCTCAAATTTTAACACAATTTAGTGGCAAAAATGTTTGAGATGAAGATGCTTGTGTTGTAATGAATACCACTACTATGCAATGTTAACAAGGAATTGAGGTTTAATATTAAAATGGGTGGAACAAATGTAGTAAAACCTTTGAATTTTGTAGAGAAGGTATTAGAGTTGATTCATATGGGTTCTCAATTTAGTTACTTCTTTTGGAATGTAATTGATAATCTTTATATAAATAACAATTTCTTTACATTGAATATTTTACATCAAAATTTTAATTCGCAAGTGTAACATCAAGAGATGATCATTTTTCTTATTTCAGGATCCATTTTATAGGTATGGTTTCAAGTTTTATAAAACTTGATAGGTCCAATTTTTGTAGTGTATAGGGTAAATGCTTATTATGAATACTTTTTAAAATGTGGATCATAAGTATTATTAGAGTATTAAAAAATAGAAAAATCTTATAGAGAAGTGTTTAGTTGCATCACTAGTTTCTTGGCCTTATATAGGTTGGATTTCTTGCCTACTAGCCCTAAAAAAGCAATAATAACATTAATCAACCTAGGCATTGCAACTTTCTAGATTCAAAGTTAAAAAAAAAATTAATTTCTAATACCAAATGTTTCTAAAGAGAATGGCTCGCCCATGATGCCTCATTGAGATTCCCAATATCTCTTGGTGATACTAACTAAATTGATAGTGTAGCTCCATCATGTCAAATGCTTTGAATAAGCTTCCCCAATAGCCCTTGACCTCATAATTGTCCCAAAAAAACATGTTTCATTTTCACTTCCTTTCCCTTGCAAAAGGTACATAATGAAGACTTCCCCAAAAAGTTAAGCTTATCTTTAGTAGGCATTTTATGTGGTGCCACTCTCCACAATGACATGTTGAGCGTGAAAGATGATGTAGCCTTCCATAATATACTGAGTTTGCTCTTTGAAGAATCCATAGGCTTCTCAATCCAATCTTGTTGCACTTTTAGAATGCATCCATTATCAAAGACCTCAAAGTCCTCCTTGTTCTTAAGTCCACTAGCACCTTTTCCCTTATGATTTACCCATCCTTAAGTCCTAGCTTCCTTATAAAAGGTTGGATGTAGGCCATTGCTCCCTTTTCCCATATACATGTGCTAGCTAGTTATGTTCAATCTCTATTAGATGATGTTCCCTCTTTAACAAATCTAACACCTTCCATAGCGAGTTTGAGCTATTCCAAACATCAATCCACTTGTTAATACCTTTATTGGAAATTGTTATAGATATATTCCTATATTGTGGCAGAATCCCTTGCTATAAGCATTAGTTTGTAGCCATATGTTCTATAGCAAAGATGGATCACCTCTTCCATCCTTTGCTCCCTACCAACTCAATGCCCTTATATGAATAAGGATTCTAATTTCTTTCATGAGCTTTTTGAAGTGGGGAGAATCATAGCATTAAACATCATAATGGGTTTCATGAAAAATTTTAAGGTTGTGACTATGTATAACTCCTAAAGAGAGATTTTCATACTTTCATATATTTTTCCCAAACTTGAATATTAGCCAATGAAACCTTTGTGTTATTGACACCATTAAACCTATTGGGTGGGGAGCCTAAATATTGAACACTTGCCCTTTCTTGATGACCTTGCATCCTAGATATTGGAATCCTTCTCCATCATTCTTTCATTCAAGCATGAGAAATTTTTTCCTTCGTATTAAATGTTGAACTAGGTAGTGTTGCAAGTTCTTCTTACATTGACATAAGCTCTAAGATACATCCCTCCTCTGCCTTGAAGATATTAATATTATTGTTTTCAAACATTTGGGACATGAACAAGCTCCCATTAGGTAAGGGTAGGCCCTTGATAGTAACACAATGCATTTTTTAATTGATATGGTTGAGTAGTGTAGAGGGAAAAGTGGACACACTCGATGTATAGATCTCTCTAGATCAAAGTGTATAGAAATGTATTCATTAATGCTAATTACTATTGAAGAATTAGAAAAAGAAAATTTACCATAGAGTAGAAACAAGGCCCAAACCTACACCATGTAAGAGTTTCCAATACAAAATCCCAAGTAATTCTATCATATGCCTTATTAAGTTCCACATATATAAGGTGGTAGCCTTCTCCCATTTCATTACTTTATCAATGTTGAAGAGTATGTTGAAGATTGCATCATGGATCCTCCTTTAGTAAACAAGACAATATTATTGCTTGGACAATACCTTTGGTAGGAGGAATTTCACCCTCAAGGCTAAAGCATTTGCCATGAGTTTGTAGGGGAGATTGAGCATGGTGGGAGTTCTAAAATGGCTTGGTTTTCTTTTCACTTTGTTCTTTGGTATAAGCTTAATGAGGCCTTCGTTGTGTTGAACAAGAATGATACCATTAATGTTGAAAGAGTTAATCACATGGCAGAGATCTTGCCTAGAGACAGTCTAGGCAATTTGATAGAAATTTGCTAGAAATTTGTGTCCTAGAGACTTATCCTTTATAGAAGGGTTGTTCTAGTAGCATGAATGTTGCAAGGTCAACCCTCAATTGCATAGGTGCCAAAAAGGATATAATTCTTTCGTCAAAATTCTCCACCAAGATAGGTTCTTTCCCTATAATAGAAGAGAGATGCCTTGAAATACATTGGAGATACCTTCATCATCTTTGATCCAATTATCTCATCTTTGATTGAGGTAATAGTATTATGCCTATGTTTGCTCTTTAGTACTTGAAAGAAATACTTAGAAATCACTCTCCACATAGAGTGCCATAGGCTCTTAGTTGTACCTAAACATTGAAACTTGATTAGCTTCTCTAACTTGTAGATAACCTTCAAAATTCCATAATAAATGGACAAGAATATTGCCACCTAGATTGAGAAGAAAACTAACAAGATGACTTCAATATAACATAGCTATGTTGAGAAGCTTTCTCCCAATTGCAGCTCTATTCCACCCATATTGTTTGGAATATGCAATTATGGTATTGATGCACCTCTTCCAGTTGACACTTGACACAACATTAGCCTTGGAGTTTTCTATCCAAATCTTGGCCACCCCCTCCATATACATTCTTTAGTTAAAGTACTCAACCTAAATGGTGGTAGGCCCTTGAACGTGGATTTGACAACTATAATCTTGCATGTGATTATAATTGGAATGTGATTGGACTCTATCACTTTTGCTAATTAGGAGTATCGTAATTTAGAGGACATCTACTCCCCTCTGACACATGGGTAGTCCAACTTGGTTTCCCACTATGTGTGATCCCTATGCTTATTATGCCACGTGGCATTATGAGGGTTTTTGCCAACTAAGTTGAGAATGCCCACCATTCGAGTGCCATCAAAGAGGGCTCTCTAGCAATCCTTTCTTACTCAATTATACAACCAGACTCATGGGTCATTTGTCATGTTTCGATCACCACACCACAATGTTTCCTCTTTGCAAGGATTGTTTGATAGCCATCTTTAACATCATGCTCTAGATATTCAAGGCATACATAGATACCACATCTAGTGTCTCCCCATCCAAAATGATCATAATACATAGGATAAAGTCAAGCCATCCATCATCAATAATGAAGGTTTGAGTGTTTCTCTTGCAATCACCATGGTACCAACCCTCCCTCTTTTACTAGCATTAACATAGAATTTGATTCCCCAAATTCGTATGTTAAATCCATACATGACTTGACTTCTTGCAGGCACAATATATTAGATTTGTATCTCCTAAGCATGCTACAAAGTATGCAATACCTCCTTTTGGCACATAACCCTTAAACATTCTACTTGATGTAGGTAAGTTTCTTGGTTGCTTTATCCATGATCATTTTATACATTTGTATCTAGTTTCCCTAATGAGTGTAAATGTTGGTGAAGGCATGTTGCCTTCATGCCAACTTCTTAAGTGAAGTTCTATTAGTTCCCGTTCTATTGCCTTTGAGATTTCTCCCTCTCAATGTCCATCTCTCATTGATGTTCTCCTTATCTGATACAATGTCCTTACCCTTGTTGTTCAACAATTTACTTGGGTTCTTGTCTTTTGGACTAGGGATTGCTTGTGTGAGTGTGCAATGGAAGAGAATCATGAACATAGAGAGAAGCACATGTAGAGAAAGAGAGGAAGGATATTGCATTGATTGAAGAATAATGTTGATACAATGATGATGGATTGATCAGTGCCTACACATGGCCCAAAGTGTCAGTGATGAGGGCACTAGATCTGGTTGATGATGATGGTAGCACCATGCATCTGCAAAGGAAATATTGAAGACTGAAGAGAGTGTGTGTCTGCCAAGTGGGGGGAGGGGCTAGCTATAAATACCCATAAATGCCCAAATGTGGTAAACTTGCATCAGGAGAGGCTAGAAGTACTGGTCGACTAGCAATAAATGTTGGTCATTGAGGAATAAATGCCAAAAAATGGGGCAAACCTTGAAAAAATCTCAAATGATAATGAAAAATGTCTAGCATGTGTAGATAGATTGTAGAAAGCAATAACTAGCCTAGGAATCCACATGGGAAGCCAACAAATAAAGAAAATGCACCTAAACTATCAGATCTTCTATGTCTCTATTAGACTTTGACATGAGCTCACAACCAAGAGATGATAGACTAATATAACTAGCTTAGATAGGCTAACATCCCCTCTTAGATCCTAGGAGGGTTTGAAGACCCAACAACCTCATTTGATGAAGCATAGAAGCCTTAGGCAAAGGATTCGTGAAGAGATCTACCACATTGTCCTTTGTGGGACAGTAGGCCACTACTAACTCGGAATCCATGATCCGCTCTCGAACGTAGTGGTACTGAACTTCGATATGCTGAGCATGAAACATAGGGTTCTTTGCTAGAGCTAGAGCACTCTGGTTGTGCATAAAGGAAGGAGAGGAATTGAGGGTGGGGGAGGGTCAGTCGATGATAAAGAATCATTAGGAATAGAACCATCAACAGGATCCTTGGAGGTTGTAGCCTCATCGAAGGTCATATCCTTGCTCACCTCAAGCTTCCGTGTCTTTGGGTCGTTGAGTTAATAGCCCTTCGTGGTAGTGCTGTAGCCCATGAAGATGAGCTTCCTAGACTTCAATTCAAATTGTCTTCATCTTCTTGTCCACATGGACAAATGCATCACATCCAAAGATGCGGAAGTGAAACATTGAGGGATTTTGACCAAAGAAATCCTTGTAGGGAATCATATTTTGTAATGCATAAGTTAGGGAACTTATTGTGGATGTGAACCACAGTAGCTAGTGTCTCACCCTAAAGGGAACGAGGGCCATCTCTAACATGGTCCGTATCACATGCTCCACCACACCATTCTCCGAAGGTGTGTTCGAATGGGTATACTCCACCCAAATGCTGTGACCTTTGCAAAATTGAGAAAAAAAGTTAGAATAAACTCTTCACCATGATCTACTCGTACGCCATAAACTCGGGAAGTAGTCTGTGTCTCCACAAACACCTTCCACTCACAGAAATGGGAGTATGCCTCACACTTGTACTCTAGAAAATAAGGCCACACATAACAATTGAAGATTCTCTATGATCAACATAAGATACTTGGCCTTCCCAAGGGAGGCCATGCCCACAGGGACACAATGGTCGTTGTGAACCAGCTCAAGCGAGGTAGAAGCCCTCCTAGTAGCCTGGTGTGGCTGCCTATGTTGCTTGCTCCTCAAATAGTTAGGGCACAGACTGTGAATAGGAGGGAAGTCAAGAAGTCTCTCCATCATCTTCTTCCGAGAAGCCTGTCATATAGCATCAAAATTGAGATGACTATAATGAGCATGCCAAAGTAGCCCAAGCTCATGGGATTACCTTGCGGCTAAGGCTATGAGGATGTAAAAGCCCACCCTCCTAGGATCCTATATGCAAAGAACAACACATGCAGAACCATTCTCCATTGTCAATGCATCTTGTGTAAATACCATGTGGGTACTAAGTCGTGTAAGACCATGAATAGAAAAGAGCTTAAAACCTAAATTTGGTATGCAGAGAACTTTGGCTGAAGAAGATTGCATGTCTGGAAAAAAATAAATAGTCCTCACTCCTCAAACAGGAACAATAGAGTTTATCACCAATGGTGACTGTGCCCCCTCTTGCACTTAGATCCTAAAGCCAATCCTATTTATAGGTCATATGAAAAGAGGCCCCACTGTCAACAAGACAAGGCTTCAACTGAATGGAAGAGGCAAGAGTTGTATCCTCCTCGGCGATTACATGCACAAAGATAGACTCTGTTGTCATCAGGGCAACCTTTGAATCCTTTGAATTCTTCTCCTTTGGCTTCAAATGAGGATACAGGCTTCAACTGAATGGAAGAGGCAAGAGTTGTATCCTCCTCGGCGATTACATGCACAAAGATAGACTCTGTTGTCATCAGGGCAACCTTTGAATCCTTTGAATTCTTCTCCTTTGGCTTCAAATGAGGATACATTTGCCATCACTTCTCTTTGGGATGAGTGTCCTTCCCATAGTGTGGGCACTTGGGCTCCTTTTCCTTCTTCTCATCCTTCTTGTCCTTCTACTTCTTGTCCTTGGCCTATGCCTTCTTCTTCATTCCACCACCTGTACTTGCACAATAAATGCTTTGGTGGAGCTAGAACCATTGGCACCAACCTCTCTGAGTCACTCGTCATGCTCCAAGACAAGCGGTGAAAGCTCCTCCCATAAGAGTGTCTCGTGGGTTCTTGATGTGATAAGGCTAGTGTAGAAGACATCAAACTGAGGAGATGGCAGTTGAGTCAAAAGGATCATAGCCATGTCTTCAGAGGATATCATTTGGCCAAGTGAGGCAAGCTCACCTCTCATTCCTCCGTCGTCGTGATGTGCTTCTTCATAGAGGAGGAATCATCAAGACTAAAGGGAAATATTATGGGCAAATGTCTTGTGCTGATACAAAGATGCAAGCTTCTTCCACACTTCCACCATGGTCTTCAACTTGCGAACATGCATAAGGATAGAATCTTGTAAACTCATAAAGAGAAAGGATTGTGAGCTTGAGAGTTGAGCCGATCCCATAAGGCTATGCGGTGCATAGAAGTCCCATCTACTGGATCCTCCTTAGGATGAGGGATGGAATCTAAAACAAGAGCCCAAAGATCAAAGGTATTGAGTATGCACTCCACCTTACACAACCTCAACAACTAGTTTGAACCATCAAGTTTGTCTTCTTTGGGTAGTAAAGGTAAGACAAGTACCTGCATCGAGAGTATCAAGGATGGCATCTTCATTGAAGATGGAGCCTTCTGAGAAAGATGAATAGAAGGGGGACGGGTGCGAATGAGGACTCCTCTTGCCAACTATAATCACGATAATTGCATCTCTACTCAGAAGAGTATCTAGAAAGAAGCTCATTCTCTAAATCATCAAAGCTCGTGAACTATTAAGTCATTTTCAACCCTGCAATCACCCTGAAATCTGCGCTCTAATGGAGACAATAAGAAAGACAGAAGGTAGCTATAGATGCATCGTCTGTAAAGTAAAAGTTGTCACTTGCAACAAGAAGCTATTGCCTACACCATGATGCTATTGTAGGCACCAAGATGTGGTCACCTACAAAACACATATTTGCATTTTCTACAAAATGCAGAAATAGATGCTGCTTGATGCCTGAATGTTGTTGCTTGGGTCTTGGTGTGGAGACTATCACCTTGGTTGTTAGGAAGATCAACCACCTATATGAGCTATAACCGTTAGTAAGTGCAGTCTAAAAATCTATGTTTTGAAGATTTGGGTACTCCTCTGCAATGAAAACCTGCTCTTTTGCAAGAAAGTGTCCTTACTTAGGCGATGATACCATGAGAGTGCACAACGGAAGAAAAAAAAAACACACACACACACACACACACACACACACACACACACACACACACACACATAGAGAGAGAGAGAGAGAGAGAGAGAGAGAGAGAGAGAGAGAGAGAGAGAGAGAGAGAGAGAGAGAGAGAGAGAGAGAGAGAGAGAGAGAATATTGCACTAGCTAAAGAAGAATGATGATACAATGATGATGGATTGATCAATCTTTGCATGTAGCCCAAAGCATCGGTGAGGGCACTAGATTAGGTTGATGACGATGGTTGCACCAAGCACGAAGAGTTGGAGTGTGCACTTGTAAAGGAAAGATTAAAGATTGGAGAGTATGTGTCTTTGCTAAGTTCGGGGGGGGGGGGGGGGGGGGGGGCTATAAAGAACCATAAATGCCTAAATCTGGCTAAGCTACATTTGGAGAGGCCATAAATATTGGTCATTGAGGAATAAAATACTAGAAAGATAGGGTGACCTTGAAAGAATCATAGGTGACAATGACAATGTTCAGCAGGTGTAGGCAGATTATGGAAAGTAATAACTGGCCTAGGAATACACACAAGAAGTTGACAAATAAAGAAAATGCACCTAAACTGTCAAAGCTCCTATGTCTTCGTCAAAATCTATGACAAGAGCTCACAACCAAGAGATGACAGAATGACATAACTAATATAGGCAAGCTAACAATTTGTGTCGGCAACTCCACCAAAGTCTTAACTTGTTGTTTTTCCCCATGTTTGATATCACTTCCTTTATTGGTTTGGTTGGTAGACGCAACATTCTCACTACTAGGCCCTTGGCATCCTCCTTAGGCTTGCTGCATTTCTTCTCTCCATTGTTCTTGGGACATACCCTAGCAAAGTGGCCTAACTTGCGACAAAAATAATAGGCACCCAGGAAATTAGAGAACTTAACCTCATAGATAATGCCAAACTTCCACTAGTCATGTAGCTCTAGGACCTCTAGAATGCATGGTCTTTGATCACCTCAAGGGTTGGAAAAATGTAAAGAACTTTGCCAAGAACTGATGAAATGCTTCTGATCACATTTTCAAACATTGAGTAAAGGTTGAGAGTTGAATCCAAATGGGGCATTCCATAAGCAAAAAGTCGTTTGGGGCAAAGTTAGCAAACCATTGCCAGCAACAAACAAGATTTCCTTTAAAACCGACAACACAAGAGAGAACCCAATCTCTCTCAATCTTAGATCCCCGAAGCACCTAATAAAACCCTTTTCCCATAAACTTGTGGGAGACCAAAGAGCAATGGGCCTAGAAGGTATGTAGAAACCATATGCTAAACTCATTTGTGGGCACTCGACCCACAAAATAGAACAAAACCCTAGATGTTGCCAAATCAAAGTCCTTTGCACAAAAGGCTCCAATTGGCAACACCACCTTGGCCTTAAGGATCTTCTTGTCTTTTGAAAAAAGAGTATTTTGCTTGCTTTCATTAACCTTTTGCATGTTGAAAATCATGGCTTGGGCCACCTTGTGCAAATCAACCGCCTTCTCCTTTGCATGTGACACATAGCTATCTATGTCCATATGAGAGTTCTCATTAGTCTCCAATGCCTTGGGAACACCCTCATGGGGTATCTCTTGTTCATCTATTGCCCTCTTACCTTGCATGCAAGATGAGGGTAGCCCTCACAAGCTGTTAATGCCTTCTTTACCTTGGATGAAAATTATTATGAATACTTGATACTATGCTACTGAGGGTTTTTTTTCCATGAATTACATGTTAAAAAAAATATTCATTTGGTAGAAAACTTTTTAGTTGCCATCATAAGAAAACTTGTAGTTGGTAGAAAGTAACTTTTGTACAAGCATGGGGTCAAGACTTTTTGGTGGTTAATCACACAAACTGTGTCAAATAGTAGTCACTTGCTTTTTTTAAAACTCTCTTAGTACTTTACAATAGGAAATATTGGGTTTTTGAAAGGTGGTGGACCTAGACATATGCTAACCCAAATTTTGAAACTCATGTGGTCTCATGTGAGTAGCTAGCAAGATGGTGTCAACCAAATTGGCAAATAAAAACTTTAAAATAGGTGGAGAGAATGCTTTTCAAATTTCAAAATCCCAGGTCACTTTTGTTATACTATGGTGGACAAAACCTAACGTTTCTATGAAAAACCTACAAATTCATCAAGTTCAAAGGTTTTTGTGTTGACTTTGAATAAAGTCTTTTGCAAGCACTAATTCAATTCATTACACTTTATGCCTTGGATGTTAGCAAGCACTTACAGAGCTACGTAAAACGAGATGCATTGGTAGTAGTGTTCACAAAAAATGAGGATTAGTGTCAAGTGAATTGTTAAACATAAAACCCTTAAAAATTTTAGAGTAAGATTCTTATCAAAATTTAGAATGTAAGATCATTTCAATTATGCGTTATGACAAAAAAAAGGCATGTAAAATGTAGAAAAGATCTTGGGAACACTTGAAGGTTAAAAGGTTTTTAGAACAATGTTTTGCTGCAGATGTGTACAATGTTGAGAAAAAACACTTTCGGTAGATAAAATACAAACACTTATAATTTGAAAATGTAGAGGGATATAAAAATAAAACTACTTGCATTGATCATAGTTATAAGTAAAATTTATATTCAGAAAATCTAGTCTAGGGAAAGTTAAATAAAAATATGTGCATTTATCATAGCAATGAGTAAAATGTTGGTAAAGTTGAAAGGTTTTTGGAACCTTAGTATTTTTAAAGTTGGAAGGTTTCAATTCATTTTATGTTAGATTAACACAGGCAAAAAAAGGAAGAAGGATTAATTTCTATTTTCCATGTGGGGGGGGGGGGGATGAACATACACAGGTGTGCATGGCAGTGCTTGGGGAGGGGAGGAGGGTGGTGCGGTTGACGGGCACGTGCGAGGACGGGTTCCGGCACGTGCTGCTGAAGAGGATGGCACGGGCTATGCCGCGGGTGGAGCCCTGCCCGTGCGAGGAGTGCCACGTGTTCTCGGGCATATTCGGGAACACGTACTGGCACGAGCACGTGGGGGCCCGCGTGCACGAGTGGGTGCACCACCACAGCCTCTCCTGCCTGCCCCTCCAGGCCTTCCCCCACCTCCGCACCATCTGCCTCGCTGGCAGGCTCCTGGCCGCCGATGGCACCGACAGGTTCTTTTTCCCACCATTTCCTACCGCTATTTCATCCCGTGAACACATATATTTTTCAACCACAAAATTGCACGTGTGCATGTGTACATACATATATACACATGTATGTATGTATGTGTGCATACACATACACATATACATATACAATTTTGTGTATGCATTTTTTTAATGTATATACATACGTATATGTATGTGTGTACATGTTATATACATGTAGCTAGGTCTCACACACACACACACACACACACACACGTAGGTATGTATGTGTGTACCTACGTATGTGTGTGTGCCACATACATACGTACATACATATACACTATTGTTTTTGTGTATGTGTGTGTGAGACACATGCCTATGCATTATATGGCTTGCCTACACACACACACACACACACACACACACACACACACACACACACACGTGTGCGTGTAGGTATGTATGTGTGTGTGTATGTCACATACATACATGCATACATACACTTACTTTTGTTTTTGTGTATGTGTGTGTGAGACACATGCCTATGCATAATATGGCTTGCCTACACACACACACACACACAATTATGTAAATCACATTGCTTTTTCTTTGGGTTTTTGATTTTTTTTTTTCAAGTGCACCATATTTTTTAACTAAAAAATTAAAGCAAAAATATTTTCCATTGATTTTTCTTCATCTTTTTGCTATAGTTCTTCTTTCTGTTTTTAGACGTGAATAGACGTTGTGTTATATTTAATAAAGAATACAACTACTTTACATTTTAGGGCATGGGAACCCTAAAAGTTAGATTTAACCTAGCTATGTCACTTTCATCTATTTTACCTACCATACACAATACATTCCAATAACTCCAAACTTTATACTTGATCTTGCACAACTAATTTCTAGAGCACCTTCTTTGAGAGGTTCTTCTTGAGTAGTTTGATCTTAATTGGAGTGAGATATCTAGCCTTGCCAAATTCAACCCACAAGAACCTCCCCACATAGGAACCCCACTCCATCTTTTGCTTCTTGCTCCAACTCATAAGTAGGGGATAAAATCTAAGCATTAAATAAACCAAAACCCTAAAGATCTTGAGTTGGACATGTAAGGGCCATGCTATTGATCTCCTACAATTGACCTTCTTCTTCAACCTGTCAAGAATCCAACTTCTTTTGCCAACATTTGAAATCCCTATTCCCATTGGGGAACATGAAAATTATCCCTCTCTTGACCACTCTGTCTTTTCAACCTAGTTCATGCATTGATGATTGCATCTTTTGTCATGCTAATCATGCAAGATTTGTGTAAGTTTATTCTCAAGCATGTTGTTTTCTCATCAGTCTCTAGCACCTCGAGGGCTCTATCAAGTTTGCTTATGCTAGCTTTAATTGTCATGAAAAGGTCATCCTCGAATCCTTGACCAATTAAATGCTTCCCCTTATGCCAGAGTCCTTCCAAGCTCCCTTCCTATACTGTGGCCTCTATCAAATAGAAAAGTGGGCGAGTTGCTATTGCAAATAGAAGAGGGGTAAAAGGGCAACCTTATTGAACTCCTTTTATGGCCTTGAAAGCTTTCATAAGAGACCCATTAATAGCAAGATAAGCGTGCACAATTTCTCTCTACCACGAAAGGAAGATTATAGAGCCTATCATTAAAATGCATCTTCTTCATCACCTTTTGAATGTACATCCAATTAAATGAGTCCAAGAATTTCTTGGCATCTATCTAGAAGAAGACAACCTTTTGATTTGAGAACTTTGCCCATTTGATGCCATGAGGACATTCAAAACATTGTCAATTAGTGACCTTCCTTTGATGAACCCATACTAATGGGGGTTAATGTGCTTTTGTAGGATGTGAGCTAGTCTATTAACTAATGCTTTAGTAAATATGTCATATAGAACACCCATTAGGGAGATAGGCCTCGAATGCCCGATTTGTGTGCATGGCACATGCTTGCTTATGTATCAAGTGATCGGTAGGCATGCATTGTCCCATGAATCATTAATAGTTTTCAAGACATAGCCTTGAATTTGAGGCCAAACATGCAGCACCATTTCAATAATGATATCGTCATAACTAGGTGATTTTCTTTTCTCAAGGCTGTTAAGAGCCTTTTCCTAGCTCTTTCATTGTGAATTTGGTGGTTAGGAGCTAATTCTTCTTATCGGTGATTATGTTTCTCATTGGTTAAAGTACTCTCCACATTTTGGACTCATCATATGAGCAAGGCTATTGAGATAGTGAACTATAATAGTCCCTACACATGTGGGCAATCTCCTTTTTCTATGTGACCCAAGTTCCAATGCTCCTTTGTAGCACTAGAAGACTCTTTTTAAGTCTCTTCCTATTAAGAATTTTGACGAATGTGACATGCATTTTAGATCACCAATAAGTTTTTTATTTAGCTTCCCTTACTAATGTGTTATGCCTAAATTATTTGAGCTTGTCAAAGCAAGGTTTTCTCATGTTCAGTTAGTCACCTTCCACTTGCTTGGTGAGATATTTTCTTGAGAATATCCTCCACCCATTGCGATTCTTCCTTCTCTTGCTTGCATAGCCATATGCGCTTCAAGCTTTTTCTCCAACACACACATGGCCTCTTTAGCCCTGTATTTGAAATGCAAATTTTAAATGTGTTTCACATTTGCCATAAGCCATTTGTGATTGACAATGAATTGGTGTAGCTTATAAGACAGTGTGAGAACAATTTCAAGCATGGTCCGAAATGATCACATTGAAGTCAACAGCCAAGGAGACTACCATAGGAAGCTAGTCACCCAATGGTGTATCATCAATCTAATTGAGCCCCAAGTATTTAAGGTAGCTCAGTGAGTTGAATGTGAGCTAGGGCTTGTGTTGATGTAGATAGTCCTTTGTGTCAATAAGTTCAAGATTGTCAACCATGTCCTCCCATTCTAGAAGTTCCTCCCCATAAAGTTTCATGGCTCTAGTGGATGCATTAGATTCTATGAGGATCATGTTAAAGTCTTCCCCTATTAAGCTTTTTGTATTTCCCAAATCCCTCAGAGAGTTCCATAAAATTTTCCTAAGGTAAGGATCATTTTACCCATAGACGTTAAGTAGATTTAAATCTTCACCCTCCCAAACTATCTAGACCACTATCGTCTTGTGAATCATGGCATTTATTGGAGTGTCTATTGGACTTGACTAGGGTGACACAACCAAACTCACCCCCTTCTGTCCCTCCTAATATAGCATACATAATCTCCATGATGGTTAGTGCTACCACCAAAGGTGTGCATTTTATGCTCTTGAACCATTACTATATCAAAATTCCCTTGAGAGACCCATTTCTAAAAATCCCCTTCTGTCCCTCCTAATATAGCATACATAATCTCCATGATGGTTAGTGCTACCACCAAAGGTGTGCATCTTATGCTCCTGAACCATTACTATATCAAAATTCCCTTGAGAGACCCGTTTCTAAAAAATCTACATTTTATTTCCCCCCCAAGCCTTTGACATTGAATGATGCTAATTTAATGTTGACTTGCATGCTCATCCTAAGTGTTTGAATCTAATGTATTTCACTCAAATCCTTTGCCTCCACTACCCATCACTTCTTGTTGTCTAAATTGTTTACCATTTTGTAGGGTGTTGATATTTCCTTTGTCATCTATGTGCTAGTTTTGGTTGTGAACCAATTTGGATAGGCCGCCCATTAATTTATGACTATTTCTAGCCATCACCAATTATATTTTTGCATCGATGCTTGAAAAGGAGTGAGTCACTTGACTCAATATACAGTGATATATGTGGATACATGCCTATAAAGCCTATTGGGGGGGTGGGGGTAAGGGGACTCATTGCACCTAGTAATCATGCCCAAAAAATGATATTGGAGAGTAGGAATACGATGATTAGTGGATGTATGTTGAGTATGCTATCTAGTTTTGGTCTTCCTTGGAGACTTTGAGTTGAGGCTATGGTGACTATTGTACATTTGATAAATAGGTCACCTAACATTGCTTTGAATCGTGGCATTCCTGAAGAGGCATGGTTGGGCAAGGAGCCCTCTTATGATCACTTAAGAGTATTTGAATGTTGTGAAGCTTATTATTCTTGATCTAGTTATGCAATAGGGATCTGTTGATATTTGGCAAATGCATTTGCTCCACTGTGAGTACTCCTTGGAATTGTTGCCATGCTCCAAAAGTTTGAAATCTTTGGCAATTTGGACCATGTTCTCTCTAGAAGCTCCATATCCTACTTGAGTCCTATTTATTTTCATGTTGGCCTACTAATTGTTTGCAGAGCATAATTAATATCTACTTTCTTATTGCTAGTTTTGTCTTCCTTATTTTCATATGGCTTACCCAATTTGACTAGTTCAAACCAAGATAGCTGAGCTGTTTGTGTTGTATTTTCATTCTGCTATTCATCCGATTCATGGATTCCTTATAGTAATGACCCTAGTGTCCACGATTAGAACATGAACAAGTAAATTTTCTCCATGTGAGCTTGATTAGAACATGGACATGCAAATTTTCTCCACGTGAGCTTGAACTTGAGCTTGCCTGACATAGGGAATGTCCACCACCACGAGCGTTGGTTTCTCTTCCCCAGTCCCACTTGAGGCACACTTATGTCTAAAAGGACTAGTTAGGGGAGGTACATTCAAGAGTTCTCCCAATGCCTTTAGCAATCTTTGTCAAAATATTCCATAAATATGCATGAAGATTAAAAATTTTGACCCAATCCAGACACTCCTTTTTGATGGAGTTGCATTGCATACACCAAAACTAATCCCCAAAAGTGCACCCGCTTATGCCAATACTGGCTATGGATAGATGTATGTATGTCTTGTACCTTGCTACGCTACGCCTCTCATGCTATGAGCAGGCAGTGAAGATTGTAGGTTTTGTATATAATTTGAACTTTGATTTGAAATTTTGAGTGATATGCGCACCTTACAGGTTGTGTTGATCAAGGTGGATGACATTTAGGGGCCTGTGGTGGGGTCCCTACGTAAATCTATCCTACACTAGTACTTTTTGTTTGCACGATCTCCTTTCTATCAAATACTACCTCGTAGAGACACCTAATCCTATTATAAATTTGCTCCACAATCCCTTCTTGCTTATTAAGGATTTTATTGAACTAGGCTACAACATCCATTAGTTTGGGGGGACTTCTCGATGATGAAAACCAACACTCCCTTCATACAAAACATTGACACACACCCTCTTCATGTCTAGGGCGAGTCTCTTGGAAGATCTCTCCATCTTCTCCTCCACGCTTTTGTTGAGATAATTCGCTAGCAAGTCCTACCATCTCTAACATCTCTCATCATCCTATGACATCTCTTATTATGCTTCCCTTTGACATCTCTTATCATCCTCGTGCTTCTTACTGAACTTCTGTAGGAATTGACATGTGAGGCTCCATCTAGAGAGTGTTGCATGGGCTAGCTTGGCCATGTGGCATACATGCCCTTCATGACTCCTAAACATGCGACATGGGAAGTAATCCCACTAAGCTTGATAATTGATTTTAATAACTCTTATTAGTCTTTTCCTCTCTATTTTTTATTACGATTGTCATCAACAAGAAAGATTATCTTTCTAGCGATAGTTTTTTAAAAAAAAGGTGGTATATGCATTAAATAACATATATTTACATCACCCATGGTGGAGATGATCCATACCTCAATGATGGTGGGCAACTTTCTTTAGATTCACCGCCCTTTGTAATAAGGCTAAAATGTGTGTGAGATAAGGTTAAGAGGAACTCCTTATAGCCATCAAATGCTTAAAAATGCATAAGTTGGGGCATAGATTTTGAGGGGTACAAGTTTAGACATGAATTTAGAAGAGGGAAAAACCAACAAACAAAATCTTGGCTTTTAGGATAGCAATGAAATCTGTCTATGGAACTTTACATGCATCTTAAGAAGAGAAGAGGAGGTGGTTTTCTTCATGAGGATAGGGCCAGGATTTGAATATGAAAGGACATCTTCAGGCCTCTGACTAAAGAGAAAGTATTTGGATGCAATTTTAAGTTGGTCAATACCCTTTTTAAATGTTTTCAAGGGCATATTCACCTTAGCAATTTGGTCATTTGGATAATTCAAATGCATGGATGTTTATACTTGGCGTTTTTTAGTAATGGGCGATGAGTATGATAATGGAATGAATCCCTCTTTGAAGGATTATGCAACATTTATTGATATAATCACTAATCTAGCAAGGGTTGCTTTATTGTATCATTGGAAGTTCTACTTGAGATACTTCTATTGTGCAATGTTTTGGATTTCTAGCTATGTTGTATGATGATGATTGACAGATTTATTACCTAGCTATAAGGACCTAGGAGCTACTTATTGTTTGAAATTCACAACATTTTCAACATTTTTCCACATATAAATCCCTACTCCTTAAATTTTGACATCATGAGCTTCTATAAAGGAAATACCGCATACCTAGCCTATTTTCAACAAGGGACAAACATTACAAGGATCACAACCTATATACTTGTAGTCACACATTGCAAAAGGCTAATACGTTGGGTTGAATTCTTTTGTATGAGCTCATAATATTGATACACCTATGTTGGGACAATGCACTTTCAAGTTATATGAGATTCTACAAAGGGAGATACTATATAAGTACATTACCATGGGGTATAAGAATTATAGGCACCACAACCTAACTAAGTACAATTGTCATAACAAGTTTTGTATGGGTTTTATCCCTTCGACGAGCTTATGATGTATGCAAAAGTCATAGAGTTTCCCAATATCATTACTGATGAGCTTCTAAAGGGGGGTATCACATCCTTAGCTTGTGTGCAATGATGAATGTGGATGGTAGGTGCCACATCCCAAGGGGACTTGCCATCCTTAGCTTGTGTGCAATGATGAATGTAGATGGTAGGTGCCACATCACAAGGGCACTTGCCATGCCCTTCCCACTTCAAACAATCTAGGTATAGGGTGGTTTCTTCATTGCAAGGGGTCATCACTTTTACAATACTATAAAGGATGAAAATGGTTTCCCAACATTATGAGCTTCTATATAGGGACATGGGATTATAGGGACTGGGAGGCACCTCTAGCTAATGTCCTTGACTATAACAAGCTAGATATAGGGTAGATCCCTTGCAAAAGCTAAAGATGTTGGCACTACTACATCATTGAATTGACATAGAGTTTTCCAAAATAGAAAATGACTAAATTTATATGCAAGGCCATTCTATGTGTTATGTAAATTACAAGTTTGCATTCAAGTGCTCTAACATATATAATACTAGAACTTGTAATTCTAGTCAACATAATTGCATTGCAGGTACTTACCCTTTGTGGATCGCATGGCTGTGCCTACCCTCTACATCTCTGGGCAGCGTCCTCTCCTTGTGATGCCAGAGACAACTGCTCGTGCTCATTATCTCCTCAAGTGCCACCATCCCCACCTTCCCCATAGAAGAGAGGTGATACCTAGCTATGGCCACTCTGACTTATTCATTGGAGATAATTCACACCATGATGTCTTCCCCCTAATCCTTCACCATATATCTTCCTCATCAAACCTAGAGTTGGCACCTCACAACAAGCAAACCCTCACTTGGGATGTATCTCCACGACATTCCTTCCCCTCAATCGCTCTATTTTTCTCTCCCTTAATTATCATTGTCCTTATCTTACTGCTCATTTTTTCCTTTTGATTCCTTGAAATATATACATATCTTACATTTTATTAAATTGTATTCTTTAAGGTCTCATCGATTTGGGACTCTTCCTCATCAAATGCATACTTGACCCAATACAACACACAAATGTAAACCTATCAACCATTTATTGACCTTGAAGTTAAATGTGATTCAATGATAATTTTTGTTTTTCATATTGAAATATTTTAATTATCCATGTACACATAAGAAAACCAATATTTTATTTTCACATATTGACTCATAGTATCATCAGATCTTGACATTACATGATGTGAATGTTAATGAGTACGCTCTCTAGAAATATTCATAGTACAATATGAGTAAGATATTTGATTAAGTATTTGTGTGGGTTAGATATAAGATGCATGCTTAAATGAAAGGATACCCTTTTAAAAAGTGGTTATGAGTACCCTCTATAGAAATATTTGCAATACAAATTGAGTAAAATATTTGGTCAAGTATTTGTATGGTTTAGATATAAGACACATGCTTAAGTTCAAGCATACCCTTTTAAAAAGTGGACACTATCATAGTAGAAAAGAAGTATACACTTATAACCTTGAACAAATAGTCTCACTTAGAGTGAGGCATGTGACTTCTTGTATATAACCTTATATTTATCTTTTCCCCTAAATTTGAGAGAAAACTATGAATCCATTGAGACAACTGGTCAAACCAATCTCTTGGATCTATCATACAATGTAAAGCAAAATATAATGCCACCTTATTCTTGGTTTCTTGTATTTTATGAATTACAATACCTCTGTTTCGGGCATACATCATAAGAAAACAAAGAATACAATAGCACATCATCGCTTTAAAAATACAGAACATGAATACGAGTATACTATTTGTGCAGACTTCAATCACCATAGCTGAAAGTTTTAGTGATTCCATAATGCAAATCAAAGATTCAAACACGTAAAGATCATGACACAATTGTTAAGAACAGCCTGCAACAGCCATAAAGACATGGTGCTGCCTTCCTATCTGTATATTAGAATCACATGACTGACTTCAAGAAAAGTCACCACATGAATACCAGAATCATTGCCCTGACATACATGTAATCAGTCTCGTGACATTGTAAGACACATTTACATAGGTTGATTCATAAATGAAAGTAAAAGACTAAGGTTACTAATGGAATTCATGGCCTAGGGATTTATGCCCCTAACAACCTTTACTAATGTGACATCCTCCTTCTTTGCCCAAGGAATGCTTGTTTCATGAGATTGAACTTTAGTCAACTAGTTTCACATTTATCTCCAAAATATTTTTATTCATTTCATCATTAGAAAAAGATAAAAGGCATCATTGGTTATAAGAATTTACCCAAGACAAGTTTACTTATAAGCTCATTAAAATGACCAAATGGTGTTGCTTTTCCTTAGCTTTCTGCATAACTAAAGCCAAAAGTCTGAGCTTGTTGGCTATAAGAAATTTGTAGTATTTTGGAAAATAACTACAAATTTTGTCAAATCATAGCAATTTTCTAAAGAAAGGGAAGATAATTTTAGTAATTATGGACACCTTTTAATTTGCAATTGCTTAGCTTGAGAGCAAGCTTTACACTAGGAGATGTGGGTTAATATTCTTTTATCCTTGAAAAAACTTAGTGTTATCCAATTTATCACTTTGCTAGTGAGAAAAATATATCGTATTTCCTTCATAGAGAATGAAGTAAAGATCTCTTGTCCCACATATCCTCCCTTTTGATTAGGCCTTTTTTATGCAAACTATGCAAAAGCCGAGAGGTAAGATCGGAGCCCCAAGAGGAACACCAAGGAAAAGAGAATTCTCTTGCAAGAAAATCTATCTTGTAACATAAACAAGCTTTTTTATTAGGTTTTATATGATCACAATGAAGAAAAGAACACCAGGCACAACAAATCTTCATGCAGCATCATGTAGATCTCCCACGGATTTGATAGAATCAACCATATTCTTCAATATCTTCACAAAATCCATCAATAGAACAAAGAAAGCAAAGGAATACACCATCTTTGAATGGAAATACATCACATAGTATTCATCTTCAATATCTTCATAGTCTTCTCTCTCAATCTCTCACATACAATCACTCTGTTTTAGTAGAATTGACTATCTGTGACTCTCTCTCTCTCTCTCTCTCCATCAATAATACATCATATCCTCACTACAATCTCTCATAATCACTCTTAATAATCCTTCTTAGGTCGTGGATACCCCTCCCAAGAGGTATGTCTGATATAAAGAGTCACCAGAGCCACTACAATGTCCTTTCACAGCTCACCACAGTCACTTCACTCTAGTCTTTACTTGAGTCTTCAACAGCTACTTCTTTCACTTCTTTTAGCTCTTTTGCACTTGTATTAACCTCTTTCCAAGGCTAGAAAACTTTCCCAAGCTACACATACATTCTACAGAACACATACAGAAGGTCTACAGAACAGTCACAGTACAGTACCAGAACAGCTACAGTACAGTTACAGTACAGAAACAGAAGCTCTACAGAAGATCTACAGAAGGTCATCAAAACCTCATAACTCATACTCAAACCATTCCAACCCATCAAAAACTATTCAATAAACTTTCACAAGATCTCAATCTTCATCAATCATCAATCCATGCTTCATACAGAAGACAATCAAAACAAAATAGAAGCTATACAGAAGGTATACAGAACCAATCAGAACCTATCAGAACATCACAGAACCTCACATCTCCACTAATAAACATCATCAGCTTCCAAAACATAATCAATATCATCCAAAACACTCTCAAACCACTTCCAAACCAATCAAGTATCTCATAAAATCAACCATTCAGCTCTCAAAAATAACAAAAATCAGCCAAAAAATAGGTCATTTCAACACAACATATCCCCACACTTAATAAGGAAGCGTCCTCGCGACCCAGGAAAAAGGGAATATAAGTTCATTCAAAACTGAACTTTGATCTTCAATAAATCTTCAAAAACAATCCATCCAACCACGACCCCAACTTATCACCTGTATCTGATATAAAAATACAACGAAAGGAAAACCCTTTATACATTAACACTTCTTATCAAACTGGAAATCTCAACAACTTATAAAGGATATAAGAGGTTTCTTCTTGTTCTTCTGCATCAGTATCTTCAACTATCCATCCACGACCTCATCACCACAATTCTCCAAAAATGTAGCTCGCACGAAAGCCAATCTAATAGGCAACCACCACGATCTTATTACATCAATTAACCCACAACACAAACACTACACACAACACAATCATCTAAACGACTCCTCCAAAAAAGAGAGATTTGATCATTAAAAATCATCCACTATACATTGGAAAGGTATCAATGAAGATGATCCCTCTTGAAAGATTGGTGATTTCGGAAACGATCCATAGACAAGGATTCATCTACAAATGTCTTGGGAGGATTCTGAAAAAACTGAAGGCAGCACATTCTTTCCAACAAGACAAGGTATCTGCTAGGCAAACACAGGGCATGAAAGTACAATACATCCAGCTGCTGCTGGGAATCAATGCTCACATTGACATTCATGCATAACTTTGGAATAGGCTTTGAATCATTATGAGAATGCCTATGCATATACGCCAGATACCAAGCAAAATGAGCTGTTAATCTCACCGAAGGATCCAGAGACTGTGAATACTGCTGAGAAAATGAATATAGTTCTGGCAGCTGTCCAATCTCCTAGAATTATTGGCCAGTTTATCTGAGGTCCTGTAAGAGAATCATTCGAGCTCCATCCCCTTCGTCTGGAAATCTGATGATCAAACCCGTCATAGTCACTAACCAACTGAGGTGGTTGAGATATAAAAGTGGCAGGAGATGGAAGTGAAATAAGAAAAAGTGGATGAAGAGATGGGTAGGAAAAATCATAAAAAGAAGAATAATTTAAAGAAGGAGTGGCTGAAAATTTTAGAGAATCACTTAAGAAGGGTGTTAACTGATAAATAGGAAAGGTAGAAGGTACATGAATGGATGGAGAAGAACATGGTGGAGAAGGGGAAAATACTCTATCCACGATAAAGGAACAGTATGTAAATATGGGAATTTGAGGAAAAGATTGAGGTTGGAAAAGAAGGGGTAAGATGGTTGTAGAATTGGTTTGATAGAGGGAAATATATATATCATAACGGTGAGCCATTTGTTGGTAATACAGTAGGGTAGGAACAGAAGGACCTAAGATAGATCTTCTCTAATAGGCATAAAAAAAGGTAGAATCAAATGGATTATATTTGGAAAGATAAGCTAAGAGATCCACCCTCAGTTCATTAGTACTCTGGACATAGGTAGGGGCTGTGTTCTGTCTTTGATTCAGGACCACAGAATCAATCATGGAATGCCAGGAATTATCAGGGCAAGTAGCCACTTTGGAGGAGTAACTCTGAAACATGTCATCTATTCGCAATTCCAAATGGTTGACATGCAAAACAGCTTGTAAAACCACGTCTCCCACATACCAAGCCATATCCACTTCATCTAGAATCAACAAGTCTCCTCGTAGATACATATATGACATCAACATGGTAAAGGTCGTGACAGAATCTTCAAACACCATACGGACCACCTCTGTCAGCAACTCAGCAGATCAAGCCCCACTCCAACCATACTCTGGAAGAGGAAGATCCATCGTGGAAAGCTTCATGTAGAAGGCCAACTTCTGTAATTGATAGTGGACAAAGAAAGAATGGTATGGAGGAACATATTCCTGATACTGCTCAAATGTAGACCATAACAAGTCCATTCTGGATTGCAATCTTTCCACTTTATCTTGGAATAGAGGACACAAGGTAGCCTGTCTCTGAAGAGCTGCCAAGTCCTGCTGTGAGAGAGAAGGGATCAAGGGAACATGAGGGCTTGGAGGAATAGACCGTGACTTTGCCAGTTGATCTTGCAACTGCTTGATTTGGGAAGCTTGTGATTCCACTGTGTCATTAGCAGTCTGTAAGGCTGAAAGTTTGACATCTGAAAGAGTTTGGAACTCTTGCGCTTCTTTGGACATCCTCTCCTTCTCCTCTGAGAGGCTAGTAACCTCTGATTGAGCCTCTATTATTTGAATCTTCAAAGAAGATATCTCATCTCGTTGGGTTTGAATCAGTTGGGTTTGTTACTCCATCTGCTTAAACAAATCTGCTAGGGTATCCTTAGCAGAGGCTAACTCGGATGTTGCCTTATGCAACTGGTCCTTAGACTGCATCAGTTCTTCATAAAAGGAAGCGTACAGCTGTTGAACACAGGCTGTCACTGATAGTTCAATGGAACTCTGAATGTCTTTACATAGGAAAGGAATGGCATCTCCCGAGACTAGACTGTTCAGTGAGGGGACTGATATATCCAACGAACCTTCTCGATGTACTCTGAACAGGTTATTACATGTGAGATAACCAGGGAGATCACTGCTAGAGGTAGCAGGAATGGGCACTGAAGGAAGAACTGAAGGAGCTTTATCTACTACCCGCTTCAAGCGTTTGCGCTGTATGGCCAAGGGAGGCGGAGAATCCAAATCCTCTATATCAATTGGTTCTGACTCATCTGAAGGTGGAGGAGGAGGTACTGGATCAGATGGAGGAGGTGGAGGCACACTCTTCTGTAAACCTGAGTAGGTCAAGAAGGCAGACAAGTACGATCCATAGGTGATATTGGTAACATTGCCCCTTGTGACTTTGATGAAATGTTGATACATCTTAGTGAGTAGGTAAGTGCTCCAATCAATAGCTACTCCTTTTAACACCATCCTTGAAGCTGTAAAGAGCTCTTTGGACAAGTAATGGGATGGCGTTTTTGCAGGCATAAACCTGTCTTGCAGAAACTGACAGACCAACTTCCACACATGATCAGTAATCATGGAAAAGGAAACTCCTGAAGAGTTGATCACCTTCTTAACATCCAGAATTTCCCTGGTCTGTTTTTGTAACAGCTTCAAAATCTCTTCATTAGAGAAAAGCTGGCGAGTTGTAACAAAGGGTTCACCTTTGGAGGGAAGAGACAGAGCCTTCCCGAGGCCTCGAGGTGTCAAAGTCATGGAAGTACCCTGGACCAGTCCCGACTTCTTGTTGTAGGAGGCCAGAAACTCGTCACACATCGATGGATCCTCTGGAAGCAATGGAAAGGAGGCAGCCACGAAAGGTGCGAGTCCCGCCTTCGTGAGAGGCTCAAAAGTGAGTAGGGAAGAGTAATCCCTACTGACTAGTGGGACATACTGGATAGGGGGAGGAGCGTGAGAAGGTGCCATTCAGATGGTTACACACACACCACAAACACAGACAAACAAGGAGAATGCCTGCAAAGCAACAGACAAAAACCAAGGATAAGATATCAACCAAAGTGGTAAAACGTGACTCGACCAACTATCCCCAAGCAAACCACAACCTAAAAAAAATTCAACATGACCTCTAGACATATGTGACCGAAAGCTTCATGCTATGCAACATGCAAACACCCAAATCCCCATATCAGGCAATAAAGAAAAAACTACACACCGTACCCTTAACCGTAACAAAGAAACTGGAACCAAAACATAACAACAACCCACACATAGCAAGACCATAACTTTGATAAATAGGTTTGACCATGGAGACAACTCTGAAGACTTCGCATACCCATCCCACGAAACGAGTTCATTAAAAAGGGGAAATAAGTGCAGTGAGGGGAAATTAATTTAATGAAAGGTTCATTTTAATAAATTATTAAGAAATAGGTGAATTTTTATTAAGTGATAAATCTTATCAAGAAAATGACGGTTCCTTCTTAAAATTTTAATTACTAATTATTAGGTTAAAGCGGTGCTTTAATCCGAATCCCAGACTTCGATACCCAAACTGGGTCTCTAAATGCAAGTTCATTTATTAAAAATTAAGGTGATGTGGAGCGCTTTTTTGCCAGCGCGTGCTCTTGTGATGGCTGGTTCATTTTAATTAAAAATGTTAAAGTACCTCTTAAGTGCACTTAGCGCGTGCTAAGTGAACGGCTGGTTTATTTTTAATTAAAAATGGTGTGTTTAGTGCGAGCGCGCGTGCCATGGTGGTGTTTAGGGTTCATTTTAATAATTAACCGTGAGTTTTGGAGTAGCAAAAAAAAATAAAAAATAAAAGGAAAAATACCTGGTAGTGGGTGTATGTGAATGCAAAGAATGCGCTCTCCTCAATCCAAAAGGTATCTGGATTTTGTTCTAGATTTTTCAGTGTGTGTTTTGAATGAAAAAGGATTTGTTATGAATTTAGGTGTTTAATGAAGTATTTTTACAGCTTAAAAAATATGCCAAAAATAAGTAAAAATGTGAATAAAATTTTTAGGAATTTTTTGGCAATTAATTTGGAAATTTCTAGCATTTTTAATGATTTTTTTTTATTTTTTTGGGCATTTTGAAAAGAATTTTTAAATTTAAAAAGGGTTTGAATTTTTTTTCTTATGAAATTTCAGTTTAGAAAAATAGTGCAATTTAGTACAGAAAGATTGGGGATTTTTAAAGATTTTTCTGTAATTTTTTTGTGAATTTTAAGTGTTTTTTAATGATTTTTTTAAATTTTCAATGTTTTTTAAAGGTTTGCGGGTTTTTGAATTAAACAATCCGCGAAAATACCCAGAAATAGGCTGCGTGGCAGCTGCATGTGAACAGCCAGCTAACAAGCTCCTGCACCCGCACACGAGCAATCACGAACAATCACGTGCGTACACACCCTTTTGCGGGTGAGAATGGACAGAGAATGGGGGCTGCAGGTTGCTGCTGGAGTCGGCGATTTCGGCGGGTGGGAACAAGGGCTTATAGAGGGGTGTGGGTGGTGGGGTTTCTGCAGGGGGGGAACAGGAGCTTGGGTGGGGTTTGGTGGGTTATCTGCGGGTGTGGGGTTCTGCGGGTTTCTGGGGGGAGAACAGGGGCTTGTGTGGGGGTAGGGTGGTTTGGTGGTGAGAAAGGGGGCTTAGGTGGGGGGTGAGAGGGGATTTGTGTCTGTGGGCTTCGGTGGGGGTTGGGTAGGTTTGTGTGTGTGTTTGGGGGGAAGGGGGGCTTGCAGGGGGTGGGAGGGTTTGCATGCTTTGGTGGGGGTTGGGGTAGGTTTGGTGGGTAATGGGGGGAAGGGGGGCTTAGATGGGGGTGGGTGGGAATGTGGGATGGTGGGGGGGGAAGGGGGCTTACAAGGGGTAGTGTGGGTGTGTGTTTGCAGTGGGGGGAAGGGGGGCTTAGAGGGGGTAGGGTGGGTGTGTTTGCTGGGGGGGAAGTCAACGGGCCAAGCGTGCAGGGCAGGTGGCAGACAGGACGCGGGCGCCATGGCACAGGGCGCAGGCACAGTCGGCGAGGGCACAGGCGGGCTCCGACGTGGCGGCAGCAGCGTGGGACGGACAGCGTCACGGGCACAAGGCGGGGCCATAGGGAGGGCGACGGCGGGCGTCGTCAGAGGTGGTGTCCAGGGCGCGGGAGCAGGGCGCAGGACAGCAGCGAGGGCGCATGGCTTCTCGGGAGGGGTGACGGTGGCCTCAGGCGGCATCAGCAGAGGCGTCGGTGACGTCAGCAAGGAGGGAGGAGGCCACGGCGTTGGCGAGGAGGGCGGGTGGCGTCAGCGAGGAGGGCGTCAGTCGATAGAGTGGAGAAGAGAGGGGAGGAGAGGAGCAGAGGAGGAGGAGGGGAGGAAGGAGAGGAGTAGGGAGGAGAGGGAGAAGAAGAAGAGGAGGAGGGGAGGCGGGAGAGGAGGGAGGGAGGAGAGGAGAGAAGCAGAGCAGGCAGGAGAGGAGGGAGGGAGGAGAAGAGTAGGGGAAGGAGAAGGAGGAATGAGGAGGAGGAGGGGAAGAAGAGGAAGGAGATGGAGGTGGAGAGGGAGGAAGGAGAGGAGGAGGTGAAGGATATGGAGGGGGGAGCACGCAGGGAACGGGAAGAGAGAGAGAGGGAGGCAGCTGGGGTGGGGAGGGGTCGGGGAGAGAGAAGGGGGGGGGGATAGGGAAGGGTGTGGGGGGGGGGTGGAAAGGGTGGGAGGGTTGGGTAGGGGAGCCCATGGGATGGGGGTGGGGATAGGGTGAAAGGGGGGGGGTTGCCCATGGGTTAGGGGTGACTAGGGGGGAAGGGTAGGGGGAGGGGTGGTCAAGAAGGTGCCCAAGGGAGGAAATGGGCGGGGGGGGGGGGGGGGGGAGGGGACATGAGAGAAAGGCGTATCCCTGTCCCGCGCGTGTGCGCGGGGCGGGTAAAAAAATTTACCGTGACGGGATCGAAATAGTGCCGGGATGGCGGTACGGGCCACATGGACGCGACCGGAGCGCGTGGAGGCGTGGGAAATTGAAAACAGGCACGTTCACGCGCGGAACGAGTCTCGTGAAAACACATAAAAAAAAAGAAAAATTAATATCTCCCAATCCGAACGTCAAAACGAAATGCCATAAAAACAAAAAGTGGGCAGGACGGTAGGGGGAAGATAGGGAAAATGTGCAACGAGAGTTCCGGGGGGGGGGGGGGGGGGGGGGGGGAGGGTAAAGGGCGTTCACGTGCAAAAAACGTAAAAAACGGATCTAAAAACGCAATTAAAAATTAATATCGGAAGAACCGTGCATCGAAACGAGGTGCAGGAAAAAGGAAAAATGTGTAGAAGGACGCGCCCGACAATCCTATCACGTCAAAACATAGTTCCGACTGAGATAAGATGCGTTCACGTGGGAAAAACCCAAAAAACAGACCTGAAAATGGGATCGAAAATTAATATTGGACGAACCACTCGCCGGAATGACATGCAATAAAAAGGAAAAATGTCTGCAGGAAGGGGGAAACAGGATTGTCATATCAAAACGCAGTTCCGGCTGAAGTAGGAGGGGTTCACATGCGAAAAACACTAAAAATACATCCGAAAACACATTTAAAAATTAATAATTAAAAATCTAGAAGTCGAAAGAGAGCGGAGGAAAAAGGAAAATGGTGGGGGAAGGCACGGGGGACACGACTGTCAAATCAAACTGGAATTCTGATGGAAAGAGGGCAGGTTCTCATGGAAAAATGTCAAAAAGACGCACGAGAAAGTCTTGAAAAACCGTAAAATTAATATTAGACAAACCGTGCATCGGAAGGACATGGAGTAAAAAGAAAAAATATCAGCGAGAAAGTGGTTGTCAGGGCTATGATGTCAGATCACGGTTCCGAAGCAACCAAAGCGCGTTCACATGGAAAACCGGCTAATGGGAGCAAAAGGCTTCAAAAATAAATAACGCGAGAACTGTGCACCGGAACAGGGGTGGGTAAAAAGGAAAAATGGTTATTTCGAAGGGATAAACAAGTTTATAAGGGTGGATGTGGATTTCGGTGAACGTAGGGTGCATGCACATGACAGGACCGCAAAATCAGGGAATGAAGGAAAACTACAAGGGAATAGCCCTGTGGGTGGGTGGAAAATGGACGGATAGGCGGGAAGGGACCCCATTAGGGTAAAAGCAAGTCATGGCATAGAGGCATGAGCAGGTGGAGGCATATGCAGAAGGGTATGCAATGTAGACGCGATGGGACGCGTCTCCACACTTAAAACCTTAACGGATAGGGTGAACCGAGCAACAGGGACCTAGGACCACATAACAGACCATCCGCTAACGTCCCCACACTTAAAACATGAACATCACTGAGAAATAGAAGGTGTAGGGTTAGAAAAACTTGGCCCATATTGTCGAGAATCAAGGTTGATTGTCGATGGCACGTCCTGTGTTGTTGTCGGCTGCAGCAGGAGGTACCAAGGTATCTTCTCAGCACACGTCCTTCATGGCAGGGACCACGCGGCAGCACTCGGGGAGGTAGCTGGTTGAAGGAATCGCATGAAATTCGTCGAGGGCGAGGGATATTACACTCAACTCACAGTCACTCATATGGAATGAAAGAACTGTCACTCGCCCCATGACTAATATCACTCGAAGAAAGTAAGAGAAAAACCCATGGCTCACATCCCGGTTTAGGAATCGACAAGGGGGATGGTGCAGAGGGAGTATGCCAGGGTGCATAGTTGATGGTGCATTAGTGCGTCCAACCCATCTGGCATAAGTGCAAGGAGGAAGGCAAGGGAGCCTGACAGTGCAGTGTGCAGAACAAGGTGACGTGCTCTGTGATGATGGTAGAGAACCATCCCGTGGATGCATAGGGAAACGTGAACATACCTGACTCCAAGTGTCGTAACGTCCCTCAATCTCACCTCTCGGTAAATGATTGAAGAAACTCCAGTCACACTCAACCCACCCTCTGTCTCACGCTCTGCTGATAGATACAAGAGGGCAGCCCTTTCTTGAAACCCATTGATGTTATCCTCACGGTCACTTGTGCAAAGGTTGTATGCCTTGTGTGCATTTGATGGTGCAACTGTGCATCTCGCCCTGTGCTGGCACACGGTGCGAGAAGGAAGGCCAGGGGGCCTTATAGTGCAGTGCACAAAAACAGATTGTGCTTTGTGCATTGAGAGGCCCATCCCGTACGTACAACACTCCATTCACACATCTTACCTCTCATTTGATTTGAAGGAAAAAGACTGGTCACTCGCCCCACCCTCTGTCTCACACTCTGTTGATAATTACAGAGGGCAACCCATACTCACTTCCCCATCCAGTTAGGATGAAAGCTCGCGTCACTCGATTGTTTGTCGATGAAGATCGCGTCATCAGTTGTTGAAGAGGCGTACCTAGGGAGGCAGCCATCAAATCGAACGTTGTGTTGGATAGGAACATGGCATTTGCTAGAGGACAGTTGGACACTCTGCAGAGAGACCCAGGACACAGCGTACCAAGGGAGGCAGCTTCAGAACTGGATCCTGGAAATTTCAATTGATAAATCCACTTTCCAGACTGCTGGGTGTTGCCACCTTTTCCACAGCTAGCTTCTCGCCCAAGGGTGTTAACCACCTTTTCTTGGAACAAGGCCTGCTATGACAGGGAATTTCTTCCTTTTCTCCCATAACAAATTTTTTTCATTTTTCTTATCTTTTTTTTTTCTTTTCTTGTTTTCCCCTATTCCCGAGGGTGTTTCCACCTTTTCTCGAAGAATAGGGCGGCATGACAGGGACCGAAGTCCTTTTCTCCCATGACCGATATTTTTTTTCTTTTTCTTTTGTTTTTCGATTTAAGCAAGGGAATGGTAGAAATACCATTTTTCAGAACCCATCTCGCCACTGCCACTGGTGGAAAATAGAGGATAAGAGATCAGGGCAGGAAGGTGGGACTGAGGGGACAGAGGGTTGTGTCCACTTCATCAGAAGTGGTTGAAGAACTATTATCAGAAGTAGCATCATAAGAGTGATAGTGCCATGCCAACGAGGGAAAGGATCAGGTGACCGTGATTGTCAAGATCCCCAAGGAGGGAAGTACTTCTTCAGGCGATATCCATTGATCAGGAAGGGATCATTAGAGGCATCAACGGTCTGCACTTGGACAGAGCCATTAGGGTTGACGGCAAGTACCTTGTATGGGCCCATCCACCGCTGTTGAAGCTTGCCAGGAAACTTGCCAAATCGTGAATCATAGGCTAGGACCAAATCACCTTCTTTGAACTCCTTGTGCTTGATGAAGCTTTCGAGCTTGCGTGGCTTCCATGCACTGTAGAGCCATCCTGTGAGTTTCATCCAAACATTCCAGGTGCAGGAGATGGCATTTCAGTGAATCATCGTCCCCTAAACGCTCTTTGATAGCCACTCGCAAAGAGGGTAATTCCAGTTCAATAGGGAAAACAACTTCTGTACCATACACCAGCTGGAAGGGTGTCTGTCCTGTTGCTGCTTTATGGGAAGTTCTGTACGCCCAGAGGGCCTCTGTAAGTCGATCATCCCAATCAGCCGATTTGCGGCAATTGTTCTTGTCAGGATCGAACAGAGGATGCGATTGGTGACTTCGACTTGGTCGTTGGCTGTGGGGTAATAAGGAGTGGACTTGCGATGGCGGATCTTATACAGCTCTGTCAACTCTTCCATGACTTTATTAATGAAATGAGTGCCTCTGTCACTTACCAGCTCTAAGGGACTGCCAAAACGGGTGATGATATTCTCGTACATGAACAGGGCCACGCTGTTACCATCGTCCCGCTTTAGGGCTTTAGCTTCACACCACTTTGTGACATAATCCGTACATATGAGGATGTATCTGTTCTGCTTCCTTCTGGTGGGAGGATTGATCGGGCCTACGAAGTCGATGCCCCACTTCTCAAACGGCTTTAAAGAAAGGATAGGTTGCAGTGGCATGGCACTTATCTTCGTGGGTTTTCCCATTCTCTGACAAGCATAATATCTTTTACAGTAATCATAGGCATCCTTGTGAATGGTAGGCCACCAGTATCCTGCGAGCAAAGCCTTCCTGGCTGTGGCTTCTCCTGCAAAGTGGCCTCCACATGACTCGTCATGGCAATCCTTCAGAACAATTCCAATCTCATCTCCTGCAACATATCTTCTGAGCACTTCATCTTTGCCTTTCTTGTATAGTGCACTGCCTAGCAGGGTGTAGGGGGTTGATTCTAACATAAGCTTCTTCCTTTCCCGACTAGAAATTCTAGGAGGGTACTGTTGGGTTGCCAGTAGATTGGCAATGTCTGCATACCAGGGAGTTACAGTTTCTACCAGGAATAGGGAAGCATCAGGGAGGTCTGGATCATCCTGCTCCTCGTCTACAGTTTGTGGGATACGCGACAGATGATCAGCCATAACATGGGAACGACCAGGTTTGGTAATTACCTCAAAGTCAAACTCTTGAAATAGAAGGAGCCATCTCATCATTCGTCCTTTCACATCCGCTTTGTTCATCAGGAAGGATAGGGCCTCGTGATCCACATAAAATTTAAAGTGGATAGACATCAGATAGTGGCGAAACTTCTCTAGGGCAAACACCATTGCCAAGCACTCCAGCTCTGTCACTGTATAGTTTCGTTCCCTATCAGTGACTTTTTGGCTTGCATAATAGATGGGTTGATCCAGCTTCGAGGAGCCCTTTTGGCAAAGAACTGTGCCTAAGCCTTCAATAGATGCATCAGTGTGTACATGGAACTCTTTCGTCCAATCAGGAGGTTGAAGAATGGGTGCCTCAATCAGACACTGCTTCAGAGTGATGAAGGCTTTGTCACATTCTTCCGTCCAAGTAAACTCTGCATCTTTCCTCAGAAGCTTGTGCAAGGAGGTTGCCTTTGTTGCAAAATGGGCTATGAACCTTCTGTAGTAACCCACATGGCCTAGGAATCCCCTCAACTGTTTGAGGTTGGTGGGTGTTGTCAGAGCTGCGATCTTTTCAATCTTTGCAGGGTCTGTTGATATCCCTTGTGCAGAGACAATGTGGCCCAACAGAACTCCAGAAGAGACCCCAAAGATGCATTTGTCGGGGTTGAGGGAAATCCCATACTCCCGGCATCGATCAAAGCATTGTTCCAGGTGTCCCCAGTGTTCACAGATCAAACTATAGACACAGAAGTCATCCAAATATACCTCAATAAAGTCGTGCAGATGATTTTGGAATGCGGCCATCATGACTCGCTGGAAAGTAACAGGGGCATTGCAGAGCCCAAACGGCATCACTCGATAAGCGTAGGTCCCCCATTCTGTGGTGAAGGTTGTTTTGGATTGGTCCTCTTCTGCTATCTGCACTTGGTTGTATCCACTGAATCCATCCAGAAGGGAATAAAGCTCATGTCCTGCCACTGTGTCTAATAGTTGGTCTATGAAAGGAATCGGGAAGTGATCCTTCTTCGTCTTGGAATTCAACTTGCGAAAATCAACACATATACGAAGCTTGCCATTCTTCTTGGGTACCACCACAATGGGTGAGACCCATTCACTATTTGCCACTGGATAGATGAACTCGGCTTCCAGAAGCTTCAGCAGCTCTGCTTTCACCAATGTGGAATAATTCGGGTTCATTCGCCTCTGTTGTTGCCGTACTGGCTTGGCATTAGGCTCCAAGTCAATATGATGCTGACATATTGTGGGATCAATCCCCTTTAGGTCTTTGTAGGACCACGCAAACACGTCCAAATTCTCTTTCAACAAGTTGTACAAGGTTGACAACTCCTCTTCTGGTAGACTACTACCCACCTTCAAATGGCGTTCAGTGCCATCTACATCCACAAAGGTTAACTGCCTTTCACCTTCTACTTCACGGGTGAAGGTACCACGGACTGCTTCTGGATACAGATCCGACTCCTTCAAGGGAGTGGTGTCCTCTTCTGATGTCCCACTAGAACCAACTTCTTCTTTTGGTGGAGACTTAGGTTGCTCCTTGAGATGTTGAAATGGGATTAGAGCCGTTTTGGGTTTGGTTTTATGATTAATTACCTCTTGGCTTGAAGACTCATCTTCTGATGACGCATCTAGGAACATCACATAACAGGAACCCTCTAATTTCAGTTGGGTTTGTGAGACTGGTGCTTATTGGCACGGTGCATCATCATCATCTTCCTTTGGCAAGGATGGGTTAGGATGGCGAGAGCCACTGCTGAAAGACGGCTTGGTCTTCTTCAACCATTTCTTATAAAGATTTTGCATATGAGAAGATCCATTTACTAGACCAAATGGTACCAGCGCCATTCTGTCCCACAGCATGAGCTCGTCTGCTTCTAATGCTTCTGGAACTTCTTGTTCATATATATCCTCTTCAGGTGGGATAGACTCTTCCATCTTGCTTTCATAACCTTCTTCTTCCATATCATCTCCTTCCTCTTCTGTCTCTGCCTCTGTCTCTATCTCTGGCTCTGGCTCTGGCTCTATAGGAGCTCTGTAAGAGAAGAACAGGTTCTCTGTTTCATCTTCTGCCTCTGTCTCTGGCTCTGCTCTGGCCATATAACAGGGAGAGCAGTACATCAATGCTTCTATCTCACTGTCAGAGGTGATTTTGGAAATCATTCCTGGTTCAGGCAGGAAGTATTCACCCATTGATAATGGCTTTGCATCTTTTGGGAATTGGCTTACAGTATCCACTGTTAAGAAATGTGCCACTGTTTTCTTGGGAAGGATCTGTTTGACAGCATCTTCGTCGGCTGATGTTCCATCTGTAGCCTCATTAGGGGAGTCAGAAGATAATTCCAAGGAGGTGGATCCATGCCCTTTTTGAGAACCATATAGCTTCAGCACCACTTTGTTGGGTCCTCTATCCAAGGTCAAGGTTCCTTTGAACCAATCCGTCCTTGCTCTGGCTTCAAAAAGCCATGGTCTGCCCAGTAACAGAGGGTAAGATGTACCATAAGAGTTTGGCTTCACCACCAGATTAGCCAATAATCTCTTCCAGCCACTGTAGTCTTCACATATGGGAGAATGCCCAAAGGCTTGATTCTGCTCTGATCCGCCAGTCTGATGAGCCATTGGGTTGGTTGCACACCTTATAGGCCTAGATCCTTCATTGTCACATCCATCATACTGTTCACTGATGACCCACTATCAATCAGTGCATTTGCAATAAAGCAGCCTTCTATCCACACGCCAGTCTTTGGGGTACCCGGATCTAGGAAGGCGTTAGCCACATCCACTTCTTTTATAGGCTCTGGAGCTTTGTTGGACTTTGTTGCTGTTGAGGGAGCAATCCTTAATCCACGTCTTCTTGTCAGTATACTTTTGAACCTTTTTCGGCAACTGGGAGACAGCATCAATAATTTTCGGAATGTGAGGTTTGGTTTAAAGGTATCTAGATCTTTGACCAGATCGTATTCCTTAATAGGATCCACTGGCTTCTCTAACCGGTTAGGGAATGGGGCAACACCCATTTTCATTTTCCTTGTTTCTTTCAACAGGAGCATCATGGGAACTTCTTCTGCCACTTGTGGCACTTCCTCCTCTTCTATCTCCTAGACCTCTGGTCCTGTCTCTGGAACTGTCTCTGTGACTCGCTGTGGCACTGTAGTGCTCTGTACGGCATTGTCAGGCTCTGTTATGTTCTGTTCTTCTGGTGGAAGATTGAACTTCACTGTTCTGGCAAGAGGATCATTTTCTTTCTGGATAGGTGGTTCCTTCTTCTTTGCATGCGTGATGGCAGCAACTTCCAATTCCACTAAATTGGAGGTAGGCTCTTGGGCCTTGGCCGGACTATCAGTAGCACTATTTTTCACTGGGACTGGGCTTGGATAGTCTTTTGCAGCGTGGCCTTCTCCTTTGCATCGACTGCATAAGGGCTTATAATCCACTGACCTTCTGGGATTTGGACAATTTGGTGAAATGTGTCCCTTTTCTCTGCATCTGTAACACTCCACTTCTGATCTCTGACCACCGCCAGACTATCTTCCTCTGTAACTTTGGGATGGAAATCTTCTGGGTCCGAAATTAGGGCCAAACTCTCTAGGCTTGGGTCCAATATCATGTGTTGTCATTTTGGATTCCAGCAAGTTGAATCTTGCGTCTTCTTCCTCCCTTCTCCTATCATGCATCTCCTTCAGAGAGCAAATATCCTCTGTATGGTTCTTCCGCAAACAGTAGAAACAGAAAGCTCCAGGAATGGTTGGTTTTCGTGTACATTCAGTGGCTAAATGGCCTGCTTGATGACACTTACCACACCAAGTATTTGACCGCATCACATCTCTTCCTGCTCCTGCAACGTTGGATATGCTAGCGGTATTCACTTTCAGCATCTGCAACTGCTCTATAATCACATCCATCAACTCCTTTTTGATATTTGCAACTGAGTTGGATAAATAATCCTTCAAGCTTTCTCCTCCTGAGATACTGGCAGTAGGGTTTTGAGGAGTCTCTATAATCATTGCATAAATAGGTGGGCTAGTACAGAGGGATCTCTGTTCTGATTCTGATTCAGAGCTCCTGCTTGAACTGTTGGCTCCAGTTGGTAGGGTTCCACTGTTGATGCTGATTTGGCATTGAGGAAATTGGTTGGGACCATTGTTGTTGTGGTTGAACCATCATTTGAGGCATGGATTGTGGCCACTGTGGATTTGGTGCACTGTACTGTGATATTGGGGGCATCTGTTGGTAGGGGTAGGGGACTGTCCCTGGGACTGCATTTGGTGGGTACATCATTCCTGGCATCAGAGGAGGTAGGACTCCTCTTCCTGGATTCATCGCAGCTTCCACTTCATCGTACAGTCTTGCACCTTCAGTTGTAGCTTGCAGTGTGGCTGGTCTTTGCAGCTCCACAAACTTACGGACTTCTGGTTGTAATTCTTTGAGAAACACCCCCTTCTGAATGCCATCATCTAGATTATGGTTAGTCCATCTCTTCAGGATGGATTCCATTCGTGAGACATAAGCTTCTACTCTTTCTCCAGAGGACTGACTTAGGTTCATAAATTCCTCTCGCATCTGCTCTTCAAAACCTTCACGCCTGAATTTAGTGAGGAAGGCCAACTTCAGGTCGTCCCATGTGCCAAAAGTTCCTGCTGCTTGTCTCTCATACCACTGAAACACCGCGCCCTTGAAAGTGGCAGGGAATATTGCTAACCAATGCTCAGGGGTTCTGGCATTGTTAGCCACACATGCTACCATAAACTCTGCTACATGAAGATCAGGGTCTTCATTGTACTCTCCCTTAAAAACTGGCAACGGGACTACATTCGCTGGCCTGTCATCAATATTTCCAGGACGGATCTAGCTTGGAAGTGGGCCTCCAGCAGGAGGAGGAAGGGCTTGATGTGCCATTGGGACTTCTGTAAAGAGTTCCGCAAGGGCGTCAAAGGCGGCTTCTGCTGCGAGCTTGTTCTCAGCTTTGATTTTTGCTTTCTCTCTTCTCACGTACCTCTGGACTCGTTCTAACGCTTGCCTCTTTATTGCGTCATTCATAAGGGGGTTGGCTCCACTATGTTGTTAGTGCTCCACAGAGGGTTAACAGAAGGCTTCAGTCTCTGGAGGACTCTCTTGCTAACATTTCTTCTACTTCTTTCTTTTCAACGTCTCTGAATTCTGCTTTCATGCCACTGCACAGAGGAAGGTATTCGGTTCTGAAGGTGCCAAAATGCATACGTCTGAGCATTGTGGTGGTGCCATCATCATAGTAATGCCAGCTTCTGATGGTTTCAACAATGTATGTTATAAACAACACTCTGTCTACCAACTTCCAGTGGGTTGCCAATTGAACAAACAGAAGATTATCAGTGCACCAAGCATCCCATGTATCTTGCTGTTGAGCATCCACGAACAAATTCCAACTCTTTTCCTTCTTGTCTTCGTGAACCTCTACAGACCAAGACTCCTGAAGCTTCTTCACAATCTCCCACTTGATGATGTCCGGAAACTTCTCAATGAATGCCAAATCTTCCATTGATGGTCATTCTCTCTGTTTCTGCTCTTCAATTTGTTCCCAAACAGTTTGCCACCAAGATGCAAGTTTCTGCTGCTTCAACAGGAAGAGGAAACATTGAATTCTTCTCTTCTTGGCAATGCCATTTCCTTCATTTTCAGCCTCTTCTGGTGCTTGTTGCTGGCAAGATTCCCCGGCTGCGTACCAAAAACATGGAGCCCCAAGAGGAACACCAAGGAAAAGGGAATTCTCTTGCAAGAAAATCTATCTTGTAACATAAACAAGCTTTTTTATTAGGTTTTATATGATCACAATGAAGAAAAGAACACCAGGCACAACAAATCTTCATGCAGCATCATGTAGATCTCCCACAGATTTGATAGAATCAACCATATTCTTCAATATCTTCACAAAATCCATCAATAGAACAAAGAAAGCAAAGGAATACACCATCTTTGAATGGAAATACATCACATAGTATTCATCTTCAATATCTTCATAGTCTTCTCTCTCAATCTCTCATATACAATCACTCTGTTTTAGTAGAATTGACTATCTGTGACTCTCTCTCTCTCTCTCCATCAATAATATATCATATCCTCACTACAATCTCTCATAATCACTCTCAATAATCCTTCTTAGGTCGTGGATACCCCTCCCAAGAGGTATGTCTGATGTGAAGAGTCACCAGAGCCACTACAGTGTCCTTTCACAGCTCACCACAGTCACTTCACTCCAGTCTTTACTTGAGTCTTCAGCAGCTACTTCTTTCACTTCTTTTAGCTCTTTTGCACTTATATTCACCTCTTTCCAAGGCTAGAAAACTTTCCCAAGCTACATATACATTCTACAGAACACATACAGAAGGTCTACAGAACAGTCACAGTACAGAACAGTCACAGTACAGTACCAGAACAGCTACAGTACAGTTACAGTACAGAAACAGAAGCTCTACAGAAGATCTACAGAAGGTTACAGAAGGTCATCAAAACCTCATAACTCATACTCAAACCATTCCAACCCATCAAAAAATATTCAATAAACTTTCACAAGATCTCAATCTTTATCAATCATCAATCCATGCTTCATACAGAAGATAATCAGAACAAAATAGAAGCTATACAGAAGGTATACAGAACCAATCAGAACCTATCAGAACATCACAGAACCTCACATCTCCACTAATAAACATCATCAGCTTCCAAAACATAATCAATATCATCCAAAACACTCTCAAACCACTTCCAAACCAATCAATCATCTCATAAAATCACCCATTCAGCTCTCAAAAACAACAAAAATCAGCCAAAAAATAGGTCATTTCAACACTCAACAAAGATGTAAGGTGTCCGGCCCATCGGCTGTCCAGGCACACTTTTAGCGGTCTATCAAGAAACGAATCTAAGTATCGCTGCCCGGCACTCCCATGGAATGTTTCGAATTTTGTCGCCTAGGGTTTTTCGAATCTGCCTTGCAACGGAACGTTCACGGCCGAACCCACTAGGATCGACCTGAAATTTTGGCTCCTAGTGGCCAAGGTCTCCTAACAGCATTTTAGCGCCATCTTGGACATCCTACTTTACATAGAGATACCCAAGCCGAAGCAGACCCATGCCATACTTGGTTCAAAGAGAATGGGAAACGAGAGGGATGTGGTGCTTGACCTCTCTGCCCGTAGGGCATAGTTCCATTTCGGTCTCCTAAAATGGCATATATCGAGGTTCTATCCTAACAATTTCTAAGGTCAAAGATGGTAAAACCTTGTGAGAAACCTCCCAGTTCACTAGGACCACCGTGGCGTAGGACAGACCCATCAGGGGTTCCATCCACCCGCTTCCCTTAATAGTTTTAGTTTTCTAATTAGGTCCTACCACATTTATGTGCGACATTTAAAATCAGCTTCATTAATTAAGCCTTTTAGGGAATAGGGTTCATTCGCATAATTTATAGTACAAACACGAAAACAGAGCAAAGCAATCTATTGACAAACAAGTTTCTTAACTTATCTTCAAGTTAATCTTTGTCTCCCGCCCATACATGAGAAATTATGTATCCCTTCTGTTCAATAGAAGTATCCCTTCTGCCCTGCAAAAATAACTAGTCCAAATCACATGGCACCACAAATTCAATCCTTTATCTAGAATAGGATCTCCCAACTTGCCCAGATGTTGGGGGCCACGGAGGTCTTCAACTCCACTCTAGACGTAGCAAGGGGTGTCCAGAGATCCACCTGACCAGCAAGCTGTCTAGGAGCGAAACATCATTCTCTTGGTTGGCCTTTTCACCACTTGACCTTTGGCCCATGAATCAAGTAGTGCCCTCTTTGGATTAATCCGCGGTGTGATCATGGAGGTAATCCACCCGTGCAATATCCTTACTTAATTAAATCCTTTAAGAATCCAACACAACAAGGCATTCAGCCCTAATATCAGTTTCTAGGAAAACATTACGCTATCCCCCATGGCAACTTATCATCACAGACCCTTGCCATGAATTTACCATAAATCACAAGTACTTGGAACAATCATCCAAACCACAAACAAACAACCAGTTGAATGTAAAAGCATTTAGGATGTTGTCAGATCAACCAACAAAAACCAATTATATTCTTGCCAAATAATGCAAGAATAGTCGCGATAATATTTCCATTGCATATCTGCTCTTCCCCTTGGGATCCAAGAGTGATTCTATATATAATTTACTTAACACTTGTATGCATAATTTTTAATGTCATGATTATGCCATTCATAACCCCTAACCAATTCTTCCTTGTAATTGCTCTATCAACGAATGAGCCATATGCAACTAGGGGTGCAATTAACTTTCCTTAATATATGCACTTTGCAAGCTCGAACTTTTGAATACGTGAGATAAAATTTATCCCTTTCGATGACCTATACTTATGCTTCATAGTATGGGGCCTAATGTTTCTCATACAAGAATCAAAACAACAAGTATCTATCAATTTGAAAATACATTACTTACGACCGGTACTGCAGTTGGATTGACAGTGATACCTTTGCCCGAAGCTTCATTGCCAATTGTAGAATTGTCATCTGCATGCGACATTCTTCACTTGGAGACCATCGTCTGCAAGTAGACTTAAGAGATTAGGAAGGAAGAATAGATTCGAGATGGGAGAGTGTAAGAGAAGATGGTTAAGTCGAGGATCGAAATAAAGGGAATTGAGCTAACTCTCTCCTTTGCAGCCTCACGGGATAACTATTCTCTCTCTCTCTCTCTTTCTCTCAAGCTTTCTCTCACAATCTCTTAGAGGGGTATCCTTCTCTCTACCTCTCTCTCGCAGCCTCTCGGGGTCTCCTTACTCTCGATATTTTTTAACATATATTTTTAATTAAATAAAAATCCTTAATTATTAACATTAGTTGTTGTTGTTATTTTTTTTTCTTAAGTTGGTCTTTAGCTAGTAATCTTACTAACTTATTAATTGACTAACTAACTCTCAAACTAACCAACTAACTTTTATTGTGTGGAAATATTACATCCTTCTCGGCCACGCTTTTAGTAGTCTATCGAGAAACGAATTTAAGCGTCGCTGCTCGACACTCCCATGGAATGTTTTGGATTTTGTCACCTAGGGTTTCCTGAATCTGCATCGCAACGGAACGTTCACGGTCGAACCCACTAGGATCGACCTAAAATTTGGGCTCCTAGTGGCCAATGTCTCCTAATAGCATTCTAGCGCCATCTTGGACATCCTACTTTACGCAAAGATATCCAAGCCGAAGTAGACCCATGCCGCACTTAGTTCAAAGAGAATGGGGAACGAGAGGGATGTGGTGCTCGACCTCTCTGCCGTAGGGTATAGTTCCTTTCCGGTCCCCTAAAACAGCATGAATTGAGGTTCTATCCTAACAATTTCTAAGGTCAAAGATGGTAAAACCTTGTGAGAAACCTCCTATTTTGCTAGGACCACCTTGCCGTAGGATAGACCCATCGGGGGTTCCGTCCACCCGCTTCCCTCAATCGCTTTAGTTTTCTAATTAGGTCCTACCACATTTATGTGCGACATTTAAAATCAGCTTCATTAATTAAGCCTTTTAGGGAATAGGGTTCATTCGCGTAATCTATAGCACAGACACGAAAACAGAGCAAAGCAATCTATTGACACACAAGTTCCTTAACTTATCTTCAAGTTAATCTTTGTCTCCCACCCATACAAGAGAAATTATGTATCCCTTTTGTTCAATAGAAGTATCCCTTGTGCCCTGCATAAGTAACTGGTCCAAATCACATGGCACCACAAATTCAATCCTTTATCTAGAATAGGATCTCCCAACATGCCCAGATGTTGGGGGCCACGGAGGTCTTCAACTCCATTCTAGACCTAGTAAGGGGTGTCCAAAGCTCAACCTGAATTGAGGAGCGAAACATCATTCCCGTGGTTGGCCTTTTCACCACTCGACCTTCGGCCCATGAATCGAGTAGTGCCCTCTTTGGGTTAATCCACGGTGCGATCATGGAGGTGATCCACCCATGCAATATATCCTTCCTTAATTAAATCCTTTAAGAATCCAGCACAACAAGGCATTCAGACCTAATATCAGTTTCTAGAAAAACATTTCTTTATCCCCCATGGCAACTTGTCATCACACACCCTTGCTATGAATTTACCATAAATCACAAGCACTTGAAACAATCATCCAAACCACAAACTAACAACCAGTTGAATGTAAAAGCAATTAGGATATTGTTAGATCAACCAACAAAAACCAATTGTATTCTTTCCAAACAATGTAAGAATAGTCGTGATAATATTTCCATCGCATATATGCTCTTTCCCTTGGGATCCAAGAGTGATTCTATGTAAAATTTACTTAACACTTGTATGTATAATTTTTAATGCCATGATTATGCCATCCATAACCCCTAACCAATTCTTCCTTGTAATTTGTCTATCAACGAATAAGCCATATGCAACTAGGGGTGCAATTAACTTTCCTTAATACATGCACTTTGCAAGCTCGATCTTTTGAATACATGAAATAAAATTTATCCCTTCTGATGACCTATACTCGTGCATCATAGTATGGGGCCTAACGTTTCTCATACAAGAATCAAAACAAGCATCTATCAATTTGGAAATACATTACTTACGATTGGTACTGCAGTTAGATTGATAGTGATGCCTTTTCCCGAAGCTTCGTTGTTGGTTGTAGGATTGTCATCCACATGCAACATTCTTCGCTTGGAGACTATCGTCCGCAAGTAGACTCAAGATATTAAGAAGGAAGAATAGATTCAAGATGGGAGAGTGTAAGAGAAGATGGTTAAGTCGAGGATCGAAATAGAGAGAATTGAGCTAACTCTCTCCCTTGCAGTCTCACGGGGTAATTATTCTCTCTGTCTCTCTCTCTCAAGCTTTCTCTCACAATCTCTTAGAGGGGTGTCCTTTCTACCTTTCTCTCGCAGCCTCTCGGGGTCTCCTTATGCTTCCTTGTGCCTCCACATGCCTCATATTTATAGTGAATTAGAGAAGAGGGCTTGTGGCTGAGAAGTGGAGCTCTTTGTGGAGGTGGATCTTGGAAAGATAAGTGATATGATACTCAGATCATAAATCTGATGGTTCCATTGGCTGCAAAAGGGGGGTAAAACCCCAAGACACTTGTTTAGAAAGCTCTCAATTCACTCCTTCTTTTCTCTGTTCAAAGTGCTTTCTACTACCTATAGACTGCGATTGCGGGCGTGCGATTTCGCAAATCCCTCTCTTAATTTTTTTTCTTTTTATAAAATCTCCAAACTAACTAAAACATCACTTGTTTTTTCTTTTAAATGACATCCAGTTCTAAAAATCTCCATATCTTTTTAGGATAATATCTAAAATATCTAAAATATATTAGTTTTGCCTAAAATCTAATATTTTTGGACCATCCAAACTATACATATTAATACTAGTGATTAATATAGCTCATAAGTCTCGTTCACGTTGTAACTTCCGTAAAGGGTGGCTACGGTCCTTGTCGATCCGAGAAAAATATAGGATTTATGACTCTCAAAATTTTTAACATATATTTTTAATTAAATAAAAATCCTTAATTATTAACATTAGTTGTTTTTGTTGTCGTTTTTTTTCTTTAGTTAGTAATCTTACTAGCTTATTAATTGACTAACTTTCAAACTAACCAACTAACTTTTATTGTGTGGAAATATTACATAAGAGTACTACTTAAAATACAGAAGAAAATACATAAAGTTAAGACAAACTAAAAGACCAAGTAAAGAATCACGTTGGAAGGAAAAAGGTAAGGATTCACCTCTACTTTTAGTTCCAAATCAATCCTTTATTTAAGGAATTCAATCTAAGCATTAATCAGCCAAAAAAGCCTCAAAATAGGATATCTGTGATTAACTTTCACTATCGATGAGAGTAACGAATGGATGAATAGGACAATGTCGTGCATAGTCAAATGGGGAAGTTCTTTTTGGCAAGCTCCTTTCCCATGTCTTGATTTTAGGAGAGCTTTTATTCCATCATCTAGATCAATGACATCATAGCATATTGTATATCATCACATCATTTAAATCAATAGGTGCCCCAAAAGCTATCACAAAAAAAGGAAAAGAGTAGATTTAGTCTAAATTTGTACTCATTACAACCTAGGCATGTAAAAATTCCAACATGGGGGTCAAGTAATTGGCAAGATAAGTCTTGACCAAAGAAAAAGGGACATAGTGACCACATCATGTGTGTTTTTTGGCCACCTTTCCTTGGGTATCAAGAAAAAAGTCACCACAGCTTACACACAATTTTATATAGCCTTGCCATGTTTGGTTTGGCTTCCAATGAGTCCCATGCATCCTAGTGGAGTCCTACACATTGCCCACAATGCTAGTTGATGCCATGCTCCACAAGTGCAAATTCCTTTGTCAATGGTCTTGATGATTCCTGCCAATAGTAGGTATGTGTATGTATTGCTTCCATCCTTATTGGTCACGCTTCCACCATCACCCACTTCTTACACTAGTTTCTCACACTATATGTAATGATATCTTGCAAAGCATACTCTTTTTGTTTCATGTCCCTAGTTTCCATGACAAGCCCTATCTTGTGAGAATAATTTCCTATAGTATCCAGAGATTTCCTCCTCTTGTGCTAGACAATCTCTTTGTTCCCTTGTAAGGTGCATGGTTCCTTGAACATGGGAGTCCTCTTGACTACTTCATAAACCATATGTGAAACCTATGGTGGGATCAAGGTCTTCCTCACTACCAAGCATGGCAAAGTACTTTTATGCTTGGGACATCACTAATATGTATACTATGGATATATGCATGTTGTTTTATACTCTAAAGCATGGAATTAGCCATGTTGTAGAGTGAGATCTTTTCCTTGAAGCCCTCATCAGTAAGCCATGAACTATGCATGCTCTTTACAAGGGTTGTCCTTGGCATTTGGGAAACCTTTGTGGCACTACTTGCCGACCTGCAACCACATTGGTATATATGTAAGTCAGTGATGTATACCTTGTAGATAGTGATGAATGGAATCACATGTATTGTAAATGCTTAATAGACATCAAGTTTCCCAATGAGCAATGCAGAATTTCCACCAACTAAGAAAAATGTCCATTGGATGGGTTGCTACTCTCTTGCGCATTTCCCTTGCATCACCACTTACTTATCAAGGCTACTTGTGCTTTAGCCCTCCATTGCTCACCATGAAAAGGTGCTCCTTTTGCTTCCCATTTTTGACAGACTTCCTTGTATGCTAGTGTAGGCTTTGCTCCTAGTGAAACAAGTAAGATCTCTCCCTCCTCTCCATGATATTATCAAGGCTACCATTAAACACACTTCTCATGGCCAACCTATTATTACCAACCATAAAATAGGGAAAAATCAATAGACTCATATCCAAATTGCTCAATAAACAACGCCTAGCTAGGAGTGTCCTTTTCTATGATCTTGCATTTGGTGATGGTCATGAGTTCATATTAAAACTTATAAGAGAAAAGCTATTGGATGAAGTCAAGTTAGAATCTAGAATCAAAGTGAAGAGGATTGATTGAGGGTGCCAAAAAAAACTTTTCCAAGTTGTATAAAGTTTAAGGATTTTAATGTATTATTTTAGGCACCATTCATCCATAAGGTGCTCATGTAATATTTTTCAATACATCACTTATAGGTAAAGGACATTTTGTTCTTGTAAACACTAAGTGAGAGGTGATATAATCTCGTGCAAATTGGAAAAATCTAGAAGACTTGCAACAATAGAGGATTACTATAAACTGAGCAAGCTTGGAGCAAGCAACTAAAGAAATTGAGCACGATTTGACCAGTCATGCACATGAATTGATGCAAGGTAAACTATCCTTACACCACACTTTTTCAAGAACAACGCACTTACTCTTTTGGACATGCCGAAAGCATACATGTAAGCCAAAAAAATATTTATGGTTCTATATATATTTTCATTAATAGGAATGCATTCTTAAACTCACACAACCAAACATGTCAGGCTATGATAACCAACCATGTGTAGGCCAGACATAGGAGCACATAGAAAAGTTTAGTGTATGCTTCCCTTAAAAAAAGTTTAGCATATACCTTCCCTCCAAAATCCACCAGCAAACCCAAATAGACCAAAATGTGGAATACATTGCATACTAACCACCAAACCCAAGTTTCTCTTTCACATATAATCACTACCTATCGCATACCAACATAAGGAACATTGTGATGCCCCCATAGTGCTTGATTGATCTCCAACTTTGTCAGAGCTACTTGATCCATAAATTTGTGGACCAAGGGATCCAATCCAAGTAGCCCAATGAACACAAAATATAGATGAACATAAGGCATGTAGGGCTCCTTTTTTGACTCTTGCAGAGCAAAATTAGGATAGGAGCATATTGGAAACTCAGGTTCACAGCATAGGCAACCCCTATCTTCCTTGATTCCACTGTTCAAACCCAAAAAATGTGACACTCACTGAGGACAATTGTAGTGTCACGGATAATTTTCCCTTGCAACAGACAAGCATGGCCAATGCACTCATTATTATCCTTGCTTAATTTCTCTCTCCATCTAACAACACGGCTGTCTCCTCTACTTGAGGGGTGCACATTTCTTGGAGTTGTCTGCATATTTGGTACCTTCTGCTCCACACCATATCCAAAAGAAATCCTACGGAAACCAATTTAGTCCTCTCATCTGAAACTTGTCCCCTTGGCTACCTTCCACACTAATGGTGCTGCTCCACGAAAGCTATGACTTTGCTTATCAATCCTACCTGAGTGAACCACATTCAAGGGACAAAAACAAAACATTTTCTAGCTCTGCTTATCCTTATATTGTCTCCGGCCCTTGAAACATGATGCAGGGACACCCTTAACTCTTCTATTTCTTTCATCATGAAAAAAGGCTACACATCGCTTTATTTTTCCCTACAACACACACCAGCATGTGGATTGACAATTGGATGGTATTCAATGAATAGCCCACTCTTTCACATCCACATCAGTCTCTTTAGGAAATCCCCTAGTGAGTGTCGACCCTTCCCTTGTGCTTGGACAATGAATAGTAACATTCTCATACCTTGGCCTATGACTGTTAGTGTGTCCAATACTATGCTTGTATGCACATTTATCCTCTTTCACATAAACAATTCACTATCCAACACCACTCTACAGATTACTGTTATTGGCTCCTCCTCCAATAGAGTTGATGTTAGATCCACCAAATGTTTTCTTACTAAACCCCTTCTTCCCCCACCATAAATATATTATGTATATTTCTAAGGCTTGGTCTAGAGCCCTCATGGCATTCTACAAAATAAGCTTTACAATGGGCACTTTGAAGAAGTGACATAGCAAGGTCTATAGCATAAAGTACAAGCTAACTTGCTGAGTATATCCAAGGGCTGCCCTCATTGATGCATTCTTGCATTCAAAAAGATTGTTCATAGGTAGAAAGTGACCTCCATCTCTTTGACTTAGCATCCACTTTGCTTGATGGAACCCTCTCACCTCCCACCAAGAAAGATAGGTGTCTAAGGACTATAAATCATCCTTGTGAGTATGACCCAATCTCCAAAATCTAATGAGTTTGTCCTTTGCTACCTCAGCACATACCTCACTTGCGGCATCCCTCCACTGACGGCATAGCTCCTTGTGTTCCTCTTGGATTTGTGGTTTAATACATTGTCTCGTATACTCTAGCATACTCTTTTCCCAATGAAAGGAGCACGATTTCTCCTTATAGTGCATCACATTCCTCTTTCCTTTGTTTGAAAACACTACACTATGCCAGCCAATTTTCCTGAACCTCATTAGCATGAACCTAGCAAACTCCGCTCTTGGAAACCCACATTGACCTATTTGTTCATTCAACAAGGTCTAAAAAAGCACTTGAGCTTTTATGTTTTCCACCTTAAACTCACCAATAGCAATAGCAAGCAACTCTCTAACATATGGGTGATATACATGGGCACTCAATGTGGTCCATCCATGAGTGTGGTGAACATGATCAAAATGCACAAACAAGTGCTCCAATGGGCTTCTAGGTCTTATTTGATTAATGAGGTCTACTCCACTTCCATGATCAATAGTAGACATTTTAAAAACATGTGGCTACTTTGTACGAGCCAATTGATTTGGAAACAAGATGCTATGAAAGTAAGGGTACTACTATTTTGTTCTATCATTAAACTCTAACAGTGCCTCAAGGCCTAACACATACTTTTTTATATTCTGTTTGGCAATATCCATGGTTCTTTTGTATCCTATGAAGACACAAAATGTTAGACCAACATTTAATTCCATGATGAATGACAATGCCTATAAAGAGTATTCACATTTTAGATTGGATAAGAGGAGTAACTCTCTCCAACAGAATCTCAACACCGTGCTCACCCTCGGACTCATTCTCCCCCCCTTAGTCATTTCCATCGCCAAGTTTCTTGCAACACTTGTCTCCACAGTTTTGCACTTTGCATCAAGATCTAGAATGGCTTTATCCTTCACTAAGGCTTCTATAGTTGCTATATTCTTCCTACATACCCTATTAGAGATGGGGTGATTATGATATCCCATGTGTATGGTACATCTAGTGGTATTGACTCTATTGGCAGGATAGTAGTATATGCAACACTTATAGACAGCTAGATACTCTCAGATGATGGAATACTGACGACACACCAATACCCCATCTGCTTGTGTCAAAATACTGATAGAGGGCACATGGCATAACTTGCCCTTCCAATGTGTTTGATTCTATTGCTTAGTGTGTCCATAATACGTGCACTCTAAATTAAAACATCGCAAGTGTCCTACACAAGAGCTACATTGAATCACACCTTCAAAATTATCTTTGGTGCAAGTTTTGTACTCCACCCAAACATGACCATCATGTCTTTGCTCCATCCCCACCCTTTGGGGATGCAAGGAGCTCAAAGACAATGTCTCCATCATATTGAGAATGCAATTCATCAACTTGTATAATAGTAGAGGCATTCATCAATGCAACAAGAAAAGAGTCATTCAAAGGCAACCTTTTGATGAGGAGGCCAAGGATACTATTTTGCATGCCCTCCATAGAGGATGGCATGGAGGATCACACAAATGAAAGTTGGGAGGTGGATGTTAAGTCAAAGTCACCTACAACACTATCCAAGTTTATGAGTTTATGCTTGTTGTATTGTTAGTAAGGATGAAGAGAATACAATCCCTTTCCATGGAAGCAGTTAATTGAAATGCAAACTCACCCTTTGCTTATCGGAATCTAGGAAGTCTTTCACAGTGGGCTAGTATACAAATGGTCATTTTGATAAATCTAATGTGATTCAAAGATGCATCTCAATAATGCATTGAGAAAAATGTGATAGACCCAGTCAACACATGCTTAGACATGCTGTTCAAGGTGGATTACATACAAATATGGCATGACTTGAATACATGAAAATGAGCATAGAGGAGTAGATACTAAAATAAAAAAACTTTCATTATAATAGAAAATAAAAAAGACTCATAGTCTCATACTCTCTTACAATGATGCCTCTTAAATAGGTTGGTACATCATGAGTGATCTCATATATCACCTGCATAAGTAGTGAGGTCACTAGCTAGATTCTCTTATTCTAAACATAGAGGCTATGCGCTAGTTGTAGAGACACATATTCCAACAAACCCACCCTAGATCAAAACTTGGTAATGAAATAAGATAAGATAGGTTGTTAATCTCTCTACAAAACAAACATTTGGTATTTGTAGAGTTTCATGTTCTCTCTACCATCCATGGATAAACTAGACATCTAGAGATGGTTCAGTTGTTTCTCCACTTCTAGGATTACAAATAGAACATAGGGACTTTTGGAGTCTTGCTCCAAGATTACAAGAAATAGAGGAGATACCCTAATAAACCTACATATTACTAAAGAAGCTCAAAATACATAGTCAAATTCTTAAGCATATGTTGTTGTGTCCACTTTTTCTTATTCCACTTCCACCATATTACCTGAACTAGACTTTATTGCATGTCCTATTATTCCTTAAAAATTTCAAGGACTCTTTAGTTGGCAAGATTTTCTTTTGTGGTTGGTCTTCTTGCAATGCTTATATGAATCCAACTTCCTCATTTTGGTTGAATAGGCTACATCTCCATAGGTTGTAAGTGCCATGCTAGAATTTATGACATTCTCTAGACTTGGTATTGGCTCCTACTCTTTGAGAATTTTGACTCTTTTGTCAAAGCTAGATGGCATAGTTTTTAAAATTGAGGATACATCAAAGCTAATTGGGAAGTGATAAAATGAATAAAGAAAGATTTGAGTGATTTTAGCTAAGATTACCTACAAAGGTGGAATTTATCCAAGCCATTAGTGAGCCCTAATCTAGTGATATGAAGTGATAAAGTAGGGTGCTTTAACGTGAGGGAGATGCCCACAAAAGGATATTGATGATGGTGGAGAGAATTTAGAGATCATCCTCTAATGCAATTGGCTAGAGAGGGCTAAATATAATGAAGGGTGTATAAATGTAGAGAAGATGCTTGTTTTTGGTTTTTGCTTCAAAAAAGAAGTCTTCAAAAACTCGATGAGGATGCATATAGAACTACTTCAATATATTATCTAGCATATCTACTCTGATACCATTGTTGGGAAAAACATGATGGACCCACTCAAAACACATGCTAGAAATTTCTATTCAAGCATTAGGAAAAAAATGAACTCACAAATGGGTCCTTAAAAATAATATAGTTTAAGATGTGGGCCTTTTGGATTGTCCAATAGGAAGGCTAGATGTTGATATCCATGGAGGATGAATCTTCTCTCTCCAAATCTTGGGTTTTTAATTAAAAAAAGGAGTAGTAGGGGATTTAAAAAAGAAAAAATGAATGGTACACAAAATTTGAGTTTTTCTCACCTCGTATTTCCCACTCTTTTTTGGAGAATTTTCAATTTTGGCTTTTTTCTCATGAATCAATTTGACCCAAAAGTTGAGCAGTAGACCAAATTCCTTCTCTTCTCTATATAGGTGAATTTTCACCTCTATTGAAGCTCCCTAGTGAGAGTAATTAGGGTTTTGAGTGTTCTACTTATCTCTGCACTTTCTTCTCTGTCCGTAAAGCTCCAAATTGTGGGCAAAACACAGGTGCCCATCTCTCTTTGCATTTTCTCTTGTTTGCTATCTTTTCAATAGGGTTTGATATCATTTCTTATTGTTATTGTTGTTTTATTGCAGAGGTTGTTCTGGGAAAGAGGCACAAGTGCTCATCTCTCTCTCTCTCCCTCTCCTTTCTTTCCCCCTCTCTCTATGTGTTGTTTCTCTTTTATATTGTGTTTTCAATAGAATTTGATGTTGGTTCTAATTGTTGTTTTCTTGCAGAGTTTATTTGGAGCAAAATGCAAAGGTGTTAATCTCTCTCTCTCCCTCTCTTTGTGTTTGTTTTTTTTGCTACTATCTTTTTAATATAGCATGATGTTAGTTCTAACCCTTGTTATTGTTTTATTGTAGAGATCATTTTGGGTGATATTGCATAAGTGCTCAACTCTCTCTCCCTCTCTCTTTCTCTCTCCATGTCTCCTCTTTGGTACTATTTTTTCAGTATACCTTAATGTAAATACTAACTCTTGCTATTGTCTTTTACAAAGATCAATTTGGGCAAGATTGGATAGGTGCTCATTTCTTTCTCTCTCCCGCATACTCACACACTCTCTCTTTCTTCGTCTTTGCGTTTTTCCTTTTCTACTATCTTTACAACAGGGTTTGATGCTAGTTCTAACTTAAGGATCAATTGTTGTTGGAGCACTTAACACAAGGTAGATCAGAGATTCTGTAGCTTAATTTACGAGTAAATTTACCAAATTTTGTGGTACCAAAATTTATTCATTTGATTAGTGACTTTTATGTTTGATGGGATTGATGTTTTCTTTTATTCATCATTTGCAATGGGTTTTGATAACAAACAACGATTCAATATTATCTTCAGCTAACAGATCAGCTTATAGAAGTAAATTGGCCCTATTTTGTGTTGCTTCTATTTATGCAGTTATTTAGATATTTTTTGTTAAAAGGGATTTATGCAGGTATTTTTTTGTACACGTAGGTATTGTACAAGGTTCAAGTGAAGCACATAATTCTCGATCAACTATTTTGCTATGGTGAGTGATTCCTTTGTGCTGGATGATATGGATCTGCTGGAAGTCAATGGTTCAAAAATCCTCTGCTTTATTGGTCATGTGTGTCCATTCGGATCTCCATGCCAATTGGTAACGATCCATGAAAATCTTCTATCATATCATCCATATAACGCACAATGTGTTGAGTCATAGAATATCTCAAGTGTCAATCCAATGTGCCTATTAAGATTTGCATGCCATGTGGTTGCTATCCTTGTAACAAGTACTCTGTAATACCCACGTTTCATACAATGTATTGAGTTAAATCAAACTCCTATTCATTATAATGAAATTTATTTTGGTAAAATTCTCTGAGTATTATTGTGCTATTCTTTTCATTATATTTCATGTAAATGGTATGATTAAAGTGATGCCTCGATGAAATTGAATCTATACTTTATGTCCATGTACATATCCACATGGGTTTTGATATCAATGTTTGTGTCTGTTTACAAAAGTGTAAACATCTCTTAATGCCATGTTGATTTGTATGGCATGTTAGTGATTACTAAACATACTTAAAATGCTTATTGTTTAGGGGTTAATACATACTTCTTTACATCTAATGCTGTCTAGGTTATAATGCGTGAGAGAAGAACAAGCATTCTCTCGATAGAAGTATGTAACTGAAAAGGTGAAGAAGGGAATTGGATCATTGATACGTATCATTGCTTGTCTTGGGTACATATGCGTCCAAGTATGAAGGGAGCTTTCAGGGTAAAAGCATTTGCAAATGCAGATGTATTAAAGCACTGGAAGGGTAAAATTTTAGCTCTCAAACAAACGAATGTTGATTCTCACCTTGTAATAGAGGCATTGATACAACATGTATTCATGTAAAAACAAATACATATTGTGTCCATTGTGCCCTTTCAACAAAAAATTGCAAACAATAAGTATTTGCGACTCATTGAGAATGAGAAATTTCATGATATCTATGTAACTACTTGTCTCGTATTTATAGAAGTATACCCTTTGGATTGCTGTGAGTGGCAAAATGTCGAGTCTCACAGGTTCTTTTAAGTGTTACCACCTTGAAATTGGTAGATTTCTCTTTGAGGGGCATATAGCTAAGTAGCTTATAGCAGAGGACCTTATTTTTTTCTATGACTCTAAGTACATATTGCCCAAGGGGGGTCGAGAATATGGAACCCTTGAGTCTATACACATACCGAATCTCAATAGCTTAGAATGGCCACTATGCAGTGGTGACATTTTGTACATGTGTAGCACAAAAATTTCAGCAGACATATTGAACTCTATGAAGCCAAGCACTGGCTCAAAGAATGTACATCTAAGCTACTTCATACCAATTTCAATTTTTGCACATATGTTCAAGGAATGTAAGGGTTTGAGACATACCAAAAGCACGTACATCATAAAAATTACATCGGAGGATTATGTAACAAAGATTCTAGGTAAAACTTGGACATAAAAATGACTCACAGTCGTGACACAGTGGAGTGTCGAGTCACAATAAGGGACATGGCTTTTAGGTAAAAATCTTCTCTCTTGGTTGACTATTATCTTACTTTGGGATGGATTAGCCAACTTTCCTTTCCAATGCCGGATGTTGAATTTAAAGCACTACATCATGATTTGTTTGGACCAAGGCCCCACCTTCCTACCAAGGAGTTTGTAGATCCCTCTGAACAAAGAGGTACCTCGCTAACACACAAGGAAGTGAAGATATAAGATGATTTGGAGAAGGTGAGATTTTTAACTACCATATATTTTTATGCAATGAAACTTGACGGTAGGGTGCATCGGGTCCCTCCTAGTCCACCAGTGAAATCTTGACAAAAAATGATGTCTGCAACTGTCCTGCTAGCATCTGGGGCCACTTTCTTGCCAAGAAAGTGACCCCAGACGCCAATAGGGCAGTCGCGATACCAAGGAGTTTGTAGATCCCTCTGAACAAAGAGGTACCTCGCTGACACACAAGGAAGTGAAGATATAAGATGATTTGGAGAAGGTGAGATTTTTAACTACCATATATTTTTATGCAATGAAACTTGACGGTAGGGTGCATCGGGTCCCTCCTAGTCCACCAGTGAAATCTTGACAAAAAATGATGTCTGCAACTGTCCTGCTAGCATCTGGGGCCACTTTCTTGCCAAGAAAGTGACCCCAGACGCCAATAGGGCAGTCGCGAAAGTGGCCCCAGACGCCAGAGCTGTAGGCATCATTTTTGGCCAATGGCAAGAAAGTGGCCTAGACACCAGACTTTGGCCAAGGTAGATGCATGCATCATTTTTTGCCAAGATTTCACCGGTGGACTCCGAGGGACCTGATGTACCCTACCATCAAGTTTTGTTGCTTTCTAATAATTCTAGATTAGATTATATTGTCTAATTTGACTTTGTCATTCAAAACATGCTGTATATAGATAATTTTGAGGAGGAGCTCACCATGCAGATGATGGAATGATTCAGCTCTGAAGGAGTACATTGGCAACCTTGTTGCGAACTTGGTGGTATTCCATAAGAAGTGCTCACCATGAGGGTATGAAACAATCATGAAAATGAAAGCTTGACCAAGTTTGGATATTTTGGAGCGATACATATGATATCTAGCTTGGAGAAGGTGGTGCTATTCAAGCGATTAAAGCTTCTTTATGTGTTTGACCAAACACATGGTGGAGCAATGTGTGTGCTTGCTACATTAGGTGACCTTGCTAAAGTATTAGATCCACTTCTCTTGGTTGGAGAAAGAGCTGAAGGGGGAGTGTGTCATTTTTGAAGCAAAGAAGGAACTTATATTTTCATCAGATTTTGGCCCCTCCTCTCCACCGATGAAAAAGCCAAGGAACGAATGAGAGTTCTTGTTGGCTATCAACTTTTTGTATCTGCCCATCACTATTAGCCATCACATGTATTTTTCTTGATGAATATAAGATATTTTACTTTGTTCCTATAAATAAATATTTATTGAATAAATGTGTGGTTTATGTAAGTGTGATGATAATGTGTGGTAGGTGAATGATACATTCACATACATTAACATAATCCAATTTAATTATGTTAACACGTAGTACTGCAATTGAGATTGTGCATAGGTATTAATATAACTTGTAATCCATACGTATTACTACTTTTGATATGTGCATAGACAATAATGTAACTCATAATCCATACGTATTACTACTTTTGATATGTGCATAGGCAATAATGTAACTCGTAATCCATACGTATTACTACTTTTGATATGAAAAAAAAAGGGCTCTTGGCTACCTAATGAGTGCGCCTGTCAAGTTTCATCGCATTCTGATATAGTTTAGTATTTTAAAAATTATCCCATACCAAAATTATGGATGGATTGATAATTGAGAAATCAATATCATGACTATTGACCCTTAGAGACTTTGCACCATATAGACTATACAGAGACATCATGAGTAAAGTCTGCAACAACAAGAGATGGCAAATTTTTGCATGTTTTTCCTATTGAAATTGACAATGCTAGCAAAAACTGTAAGTAAGAGTTGAAAATACAGCAAAGATACACAATCAAAGTTGAGAGCGAAGGACAAGAGTAAAAATTTAATTCATATTTTAAGGACATGTACAACAGTTTTGCAATGGGACATAGTCATATGTCCAATGCATGAGGAGAACACTATGCCAAAAAAGGTAACATTACAAACTGTGTTCATTCCATTGGAACGAATGCATTCTTCACTGCTTGAATATTTCTTACAAGTTGGAAGTCCTTGGGAGTTACAGATAGCATTAGGGCAAAAAACGCTTCAAAAATGGCACTTGTAAGAAAGTGATTAAGTTGCTAATTAGTTGAGGTTTAGGAAGAATAAAACCTCTAAATTTGGTTGTCCAGATGTGATTAATGAGAGAATATTTGGTTCATTGAAGAGGTCGGCCATTAATTGCCCTCATCTTTTAATCCAGTTCAGGGGTCACCTTTTTGGCCGTTTTTGTCTTGGAACTCGAGAGATTTTGTATTTTCAAGATTTTCGTACGAACTTCACATTTGTTTGCTTCCGCGTTTTCTTTCTACACACTATTCTCTTTTGCCATTCTTTTTGTTGCACTTGCTTCCTATCACTGTGAGATTCTTACTCGGTTCATTTGCTAGAATGTCTAGCAATACTACTTCAAATAACACAGGTGCAAGCACACGTAAATACAAGCTAACTATTCAGCTAGATCCGATTTACACATCTTGGAGAAGTATACATCATCGAGTATTGATAGATGAGATTGAAGCCAACAGGTTGCGAACACAAGGAATGAAGCATATAGATTTGTGGGTGGACGAAAATATTTATCCCAGGGATCCTTCTACAGGTAAACCACCTCCTTTTTTCAATGTCCATGACTATATAAGATATGCTGGAGAAGGTTACAATGAGATGCTTGGCTACTGTATGAGGTTATACTCTACATCTTACACATATATAGCTCAAATGCACGAAATGAAAAAAGCACTAGAAACTACACAAACAAATATTTTAGAGTTGACAAGTTAGATTGATATTTTGAAAAATATTAACAAGTCATTGCAGGATAAGCTAACACGCTTGAGAGAAACTCCAGTAGGATTTAGAGAGAGGAAGAGACCATTAAAAAATATAACCAACTTGTGTGAGAGAGCAAAGAAAAGGAGACTAAATCTTACAAAGAAATATGTCTCTAACATATTAGGCATCAATATCCGAGAGAATGAGGAAAGAATCAAACTTTTGAAGGAAACCATGAATAAGAAAGATATTTTGAGGATTCTTAAGTCACCCGAAAATGCGGATTTGAGAGGTCCAACTCTCAAAGAGTTAGTGAAGGACTTAAAAGGCACGGTGAAAGCAAATGAAATTGTAGAGACATGTGATACTGTGGGTATAAGTCAAAAAGGTTATCATGTTATCTCTGGATTATGGTTTAAAAATCTTAAACGCAATAGGGTAACTATATTTGGATTGCCCCGAGCCCTTGCAGTTTCGACTGCAAGAATTGCCATGATTCGCAAGATTCCACATGTTTTTGGAGATTACATTCACATCGAAAGGTCTATGTCCTATGAAAAACAAAAAAAAAGGCAATTTTTGATTACAATGCATTTAACAATATATGGGTTGATCTAAAAAAGGTGCAAATTGCAATGGTTCACATGTATAAAATCACAGTAGAAGAAAGTTATGGTGTTCTAAAGTTTGCCTTGAAGTTGGATGAAGCACAGATTCAAAAGGGACAGAAGATGGAAAGAATTAGCATTTGCCTCATGAACATGGCATTGGACCATAGCAATGGTGAGGGCCAAGCTCCATTGCATAAGATCCAATCCGAGATGGAGATTTGGTGGATTGGTGCAGCCCAGGTACCAATTGAAAATCATCAAACGTTGAAATGGTTGTTCCACCATATAGGTATTCCAAATATCATTAAGTCTCAAAGTGAAGGCGAAATGTTGGTAGTTGATGGGGTTGGTAATTTTAATGTGGAATGGCATATGAGTGCTGATTTAAAAACTATCAAATGTATGCTTGGAATATGTAATGGTGCAAATGCAAAATATCCTTGCATTTATTGCATGGAAAGTATTGGATCCAAAGATTGGAGTAGTTTGTGACCAGTAAGAAGAGCCCCAAATAGAGACTCTATAGATTTGAGTAAATTTAAAAACATAGAAGACATCTGGGATCCCATTCTTTCAATCTCTCTTAAGAATGTTCATATTTGTACTTTGCATGCAGAGATTAGAATAATCGATAAGCTTCTCAGGTTGCATCTTGACTACGCATATTCCATTAAGCCATTATCTTTATCAGATGAGTGTATTGATAAATGCGAGGCATTACTATCGAAAATGGGATTTCATGGCGGCCAAGTTCACTTGAGAAAGGATCCAATACTTTCAGGAAAAACAAGAGATATCTTGGCCGATGTCTCTATGGGAGGCTCAAAAGCTAGACGATTCTTAGGAAACCATTTAGGAAAGCAGGTGAATGCGGCTTGGGAGTGTTGGAGAGAGCTATGTGAGATCACAACAAATGTTGCAAGCACGTCGAGGCTTGCGTTTCTTAGAATGGAGGTTTGGATACACCTTGATGTTTTTCTGAAACTCCTCAGGCAACATAAGACAACATATACATATGCGGAAGAGTTCAAAAGATCAATCACAAATCTTGTTCAAGTGATAAAAGAGGCATGGGGAGAAAAAGATATCACTTTTTATCTGGTAAAGTAACAATTATTTAATATGGGCTTATTTTGACAGGTTTTTCAATTGGTATAAAATTAGTGTTACTTTGTATTGCAGCATATTCTTCATATTCATGGACCTTACTTTGTGGAGGAGCATGGCCCCTTAGCAACTTATAGTAACCAAGGCATGAAAAAATCCCACTATCAAGCACGCACAAGTTATTTTCGGAGCACAAGGCATGGGGGAGGGGTTACAAAAAGCAATGCTTTGGAGGAGCTATTCAATTGGTTTTTTCGACGACAACTTCAAAGAATGCAGATAAAAGACGGCAATGACACATGAGCAATCACACTTTTATCTATAAGAAAGAATATATACAAAGCTAGTTTTCCAAAACTCTCACATTCTCTTCCTCCTCATGAATCTTTCCTCTATAACGTAGAATTTTTTTTCTCTTTTAGCCAGCTATAGATTTTACATCAGTTCGGTTTGCAGCCAAGGCATAGGATGTGAACGCCAAAAAGTATCCTGCTCTAGAAGCAGAGTAACCTGGACCATAGCCAAAAATCCTAATTGCTGCAGTCTTTTCCAAAAACATTACTTTGTGGGCATTATATTGTAATCCTAAGAAACCTAGAAGCCTTGTAAGAGCTTTAATACAAAGTATGGGCCATGCTGCATCCTTTGAGAAACTACTATGAAGTACTAAAAAGGAATCAGGGTCAATCCTAGCCAAGTAGTGGCCGAGTGCAATGTCTTTCAATGTACTACCACTAGCTCTCGATCCTTTGCCACGTCCCAAGAAGTTATCTGTATCAGCAATCTCCAACTGCAAATAAAACCATTACTGAATGAGCGTGAAATGCAAACCTACCAATGTGTAAAAGCAAATTCAAAATTATCTTACCACTTGGTTTTCATCATACTCCAATTTAACTGGATTCCATAAATTTATTGATGATGATGTCTCATTGGTGTTAATCAATTCTTTAACATATTCAGACTCCTCTCTTCCAAAATTGGAAATCCCAAGTTGGCTTTGAATGCGATCGAAGTCCTCATCAGTAATACTCAACTCTTTCTCAGCTTCTTTGGCCTTTTCAAAACAAAGAGAGAGGGCCTCACCAGCATCAATAAACTTATCGTCTAGAGTTTCTTTATCAAGTTTGAGTATCTCTTCCTTTGATTCATTCTCTGTGTTAATTATCCCATTTGCAGCATCAGAAGCCTCTGCAATAATTGCTAGACAATAATCTTCCCTGAGATTGAAAAGTTTTTGAATATCTGACAGTAAAATGTACTCCTTCTCCTTGAAAGGTATAGATGGTAGAGAAGGAACAGTATGGTGAGAACTCTCATCAGTTGGAGGGTTTGTATCTCCTCGGCTCTCCTCAATGATAGTCTCAGCTTTGAAGTGAGCAACATCCAAATTCTCAGCAATAGAAGCCTCAAAATCTGCATATACAACCTCCTCTGTTTCCTTTTCATTTGCCAGATCATCTAACATGCAAAAGCTAGCAGACTTTGCTCCTTTCAACTGTTGCTCATCAGCTTTCAGAGGATATTTGACAAGGGTGAAAACAATAAAAGCAACAGATTTTGTCATCATCTTGCAGTTTTTGGAATGAGTGGAGCACAATATGTCTCTTGCATAAAACCTGTCCAGAAAGTGGACAGCACACTTCTTAGTAAACACTGACTTTTAATTTCCTATTGACACAATGGAAACATGGACATATTCATTTGTACCAACTGGGCAAGGGCAAAGGCAAAGGCAATGGGACCACTGTTGTCTAAAAAAAAAAGGAATGCCAATGCTTTCTCCTCTGAAATTTGATCCATCCCCTCTTAAACCCCAAGAAAAGAGACTACCTGTAAAGGTGAAATTCTTTCAACAATAAAAGAAAGGCCCTGTGAGAAAAAACATCTTTGAAGAAATCGATAAAGAAGCCACCAACAAAGGAGAAGGTAGCAGATAAAGAATCAAAAGAGCAAACATAAGCATACACGAGCCTTATTATTTTGGCTTTGTACATTTATATGACATTTTTGTACCTCATGATGTAATGAAAATTTTCACTTATAAATCGAATGTAATGTACATTTTATTTATATACATTCGAAAGGCAACTTGCTTCATGATAGCTTATGAGTTCCCACTAAAAAATATCTTAAGGACAGTCTATTAAGATAAATTCCTGCAAAGTTTTCATTCTCAAGGCTCAAAACTCACAATTGTGGGAGACAAACGACTCGTACAAGAGAAAGAGCGCTCGGCTCTTTTACCAATTGTTACGCCATTCACTTTGAACTTATATCTAGGGGATGTATTGTCTAGCAATTCCAAGGTATCCCTCACATCTTTCAGACTCCAATTGGAAGTAACATTCACATTATTTACTTCTTCATGCGGCAAAACGTGCACCGCAAGTTTATATGGTGTGCAATCTGTATCGGAATCCAAGGGAACCCAAATACCCAATCTTAGTTTGTATCTCCTGTAATCAAAGCCCAAAGCAAGAGTTTAGCGAGGGATACTGTAAGCCAAAGCCAAGGATTGAGGGCATGCACTGCACCTCAAGATATCACCCTTATGGTCGCACTCTCTAGATTTCCAAAGCGTCCCTATAGTGTTGTCCAAATCCTCTTCCGAAAAGTTTCTACTTAGCCAGGAAACCTTCGTTCTTTGTAAATTTGCTGTTTTGAAGCAAGCCACGAAGATATGGAGGGGTACAAACCAAACACAATATTGGGGAAAATGGAAATTTCCTATAAATTTGGGACACATGGTCAAATCTTTGGATTTGTCATAACTTGAACACTATAACTTCAAATTGAGCAGTCTACAGCTCAATAGATTCCATTTTTCAAGCACTTTCCAATGATAGGTCACATCATATGGTTTTGAGAAACTTATGGGCATGTTGTTTGGGTGCCGCCTTTTTAGTATTCAAAAAATAGGAATTGGGAGATTCCCAAACTCACTAATATTGTATTACCATGATAAACGTATTCTTCTTGAGATCCTTGACTTTTTAATATCCTGAGATATTTTGAATTTGAAACTCTGCACCGTTACCTTGCTAGGAATCTCCCAGTTTAGAGATGAAAGACTTGGCAATGGCAAATCTTCGATATTCCCATACCTATCCACTTTAGAGGGAACCACATACTGTGCATAATATATAAAAACCTTGCATTCACTAAAAAAAAGACACAGTTTGATCGGCATAAATAATGTCTGCCAATACCTTATGAATGGCATGGAAAGTCCCACTTAGGCTTTCCACAGGTTGCCATTCAATACCACTGTTGACGGAAATATATCTACAATGAGGAACCGTTTGTTAGAACTTGCCTAAATGGAAAAGAATTATATACGTTATTCAACTAATAACTTACAATGTGTTTGTTGGGGAACACGTTCGTTTGGAGGCAAGTGCATATCCTTGGCCATGTAAACATGTTGCACCTTGACAAACCAGCCTTCGGGCATAATTTTGAAGGCAATGGTACGCCCCTTCCAGTGATGTTTTATATCATCTCGTTTTCTTCTTTTCACCTTATGAGAGCCCTTGCAAGATGGCAACATGGTAACCCAATCGTTTACAGTAAAGGTTTTGGGCTCCCAATTTCCATCTGCTCCCCGGCTATAGACTGTGCAAGAGTGTATTAAACGAGAAGGGCGCCTAGAGGAAGCCATGAAAAGAATGAAAGCGCAGAGAAAGAAGCTCAAAGAGGGGTGAATGAACTAAAAAGTAGCGCCAAGAACACAAATGAGTATGTATTGGGCGCCAAAAAGAATATTGAAAGATCTCCCGACTTTCAAAAAACTCATTATTAATTTCATCACATCTCTGTCACGTATTTTGTCAGATTTGTAAGTAAATAACGTCTTTGGGACTCCAAAACATGTCAGACTTTAGGGGTTTTGGCTAAAAAAGAAGAGAGAATCACGAAATGGACTCCACTATCTCTAAAAAAGAGGAGATAAGAATACCATATTCTTGCACACGTGGCGAACTCTCTTTGGCCCTTTCCTTAATCCCGTGATTAACAAAAGTGTATTTTTTGAAGCGTTTTTGGCCCTAATGGTGATGTGCTTCACATGTATTGCACAACACTGTGTATTAGCCACATCATCATGTCAACTAAAAAGGCATCTGCAGCACATTGTAGAGCATAAATATATTCTTTTGTGAAGCAATTAGGTCTATCCTAACCTTGTGCCAAAAACCACATTTTTCTTTCTGTGCAGTAGAGGTCTTGCACAATCTTGCGAACAAGTCTCAAGAAGCTCGTCTTCGGAATGATGAGATCAAAAGAGCGTTGATACCTCATGATTTCTTTTAGGGGGCCATTGTACCTGGCTTCCACTTGCGTTTCTTGTGGGGGATGCTGAGAAGGACTCTTGTGAGGGTGGCTTGAGGAAGTTGGGTTAGGTTGAGAAGGGGGTGCCTCTGAGCTAGTAGATGATCCAAGGGCCTGAACACGATATGGGGCTTTGAGCGAAAGCTTATTTGCAACTACCTTAGACCTAGCCATTTTTCCCGCACAAGAGATGTGAGAACTCAATGAATAAGATAGAAAGTAAAATCTTTTATATAATTCTAAACTGTAAGACTCATTCACATAGATACACACTCTCTCTTTCTCTCTTAAACTATGAATTGCATTCACATTGAACACATTGTTCATCTTACTATCTTAGCTCTCTTCGAACCATTTGCTGCCTATCCGAAGCCTTGTTTCTAGCCACTTGGCATGGTTTTCTTTGGCACTTGAGGCTTCATTGTTGGGGGTAAAGGTGCCTCTGCCTAGCCGATTGTGTATTACTACACTAACAGTACCCACCACTGCACACTCCAGATGACAGGTACCCATCAGCGTCACTTTATTCTTTATTCTTTTAGTGAGAGTTTGAATAAAGGAAGGCCCGGTTACACATTATGAATGTTGAAGTTTCCATTTGGTCTCTCTCTTTCTTGCTCTTGCTCTCCCGCCATAGCTCTTCCAAGCAAGCTTCGATCCTTCTCACCTTTCAAGCAAGCTTCGATCCTTCTCACCTTTCATGCCATAGCTCTTCCAAGCAAGCTTCGATACTTCTCACCTTTCAACTGTATCAGAGAATGGATTCATGACTACTCGAGCTTGGTTCATGGCATCTTTAGCTTCCAATTGATTACCTACACTCATTGGGTCTCCTTCGTGTAGCCATAGTCAACTCTCTTGAGCTTGGTTCATGGCATCTTTAGCTTCCTATTGATTACCTACACTCATTGGGTCTCCTTCGTGCAGCCATAGTCAACTCTCTTGAGCTTCTGTCACTCCCCAGCTTCCCAAGCACCTACTTGGCCCCTTTGGGCATCCTCAGGGCATTGCATCAGAGGTTTTTTCTTCATTTTTTCAAGGTTTCATTGATGTTCATAGGTACAGCAGGGTCTGCAAGATCAGGGGTAGCCATAGCTTCTACCATTGGAGCTTGTTCTCATCACACCCTGCTTGAAGCCTTTCTAAGCCAGCTTGGGCTTGTACTAGGCTTTCATTGTCTCAATTTTGAGCCCTTTTTCATTTGGTTTACCCTCAACAGGAGCAACAAAAGCCATCAACAAATCAACATGATTTGCGCCTATTTCCTCTTGCCCCTGGATAGCTCTCCTACTCTTGCTGATGATCAAGGCTCTTGGTCTCTTGGGCATTGTGGCACTGCTTGCATTGATCCTTGACATGATTTGAGCCTTGTAAAGGTTTTGGGGCACTGATATTCAGCTCTACTTTAACTGTGTATATAGCAGACCTACTGTTTATGTCTGTCACAGATCTCTACATGAAGATTGGAGCTCATCTACACTTCACTTGATACTCGTATACTAGGCCATTGATGCTATTGGTTGGTGGATGTAATGCTAGTGTTTTGCCATGCCTTTGGACTAATTTTTGGGCTGAAAAATCTCTGTTTTGAACACTAAATCACTATTGTATAACAGTGGACCGAAGTCTATTACTTCATGTTTTCCTATGCCTCTTGGAAAGGACACATGCTTTAGAGATGTACTTTGATGTATTGATCATCGGGGATCGACTTTGAGCTTGATATTGCTTTGGATCATTGGTTGAGCTTGAGCTCTCTTTGCATAGCATTTGGATCTCCATCTTTGATGTATTTATGGTATGTACTTCACTTATGCTTGACTGGTCTTGACATGCCTGGCCTATGCTACTACTACATGTCCGTTACATTGTTTGGAGTTGGATGCTACCGAGCCTTGCTTTGGCTTGACATTTGATTTTTCGGAGCTTACTTTGGCTATTTGTTAGCTTGCCAGAGTTACAATTTGGATGTACTTGATGTCTATGGATGCCATGTATGGATGCTACACGATCTATATGCTCATGAGGTCTTATTGATGCTTGATCTTGGATCTTCAGGCACTGGTGCTATCATATGCCCTTGTTGAGCTTCTTTGCTTGACATTTACAGCTTTTGTGCCAATGGAGTGTCTTGATACGCTTGATAGACATTGAGCAGGCGGTTTATGCTAATTGAGCATTCAGATACTTGAGACTAAGATCTTCACTTGGATGTTGCATGATTGATATGCCACGGTCCTCACAGATGTACTTGGGGTGATTTGGGCTTTTCACTCCCTAAGCATACACCTCTTTGTGTTAGGTCTTGCCAGTGTTGTGTACACTTTGCCATATTACACAGGGGATGTGTCGGCTTACTGAGGATTCATTTAACATGCTTGGGTGTTTGCATGATGTCCATATGACCGTGTCACATGCTGATTTATGCCCGCTTGATGCTGATTATGCTTTGATAGTCAATGTGGTTGACTTAGTGCATTAATTTTGCCTACAGTTTGCTCTCATTGTACCTGGCTATCATTTATTATAGCAAGCAGCTATGCATGGATTGATGTGGAATTTTCATACTGAATCATCTTGATTTTATGTACTTTTGATGGTACTTGGTGGACAACATCATTAGCTATCAGTTCATGTTCATTTTGCCTTGGTTTTGGTGATATTTTGTCTGTTTACAACAGAAAACAACAAGCAGTTTTGAACTGTCTGCACCATTTTGGACTTCAATATGGCATCTTCTTCTACTGATAGTGCTATCTTCAACATCATAAGCTTGATGGTATGAATTATGCCTATTGCAAGAGCCAAGTTTGGCAAGTATTGATGCAAAAATCACATATAAAGCCACTAAGGATGCATAGAAAGCAGCTTGAAACTATGACTAATGACGAATGGGATGAGCTTGATGAGTTATGCAAGTCCACCCTCATCTTGTCTCTCATTGAACATGTGCATTACAATGTGGTTGAGGAAGCACTGATTACTTGGCAGCTTTGGGATAAAATTAAGAACCTCTATGACAAGAAAAGTCCAACAAGTCAGACATATTGACTAAAGAAGCTTATGGACTTAGGCATGAAGGATAATATGATAATGTTTGCGCATTTGAGCCAATTCCATGCTATTCTCAAGAACTTGACTTTGTAGGGAATTACCTTTAATGATGAGGTTACTCCATTGTTTTTGCTTGGGACTTTGAGTGAGTCATGGGATGTATTCCACACTGCCTTACGTGCTCCTACTACTATTTTGAACTTGCTAATGTAGAGAGTGCTCTTCTGCAGGAAGAGATCAACCGTAAGAACTTGGATGCCTCTCGTGTATCGCATGATTTGGCTGTTAGAGGCAGAGATGGTAATGGAAAGAATGACCGTGGGTATGGACGTGGTAGAGACTCGCAGAAGTCTAGATCTAAGTCTTATGGTAAGTTTTGCAGCAAGTCTTGTGGAAGAAATGCTAATGTGACATGTCATCATTGTGGTAAGAAGGGTCACATGTCCACAGTGTCATGAGTTGTGCAATGAGAAGCGCAAAGAGAAGGGGAAAGACAAAGTACATGAAAAGTCCTCTGATCGCAGCATTATGCCTGTGAAATCCAGTGTGAAAATCAAGGAGATAAATGTCATGCATACTAATGAATCTGATGGAGAGTAAGTACTTGCAACTAGTTCTTGTGATGCTATGCTGTTGATCGAGGTTCACTCTATGTATGCGTAGTGCTGGCTTTTGGATTCTCGTACTTCATTTCATGTTACACCATGCTGTGAATAGCTCCATTCCTACCGCACTGTCTCTGGTTCAGCTCGCTTGGGTGATGATAGATCACTTGCTATTGTTGGCATTAAGGATGTACAGCTGGATTTCTCTACTGGTATTTCTTTTCTGTTATAGGATAAGCCTCACTACTGAGCACTTTGCCTTCCTTAAGAGATTGATGGGCATTGGATGAGATGACACTTTTCCTGATCCTATTGTACATGTGTACATTGTACTATCTTTTCTTTTTCTTCATTCCTCATTGGGGCAGATTTGCCTTTAAGTGGGAGGTTGTTGAGGGTAAAGGTGCCTTTGCCTAGCTACCCGTGTATTACTACACTGACAATACCCGCCACTGCACACTCCAGGTGGTGGGAGCCCATCATTGTAACTTTATTATTTATTCTTTTAGTAACAGTTTGAATAAAGGAAGGCTCGGTCACACATTGTGACTGTTGGAGTTCCCATTTGGTCTCTCTCTCTCTTTCTTGCTCTTACTCTCCTGTCATAGCTCTTCCAAGCAAGCTTTGATCCTTCTCACCTTTCATTCATAACACACTCTTTTAGTGATACAACATGATTCCATCATGTCTGCAGCCGATTCATCAGCACCTTCATTTGCTCTCTTTTGCGAGAGTTTATCTTCATCCACTACTATAATCATGTACCATCAAGATAGTAATTGGATCATTTGATTGCTACCATTCATCCCTCCACCACCATGATTGATTTTTCTTTGATATGCACCATGTGCTATCCAATGTGAATTTTCCATCTCTTGTGTGGACCAAACTCCGATGCTTCCCTTTTCTACAAAGTGTGGCCCATGTGCCTCAAGGATATGCTACAAAGACACATATCACACATGAGTAAAACTATGCTCAATAGTTTATACAATCCATACACTTCTAAAATATTAACTTAGTATGCACCATGTAATGTGTGATAGAGCTTTTGCCCCATGCTTCCACCATGTTTTCGTAGAAGCTATGCACATAATTAATAAATTCTTGATTATCTTCATTGTTAAACACCATCTTGTGAAGTAAGGGAGCCAATTTGTTAAGACTTATCCAAACCTTAGCTTTGGCCAACCTTGTTTTTCCTCTATTACTTCGATCAAGAACTGTAAAATGTAACTTTTTCCGCCCATCATAGTCCTGTGGCCTATGAACCATGACATTCCCTTCCTCATTGATCGGTGCTGAGAGAAACTTCATAGCCTTTGCTCCTCCAAAGAAAGGCTTTTTTGGCAAGTTACCAGATTTTTCTGATCTCTTCTCATCTTTTTCAATTGTCACTTGATGCTTGTGTAGCCCAATTTCTGATAGCACTCGCTCCACATTCCTACACGTTGCAATGGCTTCTTTTTCTGGTTGCATCCTATAAGCAAAGCAAATGTATTCATATACAAGTTTCTCCATGATTCTGACAAAAGCATGCAATGAACAAATTTGAATACGATCCAATGGAATGTTGAAGATGGGCTTCCAAGTGGGATCTTCTCTATTGCATGTCGGTGCAGCACTTGTCACCCTTTACCCGTTCTTTTTTCCGTCCTTTCCTTTCACCCTCTCTGTCAAGAAATATAGACATGGATTCTTTGTATTTGCACCATTGGAGATTCCACACATGCATTTTAAAGTTTTCAAGTCTCCTGCAAGATGCCATTCAACCAAGTATTGACCATACCCTTCAATCGAGAGCATCTCACCATGTTCCTGATGATCAATGATGTTTGGAATGCTTGTGTGCATAAAGAACAACTGCAGCACTTGAAATGTTTCCTTAGGAACTTCAAATGCAATGAGCCACCACAAACGGCACTCAGATTGAACACTAAAGTTCCCTGGGTTGTTCTTGTCGAATTGTAAAGCTCTATTAATCAAAGTTACACTAACTCTTTCAAGCTTTACTCCCTTAATGACCTCACTTTCATCTAATTTTATAACAAACTCCAATTTACCATTACATTCCTCAATAGACATATTGTAGTACATTACCATTGCCAATTGCACCTTGTAAAATCTAAATAGTTCGGTGAACTTCACCTCATATGCATTTTTGGTCCCAACCTTTAGTGTTTCCATGCATTGAACATGCATGGTATCTCTATCAGCTCCAAAACCTTTGTATTAAGTTGCCGTCGGGCCTCTATTAAATTTGAAGGTTGAGGAAGAGGCATGATTCTATTTCTCTTCATCAGCACACGACCAAACCTAGCCTTCACACCTTTGAAAATCTTTAAGCAAGTTGATGTGCTAATATCGGCCCTGTCACAAATGGATTGTGCATCCATAGCAGCAGCTGAGAACTCATTTGACATATCTTTTAATGTGCACTCAATCACCATTTCCTTCATAGCCTTAAACTTAGGATTGCTCAAAGCATTTTCCAATGTACTTGCCTTCAGCAATCTACTAATACATGATCCAACCTCACCCTCACCTAGGTTCTCATTCTGAGCTACCTTGCATGCTTTGATATGTCGCTTCCACTAGCCGCTATTTACAATTAACTCATTGATTGGCTTTTTCTTTTATTTGCGCTCCTGTGTTAGCTTACTGTTGATCTTTCTCAAGTTGTCCAATTGTGCCATTGCCTCCTCATATGAGATACCACTGTCATGGATAGTGTCCTGCATTGAAATAATTTGATTGTTTTGTTGAAGGTGTAGCCATCACATCATGAAAATTTTTTATGGTTGCTTGGCAAGTTGTAAATACTTTGAATGCCTGATCATTGAGTGACCTAGTATAACCAAGAAATCCATTTTCACCCTCGCATACATACTTTAATAAATTTGTGATTCCTGAGAAAGTTGGAGGTCTATTGTTTAAGGGGTAAATTGAGTAGATTTCCCCATCAACCCACAAGTCCACATATTTCAATCCCATTTCCATGTAACTCTATAGAACCTAAGGGTTGACACTGGTACGCCAGGTTCTTTCGAATAATGAGGCATATTTAATCTTTTCTTAATATGTAGCTCTTTCTTTCCTATATTCATTTTACTATTAATTGAAATGGGGAGCCTACTTGGTTGTCACAGGCTGTAGAGTGGAGATGCACAAAGAGGCATACAAAGGTGCAAAGGGAAAGGAGGGTGTAAGTTATTCACTCTGTTAATGAAGATTGCATACACACAGAGAAGAGGTCACAATAGAGCCATGAGAGAATATAGATATGGGGGAAAATATCTCAGAGAGTAGGGATGTCTAAGACTTTTCGTATTTTAAAAATTTCTATTTTACCTCCAAAAACATTTCCAAAAAACACAAAATTTGACCAGTTGGTTTCTTTTTGACCAAAAGCTAGAATATAAAAAATACACAAAATATTTTAAAAGAAACTTTCAAAATTTTGTTTTTCTTATTCTCAATTAAAAAATCAATTACCTCGTATCTACTAATCATTTTGCATTGAAAACGAAGCACCACACTCCCGTAACTAACTCCTTTTTTAATATAAAATTTGGTTGAAAAAGACTTCTCGAATGAGGAGAGAGAAGGAATCCGAGTATATCTTTGTAGATAATATAAAAAAGGCAAAACGAGATTGCAAAAGTGGAGAGAGAAGATGATTATTTTATTGTTCTTCTCTTCTCTTTTCCTTGTTTTAAGGAGGAGAGAGAGGGACTAAAAGGTCCATTTGTGAGTTCATTTTTTTCCTAATGGTGGATTAGATACAAATATAGACATGATTTAGATACATGGAAATGAGTACAAAGAAGTAGACTAAAACAAAAGAACTTTCATTATAATAGAAAAGAAGAAGACTCATAGTCTCACACAATCTCACTCTTCTCTCTTTCACTAACTTATAATAATGCTTGTTATACATGCTAATATAACTTGGTTGAATACATCATGAGTGACTTCATATATCAACTACTTAAGTATTGGGATCATAGAAACCATATAGGTACAGATCAGTGAGTTGGCAAAAGCAAGACCTACACTTGAAGTCACCATAACTAATCTAGAAGAGTGATCTTGCTCAATAGATAGCTCAAAAATGCACAAGAATCTCCTCAGGGATAGAGCATAGCAGGAAGAAGGATAGCAACTCTTGAGCAACCTTGCAAAGAGCTTAAAGAAGACAAAGCTAATGTACTTACGGATAACCAAGAACTCCAAGGTAGGTTGGAAAGGATAAGAGATGAATACAAAAATTTCTTGATAAAATTTGAAAAGAAGATTGAGAAAATTCAAGCTCATTTGAAGGAGTATGATAGGGTGCTTAAGGAATTACAAGAGAAGCAAGAGTAAAAGTTCTAGATTCAATTGAAGGAGCATGACTAAGTGCTTAAAACCTCCAAGGTTAGCTTTACAAATAGGAGGCTTCCATGAATGAGCTTCGAGATAGACTCAAGGAGCAAGAGCAAGATCTCATGAGCTACATAGCAAAAACTACCAAACTAAGCACATAGCTAATTGAAACTACTCACTAGCTCACCCTTATTACAATTAAACTAATCTAGGAGAAGGGTAAAACTCATCTACATGAGAGACAAAATCAAGAGTATCAACAACTACAAGGCTAATGGAGCCTCATATGCAGGTTTATAGCAAGAGACCATCTTTGCAACCTTGTTAGGTACTAAAAATATGGTACAAAATGGCACACAAAGATCCACCACCTTAATGAAGCTCTTCAATAACTTATGAGTAGTCTTATATAGTGAAAGCAAGTACAAAATCTAGTTGTAGGCCTACAAATTGGTCATGGTAAAGTCATAACAGGTTACTAAGGGAAGCTACAATGTCAGCCAACATGCCTCAATCTGAAGATTAAGAAGACTTCAAGCCTAACTAGAATTTCTCTCTAATATCCTAAAAGCATGGGCAAGATTCAAGGGGATCAATTTGATGAGATGTAAGGGCTGCCAACCAAGAAAGATTGATATGACAGTTGAGGCAAAAAGACAGTGACGATTACAAACTCAAGGTAGTAGGTCTGATACAATTCAAAACACCATAGCCAACCTCTCCCATTGCCTTAGAGCTACCCATGGGCATGACACTCCCTATGGATATGCCAGACCTACCAAATTTTGGCACATGAGAGTTAAAAGAGTACCCAATAGATGAAGAGGAAGACTTGGAGCAAAAAGAGGTCTATGTGGACATGATCTAAACTTTACAAGCTCAATCACAAA